>NW_022900941.1:31556887-31581923 GCF_012274545.1 Fukomys damarensis | reverse complement strand
GGGGTTGGGGATACGTTTGTCCCCGCGGAAGCTCCCTTCTCGCGTAGCGCGCGTCCCGCGGCAAACCTGCTGCTTGGCAGGGAGGCGGGGAGCGCGGGCGGCGGCCGTGGGAGGTGGGAGAAAATCCCTGCAGCGTCGCGGTTACGAGCGGAGACTGCGCTCGGAGAGAGTAACAGTAAAACCGAGGCAGCCGAGGCGCCGGTGACGCGTACTCCGGGGAATGTGCCAGGCAGCCGCCCTGGCTCCTCCTCGCGCAGCCCGCCCTGCCTCGGTGGCCACCTGCACCGAGCTTCCCCTCCGTCCAGCCATTGATCACGCCGCCGTCGCCTCCGGACCTCACCGTCCCTTCCTAACCCTATTGCATCATCCGCCGCCCTCATACCAGGGTGCGGGCGGCACTGTTCGCCTTTGACCTTCCCGTCGACTTGAATTATTGGCGCCGTGGTAGGTTATTTTCCAAGGTCTGGGGTTCAAGGCCGGGTTATTGCTTTCCCATGAGCCCACCCACCTACCTGGCTTGCGGTAGTAGGGTAGATCAAATACCTGCGAAGGGAAGGCTTCTAGCTCCCTGCTGAATTAGGGGTTTGAGCCAAGTCAAGGGCGGTGGGGGAGGGGGCCCCACCTGGAATCGGGCTAGGCACCGAGCATCCGCCCTGGTCAGCCTTGACCTGCTGCGAGAGTGCTGTTTGAAAAGGGAGGGGTGGTGGTCTCCGGTGGAGCTGGAGCTACTTGGCCAGCAGGACGAACGGCCCCTGTGCGTGGGGTGCTGGGCTGCTGGGGACCGAGCCAGGTCCTGAGCGAAACTCCGCGAGGAGGAGCGCACAAGTGCCAGCACGCAGGCTTGGCTGTCTGGAGGGGAGGCCCGAGGCGGAGAGCGCTCCTGGGAGTGGCCGGCGGGAGGTGCTTCTGCGGGCCTCCCACCGTCCTGGGCCTGAACTTCTGGAGCCTGGGAGAGACCGGGGGGAATAGGCAGTAGGAGAAGGGCCAGACACACAGGGTCGCCAGAGGCAGTCCTCGCACAAAGGCTAGCTAGGGAGAAGTCTCACACGAGCGCCTCCCAGGGTCTGCGCCAGATGCTCTGACTGCTGCAGTGAAAAGGGCAGATTAAATTTCCCCCTGGAGAGTCAGGCTCTTCCTCTGAGCTGATCCAAGGGCAGCAGAGCCCAGACCTCGATCTGTCTTCTGTCTTGTGCTGGGGGTTGCGCACAAACAGATTTGATGCTGTAGGGAAGGCATTGATGGATTCAATTCTAAAGGTTTCTTATTTCAGTAATTCCTATCATCTGAATTATTACCCAGCCTAGTGTTTAATGGGCTCTAATTCCCAGACATATCATGGTAATTGTTATGCCTCTTGGCCAGGACAGCTGGTGTGGTACCAATAATTAGCACCGTACTCCCTCCCTCCCCCAGACTTGTTTGGACCTAATGCTTGATAAGAATTACCCAGGCACCGGGTAGGACAGTGGGTCAGTTCCAGTCGTTGATAAGATATGTTGGGATTTTAGCTCCTGGTTGCAATGGATTTCTGTGTGCAAATCTTATACTTCCCTAGCTCTCATTTTCATCATCTGTAAAAGGGATCCAGAGCTATGGGTAAAGTACAGGATCTCTCCTAGCTATTCACCCCTTGGCTTTCATACATTGGACAGGCAGGTCTTTCTGCTTCCCAGGATGTTGGTTGGCATCAGCTCTTCATCCCAGTGGGTTTTCACAGCAGACAAAGCAAGCCAGCTCAGGGCAGAGCCAGGCTTCTCGGTGGATTTAGGAATGAGACTCATAGGGAGGAGTAATGGGTGGGCTCCTAGGAATGTTGGGTCTTGCACTCCTGTCTCAAATTTCAAGAGTTTCAGGACCACCAGTGTAGATTAGGTATCCAAGGGGCAAAATGGACTTTTTTTAAAAAAAGAAAAAAAATATATATTATTTTTCAAAGGTTGAAAAATGAAACAAGCAAAATATAGACAGTTTATAGTTGGAGGCTGTCCTTGGAACATGCAGATAAATATCTTCAAATATTTTGACACACTTAATCCAAACTCTACAGTTTATAGTCTCTAACACATAGTAGAATGCCTTGCACAAAAGTCACCCAATAAAATCTGATGAGTGAACAAAATGAATAATGATACACATAGTTTCCAAGGAGATGTGTTTTCCTGACTTTTATTACGATTGAATCACCTATACTCCAAGAATGGCAACTTTATAAATATTAACATCAAATTCATCAAATTAAATTGAACATAATCAAACAATCACTTGAAGTTTGTAATGAAATAATCACTGGCATATTTTTATTGCATGAAACAAAAACATGTATATTTAACAAAAATATAAAGGTTTGAAAACTGATTAGCAAAGTGTTGTACTGCAAAATTATTCTGGAATAAAATCCTAGAATTTAGATTTGTACAAATAGGAAAAGAGGCATGGGGAATTATTTAGAATTCCATAATGTTGTTTGTGGGGTGAGATGCTAATTCAACAATCAATAAGCAAGAGTTTAAATTCTAAGAACAACCTGTTTCAACCAAAAGTGTCTTGTCATTCATGAGTAAAATACACCTAGCAGGAAACATTGAATGGGCAACTAATTATTTTGAATACCTTTTAACATTTTTGCAATTCATCCCAAGTTTTCATGGCAAGTCTCTAAATAATATTTTTTTAAAAATGTTTGATATTTTCTTTGTCCACAAAGACATTTGCTTAGTTCAGGTTGTAAAAATAATTGCATACACTTTATGCCTCGATACATTTATTTTCCTCAACTGCTATTAGTTTAACTTTCAAGAGGACACCCAAGCCAAATCTGTAGAGTACTAAATGTCATTTTTCTCAAGACTTTGTGAAAGAGATTTATATTGGAAAAATTGGGGGTGTTGAACATCTGTTTTGTAGAAATAGTATAAATATTGTCCTTTGAATGGTATTCCTGTTTCATTCAGCCTCCTAGCAGAGGGGTAGCCATTCAGGGGTCAGAAATAGTTCTTCCATTAGCTGGCCTCTATTCCTATAAGGGATCAAGTTTTCCCTCATCAGGCGTATGATCATACATAAGCAAAGCTGTCAATTTGGATGCAGAAAGAACATTGAATGAAAGTTGGTTGTGTGGGGTCTTTGTATCATGAAAGAAAAGGAAATCATTCATTTCCCATTTTTTTAAGCCCATTAACTTACTATTTCCTTCCTTTTTTCCTTTTGTGTCTATATAAGCTGGTCCTCTATTAGGCCTTATGATGCAGTGCTTGCAGTACGGGGGAAAAAAAAACTGTCTTCACTTAATATACCTTATTGCCAGCCTTTGATAAATCCAGTACTATCAAGCTCTTAAACCCTAATGTCCAGTTCCACCTGGTTGCTAAATGTATTTTCCTTATGAGACTTCCAATGTGTATATATATATATATATATGTATATATACAGATCCTCTAGATCTTCAGGTAGGAAGCAGCCTCTCTACCCTCTCCCAGGCTTATAGTAGTCAAAGCAACCAGAAATGACACTTTGTCAGTTAAATTCTTATAGCTACTGGATATATCCCTCACCTCTAAGAAACAAAATCTTTGCAAAAATGCCATGGAAATCATCTAAGAGGCGAGATTATAAAAGGTAATCTTTTGTCTGTAATTTCTTTGTTTTACTAAAATATATTTTATTTTCATTATAAAATGAACACTTCACGAACACTCAGTGAATTTCTGCAAAACAATGGATAATAGTTTCAACATTTCAAAATAACTAGTGAGACCAAAGTAATTCTAGTATCTTAGACTTCAAAATCTGCCACGTGTGCCAAGCATAAAAGCGATTTGTAGCATGAAGCCAAATGTCTACTAATAATAGAAACTTAATCATTTTAAGGATCACCATATCTTTTCCTAGGAGATCTGATTGCAGGGTAATTTCAGCACATGTGATTTAGGGAGTAATAATCATTCATGCGAGCTTTTAACCAAGATGAGTTAAAGCATGTTTTATTTAAAGTGTATTATTAGTTTTAAAATACTCAATTCAGCAGCTAAAATTCCCCCACAATAATTATGCTATTGCCTCACAAGCAGTCTTTGGAATCTTGTCATGGTACAGACTCCTCTTAGGCCCTGACTGCTAAACTTAGCACTTCCTATTTAAATTTTAGCATTATTAGCAGAGAATGTAATATTTTTAAAGAATTTTTCTATTTAAAGGAATAGCAAGGAAAGAAAAACCTTACTTATGGCCTTACTTTTAGGGCAAATTTCTGTATAAACATAAATTTATGTACATTATTATGTGTATAGCTCAGATATCAAGACTGAGGAATGGCCTTGGTGACAAGTGTTCTAATGAAGTAGTTCTTAACAGGAATGGAAATATTTCAGCACTTTTGAAGATTGGTATGTAATTAACCCAAAAAACAACTTAAAAAGAGATCACTGGTTTCCGTTTAGGTGATTTAACCTATAAATGAATACATCTGAGCAAGGTGGACAGCTTTGGTTAGAAATCCAGTAAATCCATTTTCAGGCACTCTGCAGATGGTATCATGCTGTCCGGAGGAGAAGGGAGAAAAGGGAAGGGTTCCAAACTGGGCAGGAGCAGCTTCTGCCCTGAAGATCCTCACAGTTTAATCAAGGTGCCAGGACAAACCAAAGTGGTGAAAAAATGCGTGGTAACAAAATTAGAATTTCTCAGGCTTTCCCAAGGTAACATAAAAAAATCAGTTAAGGCGCCTAGATTATGTGTTAGGAGTTTCAATGGGAGAAACTTCCCTCTGTGTATGAACAGGATCAGGAGATCTTTAACTGACATCCTTCTGAGAATACCCACAGGATAAAAGGAGATGGGGAAGTACTTCTTCATCCTGGTTTAGGAGGGGTTGCCTGAGGTGTGAAAGCAGGATTCACCTCGCTGCAGCAGTGTTGATCCCAGAGAGTTGCTGAGGCCACACCTCAGCCCAAGCTCCTAACTTGGGCTTCCTGCTCATGGAAGCTACCACAATCCCTTTCCTTCTCTACACATGGACTTAGTTCTTCATCTCTCTCACTTACACTTATCGGCTTCCAGGGAAAATAACTTTCAGTACATCAAGAATTCCAATTTAAATTCACCTTTTACAGAAGGGGAGAGGGTGCTAATTTACAAAGGAGGTAGGGAAGCACAGGTATTTGTGATGTATCAAGGGAAAAATTGTGGAAAATCAGATACTTCATTAAGTAGTATCCTACGGGCTTACAGTTTCAAAGCCAGGTTTTGTTTTTTACTTTCATACTGTGTAAGAGATGTAGGCTAAGGCAAAACAGGTAGCATGGATGGTGGTTTCCAATAACCAATACATAAGACTGCATTTGGAGACTCATCTTTTATGCAGCATTTTCCATTTAAACCATGGAACTGCCCCCAAACATGAAGAACTATGAATTTCTAAGTTTTCATCTTATGTATTTTTCTAAAACCTCATTTAGTTTTAGATTTTTTTTTCCAATCTAGTTTCTTGCTAATTTGCATGTGTCAGTGAGGTGTCCAGATTGGTCATTCTGATGCCACATGAAATAACCAGATGTTTCTTCATTAATTTTGTTCTTTTGCATGTAAATATGACACCAAGGACCAATAGTGTCTTTAGTCAGCCACCTTGTACCAAATGAATTAGCTGTGCCTCAGTCATTTTCTAATGTCCTTGAAATGTTTTTTTCATTTACTACCTATTTCTAACTTTCTCAGGGGGTCTTATGGCAAAAAAAAAAATTTACTGACATCCAATGTAAGATGCTGAAAAGTTTGATCAGGTGTTGTGGACGTTGGTTGTGAAAAATGAGCCTGATGACATAGTGTGTAGAAAGGTGAATTCACTCTTGAGACTGCTATTCTAAGGAATCTTACTCACATATGAAACAAAAGCTTTAATCTGTTACTGAATGGCAATGTAAGTTTCAAATATAGATACATACATACGCTTGTCTTTGATTTTTTCACTTTCAGTAAAATATTTTGATTCTTCTATACTTTTAAATATTTCATTAAGATTAGTTTAAAGCTAAAATTCTAGTTAAAGCCTCAAAATAGCAGTTTTATTTTAATTGTCTGACTTTCTACGCAATGGTGTATCTGCATTGCCCCTATAAATAGAAAATATTGACTCAGCTTTTATAGCAATACTTAAATGCCCAAAGTTTTCATAAGCTCTGTTCCCAATTTCTATTAGTCTGATTCTCTAGACCACACAAAATATCATTCCTAGGAATATTTGTAACAAGTTGGAGGTCATGTTATTTTAGTGTAGACAATTGGAAAAGAGTTAAAACAGTTTTATACTGAGCCAGATAATAAAAGTCCTGCCTAGACTTAGTTTGCATTCTTGAGATTGCTGCAAATGTAAAGAGTTTCATTTTGATCCCGGAGGTGGCATGAGGAAGTGCAGGCTTGTAGGACTTGGGCAGTCATGCAGTCCCACATCTTAGATACTACGTGGCACAGATGTGTTCTTGGTGATCACTAAAAATACCAAATGTTAATATATTTTTCTATGTCAAAAATCTATAGTTTTCCTAACTTACTATTCTGGGTAGGATTTTCTTACTTGGGAAAGGGAAGCTTTTCTAATTAAGGTTCAACTGTAAGAAGATATACTTAGAAAATATTCAACAAGAAGAGTTTTCAACTCTCAGTTTCCTAAAACCTCAGTGTTTGAACTAGTTTTACAGAAAGGCCACAAAGCCTCCCTTTTGGACATGAATCTTCTTACACATATATATTTAATTATGTACATATATGGTGTGCTCTGTGCCTGTGAAATGGTGACTTCAACAGGTAGGTATGTGTCTGAAGAATTAGTTTCTGGGCGAGGTGCTTTGTGACTATTCTTGGGCTGGAAATTTTACTCTCACTTTAAATTAATGATCTTGAAGACAAAGATGGGTAAATCTACAATTTCAAATATCTTTTAAACTTTGCTCATGTTTGCCAAACTTAAGCAAGTAAGAATCTCAGAAGCAGACTTATTTGAATCTATACCCCTGCAAAGCCTTTCAACTTTTTTTGTTTGTTTGTTTGGTGGTACATTCATTTTGAGTGTGCATTGTACTTACATATTTGTAATAGAGTTTCCTACTGTTTCCTTTTAAAAGGATGGCTTATTTAGAAAAGAGGACCTTGGAACAGTGCTGTGGGTTTAATGTTTCATAGAGTATAAGAGAAGTGCTGCATATGTGGATCTCCATATTCATGAAGCTTATTTCACGTGCTGAAAAAGAGTTTTATTTGACAAGCAGAGCTCAGTACCTAGATTCATTGGACTTTAACTGTAGTACATTCCTAGGTATCAGAATACAGACTGAATTCACATCAGTGTATAATGCTTTCATTCACAGTAAAAATATGTTCAGCTCTCTTTCTTGTGAAGCTTTTTGTGTATCTTAAAAAAAAAATAACATATCTAGGTATCTAGGAGTTACCTTTTTTGCTGTTTAGCTTCACAAGGTGTCATAGGACTTTTCCAAAGATATACAGGAGCCCTGAACAGGTATTTTTCCTCCTTTGTGGTCCTAATTTTGGCTCCCCTTTGAGTGTTACCGCTGCCTCCCTGGGTTTCTTGGGCATTCCTGGGATTCCTCTCCATTTTCTCTTGGTTTGGGATTGCCATCCTCTCCTTTTGCTTGCCTTGCCTCCTTTGCTAGATCACAGGAGCTTTACAGAAAGAATAGGAGAGCATTCGCAGTGCTACCAGAGTAAACACTGTAGAGTCACACAGCAATTTTTGTTTTCTTGAAGATTCTCCTAAGCTGAAAAATTTTGAGGTCGATCCTGATGGGGCAGTTCTTTTTACATTTTATACAGTTTTTTTTACTATGAAAAAATAGAGCCAATGATTTTACTATTCCCCCCCCAAAAAAAAACATTAACCTTAACCTATCAAGAAAACATGTAGTGACTAAGTAGTCTTGTTATTTTTAATGGCAAATGACTGCTATCTTGTTGGGCAGACATATTATGCTTGTAACTAATAAATGTGGGGATCTGTGTTATTAGTACCTTGGGATACTCTTGTTGATTTTAAAGCAGGACTGTTTCTTGACAAAACCATAAGATCAGATCAAAGTATTATTCCTAATTAGATCTTGTTAAAGCTTTTTAAAATTACCTTTTTTATCTGTACATGCACAGTTGTTTATTTCTCGTGAGCCTTTACAACACATACGTATTTTCATTCAAAGTGTTAAACCAAATAAAAACAAAAGCAAAAACAAGCCTCTGTGATAATTTGATTTAGACTGAGAAATGTGTTTCATCTTAAAATCAAGCCCGAGTCTAAAATTTGCAGATATTTGCAGATACCCACTAAGCACAGAAGCTGAATCTCCCGCTTTTGTAAGAGAGCTGAACACAAAGCCAGATTCCTTTTGTGGCCATAAAATGGCTGGGGGAGGGGAAACTGTCCACAATGGATGGCCCGGTCTCTGTAAGCCACCTCGTGACCTGAATGTTGAAATCACTCCTCTGGATTTTCCTGGCAATTCCAATTTTAAGTAAACTACTTTTGTCCCTCTGTATTTCTTCTGCCACCTTTCCTAATTTTTGTATTTGGAAAAGATGGGCTCCATTGTCAGGCAGAGTAGTCTACCATATTTGCAGTTAGTGTACTCACATCCTACGCCATCCAGTCCTGAAGTTGAGGTTGGCTTGAGACTGAAAGATATCAGAAAGCTGCTTGTTAATGTGAATAATTTCCAAGAAAGGAGATTTCTGAGGTCTGGTTAGGTTCCTGACAATCGTTATTGTTGGCAGTTCTGACTGTAGGATCATTCCATCTCTTACTAACTTTGAGGAGAGGAGGAAACCCTTGTATACTTGTCCAGCATTTGGATTTCCACTCTATGCTCTTGGGTTTTCTGACTGTTTGGAGAGGATTGTTCAAATGCTTATAGCAGGAGCTGTGTCAGAGCTGGACTTTGATAATGCAATCAGCCAGTTCATTTCTAATTCCTCTCAAAAATGTTTAAATGAGTGATTATTTGTAATTATCATAACCTCACTTTCCTTTTCAGTCAGCCACAGCTCGTCATTTTGGGAGACAGCCTCATTCTAATATTTCTTAATATTTAGATGAGTTGACATTTTAAACTCTAAACCCTATAAGCTTTCAGAAAATATCTTTCAGTTGCCAGGATCTGCTATAGCAGGATCCTGATTCCAGATATGAGTAGGAAGCTGGTATAGCTCAGAGACAGTTCCCACTTAGCTTATCTTTACTTATTTACACTTTACTTCCTGATTCCTACAACACCTTCCCTCTTATTTTCTTATCCAACCTACCTGTCTTGAAGTTGTTTTCCACCTCTAAAGCAATGAATGAGAAAGGAACAGTGTAGCCTGGGGTTGTGTATTGAATGCTAGGGACCCAGAACACTTGGTGAACAGAGGACATGTACAAAGATAGTAATTTGTAGACCATAAAAATAGGCCCCTGAAAATTTTTATTTTGATAGAAATATAAAAGATTATCTTAAAAGCTTCTTTCTCTCTTCCTGACTTTATCGAGGTTTTTTTTGTTTTGTTTTTGTTTTTTTTTACTGAAGAGGGGACAAATGAGTGTTTTTCTGCTAGAAATGGAAAATTCTTTGAAAATGAAATTGTTTTTAAAAAGGCTTTTTGGTGTTTTACATTTTGTATTTTTAGGAACCAAAAAAATAAATATATGTGTTTTCCTACTAAAATGTTTTTTTTTTTTCATGTTATGTTTGTGAAATGTCAGTGTACTAAAATGATTAGTTGAAAGAGTAGCAATTGGGCAATGCTGTCTTTAATTTTACATTTATACTATGTCATAATTATTGGCCTCATGTAATTACCCATCCTTCAAAATTCTTAAAGGAGTAGAAGAAACATCCTAAGAGCCTAGAGAATTTCTGTGACTAAATTAATTGTTTGGTAATATGAACTTTTAGGGTAAGCCAGGATGTAATTCAGGCAGGATCATGCTGTGGTGTCACCTTTAAAAGTAGAAGTATATAAGAAAAAAGTGACATGATCCAACATGGTATTGATTACAAATTTGGGTGTAACAGAAAGAAAACCTACAAGTTTTAAATAAACTTAAATAAGTAAAGTTAAAAGTCAATACTTGTCCAAACATAACTTGCAGATAGGGTGACACTGGTGGATCATCATGGTTCTCTTTGCATAGTTGAACCTACCCTCTTCCTCCACCCCAATCCTACTATTCCATTGATCTTGCATTGGTCTCATTCCTAAGAAGTGGCTCAGTTTATGGTGCTCAGCTTCTAACAATAGAGGTAACCATCTACAGTAACCCTAGTTAGTATTTACTGAACCTTTACTAAATGCCAGGTATTTCCTGGATTCATTTAACCCCGGACAGATGGGTTGTCCTCGCTTTCTAAATGATTAGAGGCACAGCCTTACGGCCACTAGCCTTTCTCCCCCATTAGAGGTCGAGGTAGATTTCCACTCTAGGTCCCTTTACCCCAAGTGCTTTCCTATTTCATCCAGGTGCCTTCCAGCTCTAATCTTTGAACTTTGCCTTAAAATCTTATCCTCCTCCAGATCAGATATGTGTAAGGTATCGTTCGTCTTCTGGAAGAAATGAATATATTGCTAGCCTGGCTTTTGTGTGTTTGAATTTCTTTTCTAAGAATTAGGGGAAGCAGGTGTGGGGTTGCAATGTTGCAATGTGACAGTGAAGAGATTTACCTCAAAGGGGGAGAGTTACTGCACAACAGACAAAGGGGCTTCTATGTTAACCTGTGTGTCTTCATTTCTTCTTAGGTTCTCCATACTATGACAACGTTCGTCCCCTCTCTTACCCAGATTCAGATGCTGTGCTGATTTGCTTTGACATCAGTAGACCTGAAACTCTGGACAGTGTCCTTAAAAAGGCAAGTGTTGGGGTTGGATGGCACAGTTCAGCGCTGGCAGAAGCAAAAGATAGAAACATGTGTTTGGCTGGGGAGCTCAAAGGCTCTAGTTGATTTCCTGCCACGTGTTTTGTAATTGAAATACTAGAAAAGACACTCACACCAACAGGCTTTCCACACATGTTTCACTAATTTTGATGATTAATATGCTTGAGATTTTATTTCATAAAGTTCTGGAACAAAATACCCTTTAAAAGCATCCATATCTCTTTTTTGGAAAGAATGATGTAGCTAAAATAGTTATATTTTAGTGCTGTCACGTTCACGTCTGGCTTCCTCTTTCCCTCTATCTTTCCTTCCTACCCTCCTTCCTTTGCCAAACAGATTTTGAGCTTTAGTTTGCAAACTTACGTTTGACTTCAAATATTGAACTGAGTGTAATAATAGTTACTTTAATAAAGAAGCTGTGTTTTAGTTATGATGTTGTTTGTTGTGAACAGAAATGTACTAGAGTGGAAGGAATAAGAATATGTCTCCAGATATGTGAATTGTCAAATACTAATAAAGACAATACTTGAGAGCATATTATAAATTATCACATACACCACTTTCCTGGAGGCAAAAGGAGTCAAGTTCTATAGATGGACAAAAGGCACCTGTTGAAGATGAGTAAGGAGTCCCAAGGGGGCCTGGGAGGAGGGGGCATTCTTTGGCCTCTAGTGAATCAGCCTGGGTAGGGCAGTTAGACACAGTGCATTGTGGTTGGGAGCAGCACTGGATAAACATGGGATCTATTCTTTCCCTGGCCTAAGTGCTGAGGGAACGTCAGAGCTAAACGTTGCTGGAGGACCCTCTTCTCCGTGCACCGTGGCAAAAACACAGGATGTGGTTGAGGGCAAGGGTCATCCATGTGACCCAATCAAAGTGAGGGGATTGAGAAGGAGAAACACCTCTATAGATGGCCTGGGAGTTTTTGTTTTTCCTTCAGTTTGTTCTGACTTGTTTGAATTCTTTTGTTTTTTATTTTTAGTGGAGTTTTAATTCCGTGCATTTGTATTAATTTCTATTTCTCTGTGATACTTGATTGCTTGGCTTGTGTGTCATGAAATTAGGTTGGATGTGTACTCACCCTTCCTTATTTTCACTAAATACCATAAACATAGTTCAATAAAATGCAACTTTCTTTTTTGTTTTCATTAAGTTTATTGGTACATTTTAGGTATACGATACAGTTACATTCATCATTAGGATCTTGTACCTTTACATGATATGTCTTGGTTCTTAATTTTTTCCCAATTCCCCTGCCTTCCCTTTACCTTCTGCACCCATCCCTATTTACAGAGTTTGTTTCCATGTTTTTCCTTTTTTCATATTTTTTCTTTTTCCTTCTTTCCTTTCCCTAACCCTCCCACTTCCCTACTCCTTTAGACGTTGACTTCCTATTTCACAATATCAGTTACACAAAATATGACTTTCTTAGTAGATCAAAGAATCTTTTTCACTTTTTAACTCCTTTCAGTTTTGAGTACTGTATATCAAGCAAAAATAGGCCTAATATTTTTTGGATTCAGGCAAGAATATAGTTTTTCTGTCTTTAATGTTTGTAAACAATTGCTGGACAGGCAGAGGGAAGCCAGAGTCATTACCCAGCTGAAGAAAAACATGACAACAACTCTAATTCTGTCTAGAGATAAAAAAAAGCTTCCTTATGTACTAGTTTTTACTTGATATAATATCAAATCATGTCACAAAAAGCCTTTTTCCTATTCTATTTTGCTTTTATATTCTAAGACCAAATGTCTTTGGCCTTATGGATGTTAATGATTGTGGCTTTACATTCATTGGAGGTTTAAGGCTCCTGAAAACCCCTCCTATGGTTGGTCTTGATTTATTGAGTCCTAGAATATCAAAGAGGTTAGGGTTGTTTAAAGCAGGAAAGATTTGTATTCTTTTTTTCTCTCTCTCAATTTATCTTCCAATTCTATCTCTGCTACTTTCTCCTATGCTGTAAATGCTTCTGAGTCATTCTAAGAGGAAAGGAAGAGATCAGTTTTTAAAAATTAAGTTCTGTATAGAGTACATTACTCCTCTCAGTTCACTGGTGGACTGGAGTTTGCTGCCCAGAGTATACTTCTAAACCTGGAATGGCCTCCTCTGGTGGTCTCTTAAATTATGCATGCAGGATGTACTTTTTATCTAGCATTACACTTAGATGCATAACTATATTGCCTTTGCTCTTCATGAATTCCTTTCCAGAAGACACAGCTATGTCTTAATCAATTTTGCCATCACTGCAGTACTTCATAGAGCACTTAAGATATATTTATGGATGTGGGTGGAAGATTCTCAGTCCCTCTAAGTCCTGGTGTCCTGTGAACATTTGGAACTCCCGATCCTGTGCTGATAATGGAGAGCTCATTTGGGAGAAAGAAAAGCTACAAGACACCATCTGCTTCAAAAGAGGACAATTAGCATTCCTTGTTAGGTGTTTTGGAAGGTTCTAATAATTCTAGTTAGGTTAGTCAAATTGGACTAGATTGAAATAGCTACAGCTAGCTGGGCTTGGTAGTGCACACCTGTAATCTCATCACTCGGGAGGCTGAGACAGAAGGATCAGCACGAGTTCAAGAGGCCCACTTGAGCTACATAGTGAGTTCAAGGCCAGCCTATAAACAACATAGTGAGATCATGTCTAAAAAAAAAAAAAAAAAAGAAGAAGAAAGAAAAAAGAAATAGAGTTTATGCAACTTTAAAAGGATCAGGACCAACTCCCTTCCTCAGAGGCCAGGAGGTGGTTCTTTGCACCTGTGATGATCTATACTCTTTTAGCTACTTGAATGAAAGGAAGCTCCTTGACAAGACTTTGTATCTTACCAGCTGTTGCTCAGGTGGCCCATTAGAGCTTTGCTATGCTCAGTCTTTCCTAGTGGAATCAGTGAATGCATACTGGTGCTGGGTTTGGCTGTGTTTTAGTCCCAGCCTCTACCTGGAAAGTACTAGTTCAACAGATCCAAGTATATAGTCCCTGGTGAGGATATATAATTATTTTTCAGAGATATCCCTGATAATTAAGAAATCATTGAATGTACTTTCTGACAACACCCAATGAATTTCTTTCATTTGGGATAGATGACTAATAATAATATTCTTTGGCATTTCTTAATGGATCCACTTTAAAAAGTAGGACTTAGTATCTTTCTGGGAAACAAATAAATGTAAATTTGTTTCTTCACTTGAAGTAACACTCTTTTTGATGTCCTTTTTGAGTACCATTTCTAGTTCCTGTGAGTGGAAAAATCACTTCATCATCTCGATTCCAGTGTTTCTTAACTTTCTTTTTTCTTCTCCTCATAGTGGAAGGGTGAAATCCAGGAGTTTTGTCCCAATACCAAAATGCTCTTGGTTGGCTGCAAGTCTGATCTGAGGACAGACGTTAGTACTTTAGTAGAGCTCTCAAATCACAGGCAGACACCAGTGTCATATGATCAGGTATGTATGTTATCAGTGTATGAAGTGAATTGCTTGGTGAAAGAAATGGAATAGCACTCATAATAAATAAAATAAAATTAGCTGCTTTTTCTACAGGTTCAGCCAGTGGTAATCTGTGAAGTGTAAAATGCTCTGTCATTCAGTAATGTAATCACATGATATTTGCAAACATAAATAGTTGATCATGTGCTACCTTGGTATATCCCTACAACCACCAGTGGATTTAAAGTTCAAAAGATTTGAGAGATAACGTGGTCAAATTCAATAGTTTTTTTAAGAGAAGTAATCTTATTTATATTTAGTAGTCCAATAAAATCCTAACATAGACTGTTATCATTAGACTATTCCATAAAACCATCTTTTAGTATTTCTGCAGGTGCTTACCACCTGTAAAGGAAAATTAGTTTCAGAAATTCTTTCTCTTAAAACCCACAACCAGATTCTGAAGAGGATTCATGTTGAAATAGCTAGGGTCATATTTCACATTAATTGTTTAATGCAATCTAGGGCTAGGGATGTATTTGAGTGGTAGAACCCTTGAGGCCTTGGATTCAATCTCCCAACACAAAAAAAAGTACACTGAAATCCTCATCATGCGTTTATAATTTTTAAATTTGGTTATTTAAATATATCACTTTGATTATGTACACATTTGTTATTATGTATCCTGGAAGCATCATCCACACTTAGAAATTGCATGTTTTATGTTCCATAAAGTAATAGTTATCATGATACTATTCCTTTTCTGAACTTATTTTGACTGTAAGACACAATCACATTAATTGATTTATTTACAATTGATTTTAAATTCCATCCATTGCCCCTATGTTTTGCACAACCTGTTGACTAGCTTTGACTGACATGCACAGTCAAGAAGAGAGAGAGTAAATGCCCATGAACAGCACGAACATGCTCTAAAAGCCATATTGCTCTGTCAAAACTGTGTGGAAAATATGACTTGTGCTCATGACCTTCAGCTGATGTATTGCAGTGATCAAATTCTGTGCTTGTGGTGACCTTGGACTCTTCCAGGCTAACCAGTCACCCTTAGTAAAATTTGCTGTTGAGAATGAATGGCCTCCCTAGCTCTTCTTCTAATTCTTTGTATCAACTCATATGAAGTTTTTGATGATCTGGGCCCTCATGTATTAATGACCCGGTGACTTTGGATCAGGCTTTAGAAGCTATGGGAAGCTACAGCAAATATTTATTGAGTAATAATATTTGAGTACCTTAGGCCTGGGTCTTGATTGCAAATATTCATGAAGTAATAGAGTACTATAGATCAATTTAAAAAATTTTGTTTGCAACACTTGGAAAATTCAGTCAACATATTAGAAAATGTTTTGCAATGAGAATTGTGTTGTGCTATTAGAAGACACTATAGCTTTACCACAAGGTCTTATTGCTAATTAAAATCCCTTCTTTTCTTTCTCAGGGGGCAAATATGGCCAAACAGATTGGAGCAGCTACTTATATTGAATGTTCAGCTTTACAGTCAGAAAATAGTGTCAGAGACATTTTTCACGTTGCCACCTTGGCATGTGTAAATAAGACAAATAAAAATGTTAAGCGTAACAAATCACAGAGGGCCACAAAGCGGATTTCACACATGCCTAGCAGACCAGAACTCTCAGCAGTTGCTACGGACTTAAGAAAGGACAAAGCAAAGAGCTGCACTGTGATGTGAATCTTTCGTTATCTTTAATGAGGACAAGTGAGTCTAGTGTAAAAACAAGAGTGAAACTAAAAGGTGAAGTCTGAATGAAGTGCACAGCCAAAGCCAAGTACGCGGCAGACTTAGGAGGCCCCTAAGAGGACACACATCTTTGTGGAATCCTGTCCTTAGGCTTGGCATGTAGATCGAGTGGTGAGAAGTGAATACATTGAAGTGTTTTGAAGTGTGACTTGAAAAATATGCCAAAAAAGAGATACAAATGGGCTAGAGATAGGTGAGGAGGAAGATGAGTACCTCCAAGAAGAAAAATCACACTGAGTGGTGCTTGCGCTTTTCTTTGGGGGGGTTGTTTTGTTTTCTTGTTATGTTCTATTCATGGATCTCAACTTTGATTTAACTTTTAAATGTTTTAATCTCTACAAAGAATATATATTAATATACCATCCTCATTGGGGAACTGGCACTGTGACCTTAGCATTTAGTTTTCTAGAGGATGTGATCTAATTTCCTCCTAGCTCATCATTAAAATGGAAATTGTATCAGGACCCATGGGATTCCAGAGGGAAACTTCATGAGGCTTTGAAATCTGGCCTTCCTGAAGATGGCTGATGAGAGAGATGGTTCTAAAGAAAGGCGTCTGCAGCCTTGCAAGATTGTAGATCAGCACTACAAAGATTGCATAGATCAAATAGAAAGAAGTGTTGATTTTTATTCAGTCTGATCGTTCTGTTCATAATTGTGACTGTCATTAACAAGTGGTAAATTGCTCAATGTAATATTTTTGTGCACTGTTTAGAAAAGAGGGTGTGTGATTTTTTTTTTTTGCCATCATTGATAAAAATGCAAAGTCAAATAAAAGTGTCTTGCTTTGTGTCATAGAATGATACAAGGGAGAAAAGCATAGGTACTGTTTTCACCAAGAGAGATAATGAAGGAATAGTAGCAGAAAGCACAGTTTGTGAGTAAAGGTGTCAGGAAATAAGTTACCAAATGTACAGAGCAGATGAACTCTTATTTTGAGACGAAGCTCCACTTGGCGGCATCTAATGATCTGTTGGTTTATTTCACTTTCCTTAAATGAACATTGACTTGAGAAGGACCCACTTACCCGAGCTTTAGAGAATCTCTAGTAGAAAATTACATAACACCAGTCCTGACATTACACTAGGGCATTTCTCTCTCTCTCTCTCTCTCTCTCTGTCTCTCTCTGTCTGTCTTTCCATCTCCCCCCCTCCTCCCTCCCTCCCTTCTTTCTGAGAGAGATTGCTAAGACCTACTCAACCAGATTCAGCCAGGGTCCAGGTTTAAAACTCAATCTTTGTTTTTACATAAAATAATCAGCGTTTAAAATAGTTTACAAATAGATTTTTGACCTCTTCCATTTAGGGATTCTTTCAGAGAAGCAGCCAGATCTGACTTGTCTATTGTTGGCTTGTTAAAAACGAGCTTTCTTTCCAATGATAATGCTTCATTTTTGAAGTGTTGAAGCTGTGCTCCCATTAAATTGTGGCAGGAGAGTAGATTGAGGTGATTACAACACTCAGTTCTGTGTCTTACCAGCACTTTGTTTTGTCTCTGCAAGAAAATACCATTCAAATCATTTCCCACAAAATACAGAAATTTTCCGAACATAATATTCTTTGATTGATGCAGCATTATGCTTTGGGCAGTATTACAAAATAGCAGGCAAGTGCTTTCTGTATTTAAATATTGTAAAAAGAAAATAAGTTATAACTGTTATAAAGCAGAACCTTTGTTGCATTTTTTTAAGTGTTGAAGTCACTTTGTATGTTTGTTTTGTCAATGTTTCTGCAGTATTTATTAAAACATACATTTTTTTCCCTTCAAATAAAAAAGGTAACCATGTCTTTGTCTTATTATCTATTTCCTGATTTTGCAGTTTTGCTTTGTTGTTTAATAGAGATGATTTTAGAATGTTGTCTGACTTTTCCTGAATGTATAGCTTTTGGAATTTTTAAATTCTCAGCAGTAGTAATTCTCAGGCAAAGATACCCCTGAATGTAAGAGGTTTTTATGATGATTAGAAATCATAAGAAGAAAATGAGGCATACTTAGATTAAGTGATTCGATCATATAGAAAAACTGGCGTACTGCATAGGATTAACTTGAAGAAAGTGTGGGAAATTCTTTGAAGTCTCGTTAGTGAAACAGTGTGGCGTATGATCCGTTCTCAGACCACAGGCTTAGCTCTTCCTTCTTCCTCTCTCCTGCTCTCCCTCTCCTCTCCCTCTCTTTCTTCCCCGCTTCGTTTCCCTCCTCTCATTTCCTCTCTCCTTACTTCCTTTCTTCTTTCTCAGGACCAGAGACGGAACCCAGGACTTTCAAAGTGAGGGATATCCTCAGGCCTTCTGAAATTTAAACTTTGGAGGGGGCATCGTTAAGTTACTTAGTTTTCCAGGTTGGGCTGCACCTTGGGATCCTCCTGCCTGGGGCTTGCTGAGTGACAGGTTTGATGCCCACGTGAGTCTAGATTGCTACTGTGTTCTTCTCTGGGGTTCCAAATCTTGCTCCCTAACTGAACCATCCACCTTGATGAGGCATATTCATATTCACATCAACCAATAGTGTAAATGATCCAAGACTGAGCAGTGCAACAATTCATAGAAGGAAAAAAACTAGGCTTGTAGCATCCTTAAACAATAAAACAATATAATAAAGGCTTCTCTACTGGCCTGAAGGCTATAAAGAAAGCATAGAAGAGCTGAAGAAAGAGGTCTGGGTACTCGGAGCCCCAGCTGATTCTGTTCTGAGCTAAAATTCATACATATTTTATATATGCCCCAAATAATTCATGTGGGAGTTTGAGGAAATATTGAGTTTGAGGGATTTTTTTCAAATGGCTTTAAAAATCTTTCAGGTATAGTTACTCACTTAGAAATAATTCTCAGAAGCACAAAGCAAAAGGAAAATCAGGGAATCCATCATGAATAAACATTAAAAAGCATTGACACTAAAGAATAGCTGTGTAAAAATCATAATAGCACAAAGATTTACTGAATATCTTTGTAATTCATTCCTGTCATCCAATACTAAAAGAAATAAACATACTTTCCAAATCCTTGGTGTTAAGTAACTTCTAAGCATAATGTCTAAATCAGGCGTACAAGAAACTTGTTTCTCCCTCTCTTTTTTTTTTGGTACCTGGAATCAAACTCAGAAATTTGCACTTGCCAGGCCAGTGAGGTGCCACTGAGCTACATCCCTGGTCCCAGAAACTGGTTTCTCAACATTCATTGCCACAAAATGAGAACAACAACACACATACAGTTTCTGGTGAGCTTGGGAGTCTTTTTTTTTCTTTTAAATTGATACTGGCTTGGCAGTATTTTATACATTATACAATAATGTTTCCCTCTGCTCAATTGTTCTTTCTCAGTAGCTTTAATTTCTTGAAGCAAAAAAAAAACAAAACAAAAAAAAAAGAAAACCCTATCTTCAGCCTTTAGCCTGTATGCTTTCCGCTTTCTGACTTTTTGCCCTAGCAAACATTTATTCTGTGTTTTCTGTGAACATTCCTTTCTATTAGATAATGATCATGATTAATGCCTTTTTAAATACTAAAAGGTGGTTTTCAGACACTAAGACTTTAAATATGTCTTTTTCACCTCTATTAATTCTTTCCAGGAACAGTTCATTAGAAGAGGCCAGATATACCGGGAATGCATCCTAACTGTAAACTTAGAATGCAGGGAATTTTTTATTTGAAGGATTTTTTTAACTGACCTCATGCTCTAAGACTTTATAAACTCTAGAAGCTGCTTTTCCTCTTTTTGATGGATTATTTTGACATTAGCATTTTCTTGTAAACCACATAGTTTTTGTTTCCATTAGTTTTTCGTTCGACAAATATTTATTGAGTGACTACTACATGCCCAGCATGCTTCTTGGTTTGGAACTTAATCAGGCCTGAAACACAAGCTTTGAATAACGGGGAGTGTATTATCTAGTCCAGGGCCAGTCACAAACAAACCCCACTGCCATTGGCCTGGTGTAATCTCCACTACTGTTAGGTGAATCACAGATCCTGGGCTGGTAGTTAATAATCCAATGGGCAGCCAAATACGGTAGTGCAATGCCACAGGCTACACTGCATTTAATACCACAGTAGTACCACAGTAGAAGCAGAACTTGGTAGCGAATCATAATGGCTAAAGCTCATTTATGGTGATTGTGGGGCACTGAGAATGACCATGTCTCTGGTCACCATTGGTAGCATTCGTACAATGAATATGGGTTTTTGTGGCTATTTAGAAGTCCAGAAGGGGAATATACTCCCCGACTGAGCATGAACAGCTCCCAAGCAGTCTCATGCAATGTGCTCGCTTTGCTACAAATTTGTGTTTTCTCCTGTGGAATCTTTAATGGGTGAGTGAATTGGAAAAGAGAAATTGAAATAAAAATTGGCATTAAGTGAAATAAAATTCTATTAGAAAATTGAAATTAATCTCAAGAGACACTAAAATCTAAAGTAATGACTGCTTGAAAATAGAGAACCCACAACATAATTTTAAAAATACAGATTTTTGTGGAATTCTAGAAGGTCTTTTTAAAAAATATTCAATAATAGTGAATGCTAAGGCTTTACAATTCTGCCCCATTCTGGGAGCACAGGAAACAAAAATCTAATGAATCCAAAATAAAAGTTTTTTAAGACTCTCAAGGTTAATTCTTCTTTGGGATTTTACTTTTGGATTTTGCTTCTTTGGAAGTAAACATTACTGCTTTTCTTCCATGATCACAGAGGTAGTGGCAGAAACCCTCTATTTTAAAGCAGTTAAACAGAAAAATAGAGAGAGAGACATTCTACAATAAGTGAAAGCTGGTCATCTTCACTGCCAAAATAACGGCTCACCCTGAAATTGCCCAAATTATGTGCCAGGCCTGTTCTAAAAGATTTGTATAAACTGCTTGTTCCTATCACAGATATGTGCAGGACATTAAGCACTATCGAGTTCCCTGTTTTGCATTTGGGGTGCAGGAATCTTCTCCAGGGTCACGGGAAAGGGCCAAGGTAGATCAAACAGGGGCAGGAAGCATGCTCTATGGTGCCACATTCTTCTACAGCCCTACCTTGTGATTGGACACATCTCATGACTGTGGTTTCCCAGGACAGGAGTATGGAATGTCTTGGCCCTGCAGCTGCTGTCTAAGACCCAGTGGGACGCATCCGTCCTGTCCTCCCATGTCTGCACAATAAGTCCTTCCCCCGATTGCAATTCCTGATTCCTGTGTCGCTCCTAGTCCCTACGTCACCTTCCTTAGTCTCTAAATTCTCCCTGTGTCTTGGGTGGTGAGACAGTCATCCAGGGACAACAAAGGGAACCATGGATGGCGTATACATGTGACCTGCAATATCCATAGCTTCTTAAATTGTGCTAAAACCAATGGCTTCTACAACAATTGCTATAGACACCTTCAAGCCCCAATAGAGCCCTAGATGCCGACATTAAAATGTACAAATTACAGAAAAGAAAAAAGATTTGACACTAATAATCTGTGTTTAAATCTTTTGTGGATAAAATGAATAAATGATGAATAATAAAATGAATAAATGAGCACTCAGTAAATTGCTATTTAAAATGCTGAAGAGGAACTAGATCAAGTTACTTCCTTCACAGGGGAGAGAGTACCAGAGAACAGGGAAGGATATAGAAAACTTGACTCAGTTCAAACATTGCAGTCCTTTCCATTCAACTTTGGGTCACCAGAGTGATTTAAATGTCAGCAGAGCTGACAAAGATGCTATGTGCCACCTGTCATTAGGGTTGTGAGGTAAGGGTCTTCCCTTCTCAAGGTGCTATTGTATACTTCCGGAGAAGAAATTTATTTCTTTGCTCTGCTTATCTAGTATCCAACAGGCTCGCCTTCTGCCCTACATTTCAACTGAGCCAAGTGATCCTTTATAGTCATTTCCTCATCTTCCTTCAATCATAAGTTGTACAAAGAAATCATGATATGACTTTTATGGTCTTTTAAACATTATCCTGGGCTGGGGGTTTAGCTCAGTGGTTGTGCCGCCTGCTCTGCAAGCACAAGGTCCCGAGTTCAATCCCGGTACAAAATAAATAAATAAATAAACATTATCCTAAAACAACAAAAGATCTAGACTTTCTTAGTCACTCTTCAACAATCTTTTTCTTGATGTGTGAGTGTGGACAGCAGAGTTTCTTCCTAGATAGCAGAACTTCCTTGCAGGAGAGCATTCATTCTCTTCTGAAATGCTCTAATGCTTAGATCCATAAGAGTCTTGTGTTTATCACCGACGTATACCCATAACCTACTATAGTAGGTAGTAGATTAATTAATGAGTCAGCCAAGAAATTAATGAATGACTTGCACTGCTAGAAGAAAGGATGATTTTAGGCTTACTGAGGCCCAAATAGAATCATCACTAACACTCTGGATTAGTGGAATTCTTGCTCTCTATAGTTCCCAAGAAACTCGTTTGGGCCCGGAAATACCATAAGAGGCAGACAAATACACATGAGAAAGACATGTCCCTGTGGAATCTAGTATATACTTGTCACACCTCCACTCCCATTCCACCCTTCGCCCTCTTCTGCACACCATGCAGCAGTTGTTAGGGTCTATGCCTCCCAAATTCACCTGTTGGAAACTTGATCCCAGTGCTCTAGACTGTGGATGGATTGCTGGTTAAATGCTTACAGGAGAGGGATCACTCTTTGCTACTTTTCTTCCACAAGAGGACACAGAACTTTACACTCTCACTCTTGCTTTGCCCTTCTGCCCTCTGTTGCCTGAGAAGGCAGTGTGACAACACTCACCAGATCCTGGTACCGCGATCGTGGATTTCCCAACATCCAGAACTGTCAGAGTAATGGCTTTTCTTTATAAATGACCTAGTCTCAGATATTCTGTTACAGCACCACAAGTGACTCAGATATCAGCATATGAAAATGTTACAGAATCTTCTCATATCATCTAGTGGTGCTATAGTGCACCACTAGTGGATCGATATAATATTATTATAACATATCATTATATTGTTGTCTTATTATTATTATTTACACTTTCCAATTTCCCAATCTTCCACAAGAGTGATGCAGAAGTGGGAGATAGGATATGGTGTAAGTGACAGGAGACTGCTTCATTTTTTATGTTTCCCAGAGGCAGCTGATGACTTGATGAAAACCCCATGTTTCCTTCAGCTGCAGGCATAGTTTTGCCCTCTTTCTGGCCAGGTTCTCATATTCTTAACCACACAACTTCCCTTCTACTTATTTCTTTGTGCACCTATTTGTGAAAACAAGTCTTCCTATAAAAGTATGGCATAAGGAATAAATGTAAGTGAGCAAACAAAGTACTGTTGTGGGCTGAATAAAGGTTTCCTTTCAAAGTGTGTTCACTTCAATGTAGTAACTATGAGTGTTATTTTGTATGGCAGAAGAGACTGAAGATGTGTTTGAGTTAATGATCTTGAGATGGGAAGGTTATTCTGGATTGTTCTGGTGGGCTCCGTGTAATCACAAATCTTTATAAAAAGCTTCTCCATTGTTGGTGGGAGTGCAGACTGGTGCAACCTCTATGGAAGTCAATATGGAGATACCTCAAAGAACTAGGATTAGAGGTTCCATTTGACCCAGCCATCCCACTGTTGAGTATTTTTCCAAAAGAAGTGAAAGAATCATACCACAGTGATATATGCACACCCATGTTTATAGCGGCACAGTTTGTAATAGTTAAAACTTGGAAACAGCCCATCTGCCCATCAAATGGAAACTGGATAAAGAAGATGTGGTTTTTCTATAAAACGGAATACTACTCAGCCATAAAGAATGAGAAAGTAGATTCATTCATAGTTAAATGGGTACATTTTGAGGCTATACTTCTAAGTGAAATATGTAAGGCACACATAGGCAAATACCAAATAGTTTCTCTAGTGTGAACATCTAAAATAGTACTCAAGATTCTAATGGGACAATTAGCAAATAGGAAGAAAAGGACCAAAGGAACATTTTTTCATATATTTACTTGCTGCTTTTACTTCTTTGTCTGAGAAATGTCTGCTCATTTCAGATACCCATTTTTGAATTGGGTCTTTATATTTGGGGGGCTGATTGTTTTGAGTTCTTTATATATTCTTGATAATAATCCTTTGTCTGAGGAACAGCTGGTAAAAATTTTTTCCCACATTGTAGGTTGTCTCTTAGTTCTGCTGATGGTTTCTTTTGAAGTACAGAAGCTTTTTAATAAGATGAGATCCCAGTTGATGATTCTATTTGCTTATTTGCTAGTTCCCGTGCTACTGAGGATTTGTTGATAAAGTCTTTTCCTATGCCAGTGTCTTCTAGAGTTCTGCCTAACTTACCTTCCAGCAAGTTTAATATTTCTGTTTTAATATTTAGATCTTTAATCCATTTGGATTTTAATTTAGTGCATGGTGAAAGATAAGGGTCTAGTTTTAATCTGTGGCAGGTTGACATCCAGTTTTTCTAACATCATTTATTAAAGAGGCTATCTTTCCTTCAGTGGAGATGGTCAGCTCCTTTATCAAAGATGAGGTAGCTGAGTACATCTGGGTTTGTTTTTGTGTCTTCCAGTCTGTTCCACTGATCCTCAGGCCTGTTTCTTTGCCAGTACCATGCTGTTTTTATCACAGTGGCTTTGTAGTATAGTTTCAAATTGGGAACTGTTATACCCTGTACTGATCATTCGAGAGATGCAGATGCAAACAACACTGAGATTCCACCTCACCCCACAAAGAACGGCTGCTATCAAGAAATCACATAATAACAAATGTTGGCGGGGTTGTGGGGAGAAAGGAACCCTTCTCCATTGTTGGTGGGAGTGCAGACTGGTGCAACCACTATGGAAATCAATATGGAGATACCTCAAAGAGCTTGGACAGGAGGTTCCATTTGACCCAGCCATCCCTCTGCTGGGTATCTTTCCAAAAGAACTAAAAGAAACATATCACAGAGAAGTATGTGCACCCATGTTTATAGCGGCACAGTTTGTAATAGCTAAA
>NW_022900941.1:31533625-31556498 GCF_012274545.1 Fukomys damarensis | reverse complement strand
AATTAAAGCTGAAAAAAAAAAAAAAAAAGGACCAAAGGTGTAGGGACAGTGAGAAGGATAGGGAAGGGGGAATAAGGGAAAAGGAAAAAAAATATGTAAAAATGTAATTAAAGTGTTTGAAGGGGGGAGGGGAGGGTGAAGAGTGGGTGGGGACAAGGGGAAAAAATGAGAACCAAGACCTGTCATGCAAAGGTACAAGATCCCAGTAATGAATGTAGCTGTACTGTCTACCTAGAATGTACCAATAAATTAAATTTTTAAAAAAGCTATGTTAAGAGAAGACAGAGTGAGACAGTGACAGTGTGAAGATTTGAAAATTGTGTGTTTTGAAGATAGAACAAGGGAGCTGGGAGTCAAAGGATGTATTTGGCCTCAGGAAGCTAGAAATGTCAAAGGAAGGGACACTGCTCTGAATCTCCAGGACTACAAACCTACAGAATTTAAAATCTACCCGAGACTTCTGCTGTGGCTTGTTTCTAGATGTTCCCTAAGAGCCTCATGCACTCATAGGCAGGGCTTTTGAAAGATGACCTGATAGGATAAGGGGGGGCTTAGCGCTGATTTGCTGCTAGGAGGTAACACCTGTTGGAAGAAGAGGTCACAGAGAGCTTGGCCTGGAAGGTTTTTCTCCCTCAGGGATCCTCTTTTGATCTCTTCCCAGCTGCCATGATATAAACACCTTCTCCTCTGCGTGCCCTTCTGCCATGCCATCCCGCCTGGAACCAGCTAAATACGGAATGAAACCTGACAAGCTGTGAGCCAAAATAAACTTTTCCTCTTCTAAGTAGCAGATGTCAGGTATTGTGTCTCAACAATGAAGAAAGTGACTAAGGCAATTTCTCACCTCAAAAGCTGTAAGAGAGTAAATTTGTGTTGTTTTAACCACCAAGTCTGTGGTAATTTGTTACAGAAGCAATAGGAAACTATACAGGTATGCTAAACAACACCCCCATTATTTTGATTTCTTAAAGATTATGTGACGGGCTTTGCTTATCGAGTTGCTCCTACAGACCCAGACCGCTATTTTTAAGAATGGCATATCTGCCATTCTTGGAGTGACTCAAATCTTCAGTCATTTGTCCTCCTTATCTCCAAACTTCCTGAACCTTATCCCCTTAGCCATGTGGATATTATTAGCAAACATTCTCTGTATTGTGCATTACCCAAGCTCCTTTAGAGTAGTTGGTCTTAGTCCTGAGCGGTAAAGAGTATTTGATAGAACATAATTTATGTATTCAGTAAAGGAAGGTCACAAAAATGTTCAATATTTACTATGGCCCTAACTGTAATAATTTCCATGTAGAATTTGTAGAAATGAAAGTTCTAACTCCAGATTCAGACAGTATGGATGAAGTTTAACATAGGCACAATGTTTAGAGTATTATGAAGTGGTTCATGATCAGGCAGAAAATGAATGAAAATACCATGGGCTAATGTAGTTTTAAAAGTCTTCATAGGAGTGTCTTCTTAGTTTTATAGGAGAAAGGGATATCATATATGAAGTATTCAGTAGTTTCTTTATCTTTTTTTCTTTTGAAGTTAGTTCCCCCTTAAAAAAAACTATTAAAGCCATGAACACTGTATTAGTTAGCTTTTCATAGTTGTGGCAAAAATGCCAGACACATACAGCCTAAAGAAAGAAATGGCTTACTTGGTTCATGGTTTCAGAAGTTTCACTCCATGGTCAGCTTGTTCCAAGGTAAAAATATCATGGTGGAGCGGAGGGGGATTTATCTCAGTGGTGCTTCTGCTGTGTGCCTTGCACTCACAAGGTCTCCAGTTAAAGCCTTGGTACCAAAAAAAAAAAAAAAAACCCAAAAACATGGTGGAAATGCATGCAGCAAAGTTTCTTAGTTCATGGTGGCTGAGGAGGACAGCAAGCTGAAAAAGTGCCTCCAAAAGCCTATCTCCAGGCACACAAATCTAACTGGGCTCAGCTCCTAAGAACATATTCAACTATGAACATTAGTCGATGAATCCACTGATAGCATAGCACCCTGCTGACCTAGTCACAGAATAGAAGTCTCTTAATCTAGTCAAATTGACAATTAATCTTAATATCACACCATTTTTCTAAAAAATAAATCTTGTATATATACAAGATTTAGCCACAACATTACACAGAATTACAGGATCCTCTCATACTTATCCTGATATTCCTTCATGAATCTATGCTTTGCAGGTTAGGAATTTCTCTGCACAACTGCTCTATTCTACAAAGAAGAAAGTGGAAGGCAGTTATATTCAGGGACTTCTCCAAGGTCACGAAGCTAATTACAGACTAAATCTTAGTCTTCTCATTTATGAATCATTGTTCTCCAGACCTTGGGCAATGAGGAGACTTGTACAAAGAGGCCTAGTCACCAGTGTTTGACATTTGATGGGACAAGAACACACATTTTCCTCTAAATCTAGATGTAGCACTACTGGCAAATGCAGTGAAATTTTTCTCAGAGTGGAAAATCAAACAATGAGAATAGTTGTTTGGATGATGCCTTTCTCTTTAGTAGACCCAGTCATGTATGTAACCAACAAATACTTTCTATGTGTCATATACTACATTCTATATTTGGCATAAAGAGAGACAAACTAGACCATGTTTTTTTCTTATGGAGGACTATGTAATGAATACAATTAAAATCAAAATTCAGAGTGATAGGTAATTTTGGGGTTATATACAAAGTCCTCTGCTTTCTCTACTATTGTTGTTATCCTTTGTTCATGTTTTAAGCCTCAAAGATTCTTAGAAGGATTATAGAACAAATGAAGTGAGATTAGATTCTATTTAGTAGATGTAATTTTATTCTGTAGTTTATAGAGAATAATGAATACAATTGTCTTCCCTTATCTGTAGGAGACATATTCTGAGACCCCACGTGGATGCCTGAAAGCAAGGACACACACACACACACACACACACACACACATTTCTAATCTATATATAAGTACCTATAATAATGTGTTTACAAACAATAACTCTAAGTTAAGCACAGAAAAGATTAAAAACAATAACTGCAAATAAAAGGGAACATGTATACCATAAGTCCCTGATTCATGAACATTCAAGTTGTGAATGTTCACAGATACGAATGAACCTTGAATTGCAAACCTTAAATATTTGTAGATGTGAACAAATCACAGTAGCTCACGTGTCTGTGTCTGCAGAACACTGTCACAGTTGTGCGGCTGTGTGCTTACTGTCCAGTGTGGCAGTGCACAGTAACGTAGCACTCAATCAGGGCCCAGGGTGTCTGGAAGCAGGATCAAATGCAGGGGTGATGTGGAGGGGACTGCTGAGAAGCACAAAGCAATGATCATGGGAACAAAAGTGGAAATAACTGACCCTCCTCCTCCAGTGCGTAATTCTCTGCATGTCAGTTCACTCTGTGCAATCCCCTAGATGCCGGTTTTTGCTCTGTACTGTACCAACATTTTAAGGTAACTGTAAAGGTAAAAATAGTTTACTTACAGTATTTTTGTATTTAATGTTTTACATTGTATATTTGTGTTAAAGTTATATAAGATTCACATTATTGGACTTGCAAACAAATCCAACTTATCATTTGTAAGTTGGGGTCTTACTATATTAATATACCAAAATAAAGTTATCGGCATCACTACTCCTGCACTTGGGGTTATTAAGTAAAGCAATTGTTACTTGAACTACCATTTCTGTAAGTCATCATAAAAGCCATGACCGGGCTAGGGATTTAGTTCAGTGGTTCCAATGCCTGTTTCACAAGTGCAAGGACCCGAGTTTGATCCCTGGTACAAGAAAAAAAAAAAAAAAAAAAAAAAAAAAAGAAGCCACGACCAAGGGCAGGTGTCACATCCAGCACAGATAGGATGGATGTACAAAAGTTCACCTTTGGGTTGCAGTGGAGCAGAACAGCACGCAATTTCATCATTCTACTCAGATGTACGTTTAAAATTAATGAATTATTTATTCCTAAAATTTTCCACTTAGTATTTTCAACTTGTGGTTGACTACAGGTGACTGAAACCAGAGGAATTAAAGCTGTGGATATGGGGGGCTACTATAGTTTAGTTCTGTTGATGGAACTATTGTTTCTTTGTCTTTCAAATGCAAAGTCAGTTTGCATGAGATTAGAAAGGAGAAGCCTCAGGTATCTTGCTGGCATCTACAGAAGCAGAGGCGCATTTCATAATCAATAATAAAAGAAGTAACATGTTTCTTTCAAGGCCTGCCTACCATAGCATGAGTATCTATCAGTAGAAAAAGGAGACTATTGTTATATACAATAGGGCCAAATCAATAAGAGCAAAGTAGAAGTAACAGCTGAGTGGTCTTTAAAGAACAGAACTTAGAAATTCAAATTCAAATCTTTTATTCCACGATGAGATCTGTGAGAGTGACGTCTTTCTTTCCCTTTCATCGTGTTATGTTTTTTTCTGCAGGAAACTTTAATAAGGCCCACCCAGAAACTGTTAAGCTCACTTCAGTGAGACGTTAGTCATTCTTTCTGCAACTTTAGAAGGAAGATGCTGGGAAATGCCCTTAATATTGACTTAATTATAAAGAAATGAGTATCTAGAGGAAAGGAGATAGATAGCTTCTATTCTTAAAGAGACACCCAGATTTATTAAAGTCAGTTTTCAAACTGCATATATCTACATGTGCTGGGTAAAGCTAGGTCTTGAAGTGAAGCTGTCAATGAAGAAAAAGCAAAGCTGTGCCTTTCATATCATGGCTACTTTTGTCATTTCTCTGAGGTCCTGGCAAGGTAGCAAGAAAATAACTTTCTGGGTAGAGTGCTACAATGCTTTCTTTAGCATCTCTTGCCATCATGCAAAGGGAAAATTGGGTTGCATTTCTAGTTCCTTAATGAGACAGAAAAGGTTGCTAAAAGGCAGGGTAATGATGGCAGTTTTTGAGAGACCACAGGCAAAATAGTAAATGTTCCAGACAGTGAACCTCTAAAGTTTTGTACTTATTCTTTTAAAAGCTTTCTACAATTAGATACTGAGAAAATCTTTTTCATGATAACTTGAATATGATTTTTTAATATCAAAGCATGCTAGAATTATCAATGAGGTTGTTTCTCATTAAAAAAAAAATACGTAGGTTGAAGGATTATGTCGGTTCATTGCTGTTGGTGTTTTATGGAGACCAAAGACTTGCTAGGAATAGAAAGAATGGATGGGATACAACCCTTGCTACTTTTCCATGGGAAACAACAGAAATTGTCTTAAAGCTGTGGCTTCCCATTGCTCTTGCATCAAATTCAAACATCTTTGTGTGGTTTGTAAAGCCAGCTACATCTGTTTCTTGTTCATTGGTTGAGCCTCATCTCTTAAAGCATTCTCTCTTTTTCCCACCTACTGGTTCCCTTGCTCTCTGTTGTTTTTACTCTAGGCACAGGAGCATTTTAAGATTCTTCTCAATCTACCTCTCATGAGTTATGGACCCTACAAAGGGAGCTTACAAATGCATCATGATTGATCCCAACATTTATAGACAATTATTTTACAAAAAATGTAATCATTTATATAAGCATTTATAAGGTATATACTTTTCTTTTGGTACCAGGGATCCAACTCAGGACCTTGAGCTTGCAAGGCAGGCAGTAGAACCACTGAGCTAAATCCATGGTCCTGAGGTATATACGTTTAGCCAAAATGAAATAAAGAATTAACATATGTTCTTTCACATTCCTTAGCTTGTATAGAAATTAAGAATACAAAGACAAGCCAGAAACTGTCCCTTTATTCTTTCACTTCTGATCATCACATATATGCTATTTTTTCTGCCAGAAACACCCTTTCTTTTCCTATGGTTGACTATGGTTACCTCATGAACTCATCCTAATTCTTCATATTTCAACTCTGATCTCACTAATTCAGATATTTTCCAATGACCATGCAAGCTCAGTTAGATGTTCCATTTGTTTGGACTTACGCTGTTTCCCATATTATGGGCCATATCACAGTGCAAAGGAGACATATCTGTCTTACTAATTATAACCAAACATCTGGCCTGGTTTCTAACACACATCAAACATTCAATAAACCTGCATTTATTAAGTGAACAACAAAGCGAAAAGTTCTCTCTCACTCTCCCTAGCAATACAATCTCATTTCAGCCACAAAAATAAAACCTTGGTTTTGCTCTTTTGAAACCAAGAGACAGAAACACAGTAACTAATGTGCTAAACATAGTAGAATTGGGGGTAGGAAGGGACTTGGAAAACTGTGAAAACAGAATATGGAACATAATTAACTATATTTTGGAAAATATAAATCTAGGGCATTTTTAATATGAACCCAAGTGAATACAAGAAAAAAACAAGTAATTATGCTTTAGAAAATACATTCAGTCTTGGGGTAGGAGGAATTGGAAGGAGGGAAACCTTCAGGAAAGCGGGACCTTGGCTTTTACAAACCCTACAAAGGTATTTACACAGAGCCTGACATCAGAATCAGGCCCCTCATGTAGAGGAGGGGCTGGAAGGACACATAGTGGACTGACCCATTATAGAACAAGCTTGGGAAAAATAAGAATATTCAAAATGTGAAGAATATCTTTGTTACTGCCTTCTGGTAAGCCATGTGACTTTGGGGTGAGAAGTGAAATAACAAAGGTGGCTCATGGAATTTAGCTTTATTGCTCAGTTGTCATTCAACTATGACAGCATAAGATTAACATTTTTCCTTAGAAAATAAGTGATACAGGCTAACAGAACATGTTATTAAATACAATTTGCTTTAAAGAAAAAGAGAAAAACAGAATCAGAAAGGACATTGAGGGAACCATTGGAGACTCCCACTTGTCAGAGGTAAAGTTGATAAAGTCTTCCCAAGGCAGGTCCTTTTGTTCTTTTAGGTGAGGCGATACCCTGGCTGGGAACCTTTTCCTTCTATTTTTATGGGAAAGATGACCAAGACTTCTCTCATTTGCTTGCTTGCTTGATTACTTCTTTACAAAAATGTATAATTTCTAGTTTCCAACAAGACAGTTCATGGGACAATTGGAAGTGTCTAGGAACTGAAAGACTTCACAATAATTTCTTCTGTGTTTGATCAGAAGAGATTTATTTTGTCTTTGTTCTCCCATCACAACTTCAGCCAAGCCTCCAGACAAACGTGCCTCAAACAAGTCTACCCAAAACCACTAGGACCACATCCTTAAGTAATGGATAATTACAAAGTAGTAACTTTTTTTCTGGCTAACTTATCTATAATTTTTCATCCTCCTGTGTATTCTCACCATCACATGGCCCGGTTGTTTTAACTCAATGTAACCACTTCTGTTATTTTGTATGACTCACCATAATTTTACTTCTGGTAACATTATTGTAGTGCCTTTGTCTACTGCTTGGCCTAAACAAAGACATGAGCTCCTTTCTACATGTTAAGGAAATTATATTTGTTTTTGTTTGCTTGTTTGTTTGTTTTTAGATCAGAAATAGATTATTTAGAACCCAGTTTTCTGTATCAGCACTTCTCAGTGAGGTCTTCCAAAATTTGTCATGTGTACTGTAATAAGATCAATATATTCCAAAGCTGAACATAGGATCAAGTGTATAATGATTGCCCAATAATTATTTGTTCAAAAACAATGAAATAATTACATGCTGAAAACATGAATTTTCTTATGCAAACTTTTAGCAACAAGTTGCATTTGGATAAAATGTAAAAGGGTAACATTTATGCTCTCCATAAATAAGAGTCATTGATTTATATTGTTATATGAAATAGTACACTATAATATAGTATTTTAGAGAGGTAATTCTGAGGACTTGCAGTCTTACCTTTCTTATGATGAAAAGGTAAAGGGAAAGACAGGCAAAATGAAAATGCAACAAACAAAGAACCTACCTCTCTTTGTGACATAAGCAATTTATGAGTCAACTTGCAAGGGATGGAATAAATACTAAAATTATTCAAATAATTTCTAAAATCAGCACCTTAGAGTACGGATTTGACAGTGTTGAATGAACAAGGACTGCATTCTTACTTTGTCCTACTAAATCTGTTATCCTCCAGTATTCCTCTAGCAACTATGTTCAAGCTGTGGCCTGTGGGCTCTGCCTTGCCTGGGCCATACTGAGTGAAGAGAAATTACCTTGAAATACATACTTATGAAATACATAGTTTATAAGTTTAAGTAACAAAGCTTTATTTATTTTTATATTTTCTTTCATAACACAGTCATGTCCAACATGCAGGCTGCAGGTTGAACACAATTACACAGCGTCTTTCATATGTTCACTCAATAGCGATTTACTGATTGATGAGTACATAATGCAGAAGAATTTCCCTCAGTTCATTTAATACCTTTTTTTTCTTCTGCTTCCTTTATTGTCCTGCTTTTGTGAGCAACTTGAATTGGCAGAAAACATTAGCTGCATTCTCCCTGTAGTAAATGGTTCTATACATACTTACTAGAGAATTAAGCTAAATCTTCCAAGAATTGGGAGTTATTTGTTCCCACATTAATATAAAACACCATTAAAGAAAGTACTGCTTTTTTTTCCTTTAGGACTCCCATATCACTATAAAATTAGACAATAAAATTAATCCAGAGGAAATATTTGTACAAAAATCAAGTTCTCTTCTCTCTTTCTTACATTTGGTGATTTTGAGAGAATTCTTTTTTTGGCTAACAACACATGACCATTTAAAATCTTCTTATACTGGAGTCCATCAAGAGTCTGCCTTAATGAGTGACCCTCTGAAACCAGATTTCTTTTTCAAAGTGTTCTTAGATTTAAACGTAGTCTTGAGCCTCGAGTAAAGAGACAATAGCTAACATGGTCTTGAAAGTAGCGATTTTTCCATTTAAGATTTAAAACTACCTGAGGATTTTTGGGAAAATCTATTTTGGATTCAACTACAAGGCTGTTTACAGAATGACAGTGATGCAGATGAACTTTAAAATATGGACATCCTAGCCACAAAATTTGCTCCCTAGGCATCTGCTCTAGAAATAAATTAATTAGATAGAATTTATTCTTCTTTTAGGAAAATGAGACACAGAAAACAAAGTCCAGGGTAGCACCAACCTAACGCAATGCCTGTCTTCTCTTCCATCCACCCTTGCCCAGGATTTTAGCTTTGCCTCATTTTTTCCCATTTTACTTCTCTCATTCACCACTCATAGGACCCATATACTTCATTTTTTATTACATTCACTTGCCCATTCAATTACAATTTTGGTACTTGTCAGTGAATCAGGAAGCATTTGACAGAACCATTTACACTTGGGGTAAAGGTCTTATAGACTAATCTTCACAATTATCCTGTAAGTCCACTTCATCACAACCACCACCACCACCATCCCCAGCAAGACACAATGCCTTAACTGCTATGGCTCCGTGCATCCCCTTCAACTCCTCTTTCTGGCTTATTGTTTTTTGAAGTACCTTTAATTTTTTCCAGGTAAAGATATTAAAATTAAAATAAGGTAACAAAAAACTAGATTTATGGAAGTTCTCTACATCTAAATTCCTTTCTGATGTCTTCTAACAATATTCAAATAAACAACTTATTCATTTATATCTTGCCCTATTCCTAAAATGGATTAATGTAGCTTATAGCATGAATAAAACAATAAAAAATATACGAAAAAAATAAAGATAAAGAAAAATGAATTGTGGGCCAAGGATTTAGCCCAGTAGTGCTGCCACCTGCCTCAGGACAAGGTTCTGAGTTTGATCCCTGGTACAACAAAAAGAAAAGAAATTTCATCAAAATCTATGGCATTCTGAACTGAATTGCCATAAAATAGACAATAATTTTGGCTCTGATTTCCTTAGGAAATCAGAAAAAGAGGAGAATTTTTAAATAGCTATGGGTGACGAAGGCCATTAAAAAAAAGAATAATACAAATTTAGGTGTATTCTTAGTTTTGAGAGTGAATTTTGTGTACTTCTTTTTTTTCGGGGGGTACCGGGGATTGAACTCAGGTCCTTGAGCTTGCAAGGCAGGCCACTGAACCGCTGAGCTAAATCCCCAGCCTAGCATACTTCTATACTTGAGAAATGAGTAATAATACCAGTTCAAATTTTTGCAGATGTTTCATTTTAAAATGCAAATATTCTCCAGAATGCCATACTTTAAAAAAAATCCTTTAAAATGAGTAAAATTGTATTGAATATAGTATTTGTAATCCAGTCAACTCTTAGAGAATAGAACCTTGCATTAGAGACTATGTTATATAGTCTACATTTCCTACTTTTGAGGACATCTCAGTCTCAGAAAGACAGCAATGCACACATACAAACACAATTCCAGTACAACAATAACATCTCATAGAAGAATGCACATAGTCACTTGGTATGGTGGATACACACTGGATTATGAAAACCATAGAGACAAGTTCAAGTCCTACCTTTCACTCTCTTCATATACACACACTCATTGCTTTTTTTTTTTTTTTTTTTTTTTTTTTTTTTTTGCAGTACCAGGAATTGAACTCAGGACCTTGCACATGCCAGGCAGGTGAGTCACCACTGAGCTAAATCCTCACTGCTCTTTTCTAAAATGTTGGTATATTGATATTAAGATCCTATAATACAGGTCTGCTACGAACAATTTAGTCTCTTTTAAATCTTAGCATGATTTAGATTTCCATCCTCACTTTGCCGGTCAGATATTCTCATAGCACATTATGCTCCTTAGCTCATATCACAGCTGTAATCTCATGTTTACATTTGTGATTTTTTTTGACAAGCATTGTGTTCCTAGTAGCTAGTCTAGTTCCAGAAATATAGCAGAAGCTCAAAATAAATTTTAGTTGAAAACATGAACAATTGAATGCACGCATATATAGAGAAGTAAGAAACAAAACATAGCACATGCTTAGCTCAGTGCCTGGCCTCTTGGTGATGCCATATCTTTGGCTAAGGACTTTCTTCCATTGTTCACACAGGAAAATATTCTTATCACTACCTCTTGAGTATCTAGGAATTAACTAGATTAAAAATTGAAGACTATGTTACACCTATAACCCAGGCTGACTTTTGTCTACCTTCATTTTTTATGGAGCTAGAATTGATAAGAGATCCATCTTATCCATCTTGATTTCTTCTAGCAAGGAAAACAATGTAAGTTCTTGGTATCAGGGTTAGGTAATCAATTTTATTTTATTTTTCAGAATTACTGATTTATTTTCCCCTAGTATTCCTAAAAACTTTACCTTCATTGAGTAATAGGCCAGACTTACAGAACAAGCTTTTCCCAGGTTTAGCTGTTTTACCAAATAATATGATGGTCGAGGGTATTTATATCCCAATTTCTAAACCAGTTACAAAGTTGTCTCTTCTTAGGTCCTAGTTGGAATCAAACAACCCAGACACTGGTAACATAATCAAGACAACATTTACCATTTCTGCAGAGCCCTGCTGAACACACCGTTTTCCCAAAGGATTCTTTACTGAGAGATGTTTGAGTGTCATCCTTTTCAAAACAACCGGTCAACCAGCTCCGATTCTTGGCTTAAAATGAGGAATTTCTCATTCAAGGAACCATTTAGTACTGAGCTACTGCTCTCAGCCATCAACAAAATCACCTTGCTGTGCTCCACCCTGGCTTAGTTTTAATTTCATCAGCACTTCCTATGTGTAAAAGACAAACTTACGAACTCCTTATAAATTCCCATCATGACTTGGGGGACTGGAGAAGAAAAATGGCTCTTTTGAAGTTGGGGATTCTGGAAAAGGCAGAGACTTACTTTTGAAGCCATAAAGGAGAAAAAACAAGTTCTTTCCTGTTCCGCTAAAGAAAATACTTGTAGGACCAAGTTCTGGTCCTGAAATTCTATTATACTATTTTCAATACATTCAGATTTATATTACTCTTTACTTTATTCTCCTGAGTGTGGGTTCACAGTTTGATAAAGGCACTTTAGGAGGTAGTCATGGGGTAAAGAAGAAATAATATTTACATCTAGTAGCACCTCATTTTCATCTCTACTTTGATCATTCCCCTGGGGAGGAAATGGAGGGTCTCCTGCGTGCTATACAAGTGCCTTACTCTAAGCTATGTCTCCAGCTTGGAAATCTTGTAGTTCATCAACTCCAATGTTACCATCACTGTTCATAAAAGTGTCCTTCCAGCTAAGCCCTGAACATTATTTGTTTTGATATCAAAAAGAAAGGCTCAACCCACAACTTTTTATAGAGCTAGTCATTAGGGAAAATGCACAAAACTTCTAGCACCCCAAAGATGCCTTTGTCTCTGGAGCTGGCTTAAGAAATCATCCCTGTCAGCTCTGTGGACCCTGAGGACAGGTGTTAGGGTCCTGACAGCAGGGTAAGGATGGCCTGGACGCCAGCCTCAGGACAGGCTGCTGGAACACTGCCACATGAGCTGCTTGTGACAGGGGTCACTGAGAAGCATGGGTACTCTCAGGGAAAGGCAGAATGTCTGTGGAGCAGGCCCTGCAGAAGGTCCCTCTGCAGTCCTTACACACATTCACTTACATTTGGGCTGCTGTCATCTTGGCACAGCTGACACACCTAGGGCTTCCAGGGGAGCAGCAACTGACCCTGTTCATCTGTAAGGTGAGACTGCAGCTTGATTTTCTTCCAGGGACTTTTTTAGTTTAACATTTTCCTATTGAATTTGTGCCTCTCATCTGTGTTGGAGTCTGGCTTGTGCGAACTCTTTCCAGGCAGGCTCCTGTCGTTTGGTAATCTTTCTCTTTCCTGTTTAATTCTAACTCAAGCTGATTCCTCTGCTGGGTCAGCTCCTCCACTCCCAGCTAAAGACTACTGATCTTGTCCCCAAAGTCCTGTTTGAAGAGCCAGACTAGCGGCCTTGCTCAGCCTGGTGCAATCTTTGTTCCATTTGTTTAGTGGTAGCAGTCACCTGATTAGTCTTCTCTTCCAAACGACTCTTTAGTTCACTTTTGTTTTACTCCTAAGTCTGAACTCCGCAGCTTAAAGGACAGTTTGTTCTCTTGGGCCCTAAGTTCATCCAGCTGCTGCCTTAGAGATATCAGCACTTCCTGCATCTCACAGACGTCCTGCTCCAGCATCTTCATGGCCAGCTCCATCTCCTGCCACATGCCAAGCTGGAGCTCCTGCTCCTTCTCCACATCCAATCGTAACTGTCTCCTCCTTTAAACTTTTTCTTGCTTCAATCAGTGCTTGCCCATTGGCAGTTCTGTCTTGCTTAGCACCCTTCCGATTGGATTCCAATATGTCGGTGCTTTCTTCTTTAACACTTTCCATTTCTTCTTGCAAGGTAATAATTCTGTTGTTTGCAACTGCAAGGTCCTCTGTCAGTTCAGTGTTGGATTTTTTGAACGCATCCACTTTTGCCTGAAGGCTATTTACTTAGCGTTCAGATGTCTGTTGAGTTCTTCCATGTAGTTCTTCTGGCCGAGAACTGCAGTAATCTCACCATTCCCTTCACTACCTTTACTGCTCTTCCCATCCTTGAGATACATGGAAAAGTTGATAACTCCAACTTGAGAGTCCAGATTCTCTCCTTTTGTGCAGAAATTAGCATCAGTGACATTCAGCCCCACCAACAGGCCGGCAATTATAGCTCCTTCTCCCTCCATCATGAAAGCATTTGGTTCATAGAACTCACTGAGAAGTTCCTTTCTATTGATTAGAGCTTTCATATATTCTGAAAGTGTCTTTTGCATTAATGCCAAATGAAGCCAGGCTCTTCTTCTACCTATTTGGTGTCTTCAGTCCTGAAAGATCTTGAAAACTTGCTATTTTCTCTGCAGCTTCTGGAACAAGTTTTTCTGCCAGTTCTAGAGGTCCCCAGAAGGATATATTTTGTCCAAGGAAAGTTTTCTCGGCTCTCAAGCCACGGTTCAGACAGTGTCCCCTTGGCGAAGGACTGCTAGAGGGGCGCACAGCCTGTCCAGAGTCCCGCCCAGGTTCAGAGCTGATTCAGTGAAGCCCTTGATACTCAGCTTGGCCATGTTCATCAGGTTCATGCCCTCGTTAACCATGAGATAATGAGGGTGGTAACCGCCAGCCCCACCGCCCGGATGGCTCAGCAGTAGGAAGGGCTGGCGGGAAGGGGGCACCCTTGCCCGGGTACAGCAGGAAGAAGGGGGCGGCCACCAGTGAGCACTGCTCCTGGCACCTGGCCGGCTGCCCACCTCTCGCTCCCGATCCACGTCTTTGGCCGACTCCGCACTGTGACTCCCCGTACCAGCACCGGGTGGCAGGTGGCCACCGCCTCCTCCGGAGCCCTGTTCCAGCTGAGTGAAATGCTCGGCCCAACTCCGGCCAGGCCGGCCCCGCACAAGGGCCAGCCCTCCCGGATGGAGCATCTGCCCTGGAATCAATTTTAAAAAGGCTTTAAAAATTGTCCTTGATGGCTGAACCTGCCTGGCAAGCACAAAGCCCTGACTTCAATTTCCTGTACCAAAAATATTTGTCCTTGACTTATATTTAAACTTTAATATTTATTCTATAGTCTCAGTTACAGTAATGAGAGAATTTTTTCTCCTCACAGATTAACACAGTAATGTATAAACAGATGTTTACTCTTTGTATTGAATAAATCACACACACATACACATCCACCAGTTACCATCTAATTTAGGTCAAACTGATTTCTCAATTTCCTAGTACAGTGTGCAATTAAAGGTAAGGTTGACACAATTAATATTCTCAATGGTGAAAAACCGGTTTATCTCCTAAGCTTAAAAAATAAGACAAAAATTCTCCACTTCTGCCATTTCTACTCTACACAGTACTGGAAGTTCTAGCCAGAAAGATTAGGCAGGAAAACAAAATAAAAGGCATTAAATTTAGAAAGGAAGAAGTAAGATGTCTTCACTAATGCCACTGTTGTGTTAGTATGTATGTCTACAAAACTCTAAAGATTACACATACAAACACCTCACAGGAACTGCTAAAGTAATACATATATTCAGAAGAGTTACAGATACAAAACCAGTACAAAACAGTTGAACTTTTAGGCACTAATGATGAAAAACCTGAAAATGAAACTAACAACTCCATTTGTGATGGCACCAGAAAGAATGAAATACTTCAGATGAATAACCAAAGAAATGAAAGACAAATGTGAGTCAGCTTTTAATTTGTGGAGCAAAATATTTGGTATACACAAGTTAAAGGAGAAAAGGTTTATTTTGACTTAAGATTTAAAACATTTGAGTCCATGGTCACTGGTTCCAAGGCAAAAACATAATGGAGGAAGGAGTGGTTCATTTCATGGCAGCTGAGGAATAGAAGGAGCAGGAAGAACCCAGACCAGAAAAAGGGGCTGGCAGTGCAAATCACCTTACAAGTCCTGGCCACAGTGATCTGCTTCCCAGCCAGGCCCTAGTGCCCAACAGCACACTGAGCTATGAACTCATCAACAGATTAATCCAGCAGTGCCCTCAGGGTTTAATCACCTTCCAAAAACACCCATCTCTGAACCCTAAAGCCTTTTGTGGGACATTTTTGATCTGAACTATAACAGCTAATACACTGAAAAATATAAATTTTCTGAAAAAATTGAAGAAATGTGAAAATACAACCATATTTACAGATTGAAAAAAAACTTGTTAAGATGATCATATTGTCCAGAACAATCATCAGATTCAGTGAACTCCCTATTGATGTCACAAAGGTCTCTTCTGCAGAAATTAAAAAAAAAATCTTAAAATGCATATGGCATAAAAAGAGATGGAGAATGCAGGAAATAAACAATGCAGGAAATAAAAAAATTATTTGAAGACATAATTTCCTGGTACCCAAATTCACTATAAACCTGTAGTAACCCAAAGAATGTGTTGCTTGCATAAATTTAAAAATATAGACTAATAGAATAGAACAGAAAACAGAAATAAGCCCTTGAAAATAAGATCAATTGATTTTTGACAAGAGTGTTAAGACTAATAAAAAAGGACAGTCCTTTTACTACATGCTGCTAGTAAAACTGGATATTCACATGCAAAGCAAATAAGTTGGATCTTCATTTTATATCATACACAGAATTAGATGAACTGGTTCAAAGATTTAAGTGTAAAGGCTCAGATATAAATACCTTAAGAAAAAAACACAAATAGCACTAAATTTGGCAATGATGTGAAAAAAGGAAAAAAAAAAGGAAACAAAGTCTTTGTAAATAGGGAAGGGTGAAGGGGGTGAAGGGAGGGCAGGGATATGGGAAAAAAATGAGAACCAAGACATCATATAAAGGCAAAAGATCTGAATGATAAATGTAACTATTGTTTGCTTTAAATGTACCAATAAATAAATAAAGAGTTTCTCTTAATGGAGAAAAAATTTGGCAATGATTTTTTTATATATGACAGCAAAGGCACAAGCAATTTAAGACAAAAACTGACTTTAACAAATGTTTGAAACAATATATAGAAGATGCTTTAAAGAGAGTGAAAAGAGAACCTGCAAAATAAAGTATTTGAAAAAATATGTATCTTCTAAGAAATTTATATATCTAGAATATTGAAAATAAATCCCCAAAATAACAACAAAGGTGATCCAATTAAGAAATTGGCAAAGGATTTGAATAGGCATTCTCTGAGGAATATGTACAAATAGCCTTATTTGGGGTGATATAAAAGTCCTAGAAACAGGTGGTGATCATGGTTGTACAATATTGTGAATTGTTGAATTGTACATTCAAAAACCATTGGTAGGGTAAATTTTATATTATGTATGTCTTACCACAGAAAGGGTTGTTTTCACAGAGAAGGAAGAAGGAAAAAAATTGGAATAGGAAATACTATAAAAGGAGTGCCACATTATTGAAATGGAGATATATTTCAAGACACATGACAAAATCAAAGCAAAAAGATTGTAAACACCAATTAACTTTGTGCTTTTAATTGTTGAGGCTGAATTTAGAAATAAAGTTGTGTAAAATTATGAAACATAGAAAGTTGAGATTTCTGTTGTTACATAGTTTCTGATGAAATAAGATTTTATAAAACGACGACACATAGGTAGAATTTCTGTTTTTATAAATATTCCATAGCATTTTCACTAAACTATTTATGAAAGAAGTATAAAAATGGTCTAGACAGTTTTAAACTTGCACTTAAAATTTGTCACATTTTATTTTAAAATATCACTCTGAAGGTAATTATATTTTTGAGTGACTTCTCTTGCTCTCTGATTAAATAAGGAATGAATTCCACTGAAAATTTCTTTTGTTCTTAGATGTGAGAATGCTTAAGGTTTTGTACATTTATGTATACTTTAAATTTTCTCTAAAAACATCAGTTCACTAACCCAAAGACTGTATTTCTATTCTTTACACTTTTTTTTTAAATTCATCCATCACATCCTGTCAGGGATGTTAGTGGTTTTTGGCTTGTTCCCAGGACCTCTGACAGGCTTTCATCTTCAGAAACACAATTGTTTCCTGTATGGGTAACCTCTGGAACACAGTTTATGCATGCCTTTTTGCTAAAGACATGATTACCCTTGTAGCTTCTCACATATGAAGGCTCCTAGCTTTGGCATGCTCCTCTTCAAAGCACAAGTTGCCAGAAACAATTCTGTGCACACAATTCATTTTATTTTAGTCTCTGAAGTTGTTTTCATTCACGTGGGTGGTCTTCTCTTTTCTTCAATTTTACTACAATATTTGTATATTTTACTTGAGGAAAAACACCAATGGAGACATCCACATTCAGTGTATCTTACTAAGACGGTGCTTTGTGGAGAGTTAAGCAAGCAACTAAATGCAAAATACTTCACAAAGATGATCCTGAATTTTTCTCTGCACTGTCACAGTTAAGCAGAGATATATTACTTCTTGGTTTATTGAATTATTTCTCGATTTGACTCTGTGTTAAATTATAAAAATTAGACATCAGGGAAACTTTATTACATGTCAAGTAGATCTGCCCAGATTTAGCACATGAGCACTGTTGCTTCATAAATTTCCTGTAGTATTAATTTGTTTTGGGGACCCATTGTCTGCCTGGGTAAGAATTGAGATTATTATCATATAATCTACATAAAATACAACTATTGCAGAATTAATTTATTCCCTGTTAGTTTCTGAACCTATATAATTCATGCTCAATCAACTATCTGGCTCATTTAAATTGTTGACCCTGTTTAAAATACAACTATAATGATAATGCAAGTCATTATTTAGTGCATTGAAGATTAAATGAGTAGCTCTACAGTTTGCTTGATAGTGATTTTTTTATAGGTCCAGGTAATTTATATCCCAATTCATATTGCAAATCTGTACATATATAAATGACATGAAATTTAATAATAAAATGCAAAAAATAAAATATAAACTTTAATGTGAGTAGTTTGGTAGACAAATTATTAAATAAACTAGTTAATATTTTAATATTACTCCAAATAATTTTCCATTTTATGTAATGCAATTACTGTCTTCTTTCTGGAAATTTAAATGAGCAAAAAACCATGTTAGAAACTTCAAAATAGAAACATGCACCAAAAATATGCATTTAGTTGCAGTTATGGGCCATGTTTTATTTTTTGTATTCCTTTTCTCTTGACAATTTTACAGAAGCCTGTGCAATCTGAAAAGGATAAAAGGGGAAAGAAGTTCTACTTGTTTAAGTTTTTCCAAAGCAAATATAATCTTTGCCTTCATGATTTCCTCTGAAAAGCTTGGTCCTCCTTTCAGTAGCACTCAATGAGAGGAGGCAGTCCGGTCGGATTTGAAACTGGGTTCTAGGCTGTTTAGAGATGTTTTTCCAAAGCACATGTTGATTTTGCTCTGTTCTCCAATGATAAAACACTATATTTTCCTCTGACATAACAGGAAATACAGGTATTTACTTTCTCCCTCCAATTCTTCGTATTAAGCTTCCAAAGAAAAAAATCCTTAAAATCTTTTGAGGGATAGGAGTGAGAAGAGTATTTTTCATTATTCATAATGAGACCCTTTCAATCATACCTGAGTTTATGCTAAGGAGGTTCCTCCAGGAAGCTGTGGGAGGGGGTGGATGTTGCCAGAGGAAACAAATAGAAGAGGAAACTTTCAGCCTCACCTCCTGATCTCCTGGGAGGAAAGAGGAGGCTGGCGTTCAGCTTATTCACAATTGGCCAATGATTTAATCTGTCCTGTCTGTGTGATGAAACCTCCATGAAGAACCTAAACCACACACTTTGGAAAGCTTCTGGATCCATGAAAAACATGAAGGTTCTAGAAGGGTGGACCCCTTGAGGACATGGAAGCTCCTGGACCCCCAACCCCATATCTTGCCTGATGGAACTCTTTTATTTGGCCATTGATGAACTGTATTTAGCAAAGTGTATGCCTGTGTTGTGAACAATTCTACAAAATTATGGAACTTGTGGAAGGGTTTGAGGGTATCCCAAAATATAGCCTGTTGGTCAGAAGTTCAGAACACAACCTGATATTTTTGTGACTGGTATATGAATTAGGTGTATTTTGGGGGCACCTAGCCCTTAACCTTTGTATTGTGTGCTATTCTGTGTAGATAATGTTAGAATGGATTAATTGTAGGATATTAGCTGGTTTCCACAGAAAATCAGGGAGTTTCTTGGTTTGGAAACCCCACATATCTCATGCCAAAAAGACTTCTAAAAACTCTCTTACTGGTGCTGCTTTTCTTTCCCCAATATAAAATATTTCCAAAATTATGTTATGATGTTGGGTTTCACATACTGGTTTAGCTTCAGTCTACAAAGGCCAGCAAGCAAATTATTCTAAATCCACTTTAGTGAAAATAATTCTACAGAATTTCCAGAAATTATAGCTCAGGTACATGACTTATTGGTGGGTTTGGCTTATTTAAGAAGGTTTGAAGATTATTCTCAAACTTCCTATTACCTTTCCCTAGAGTACCTAGGAGACAAAGGAAAAATGAACACTTACAACATTGAAAAGCATAACTCACAAAAGGCTCTACTAAGATCTTATATAATTGACTTTTATCATAAAGAAGCCAAACTGAGGAAAAACTTTAGCCAACAACTCCCAGTAATAATGATCAATGGTTATGGAGCATTTACTATATGTCTGACAGTGTTCTAAGTAATTTGTACTGATCATGTGATATGCACAACAAACAAAGCTCACAGAATAGTTTAATACTTTTTGCCTATTTTTTTCATGGAGGAAAAAAGAAACAGAGAAGTTAACTCACATGTAGCTGGTAAATGGTGGTCTTGGCATTTAAATTAAGAATACTATACAGGTGGTCTCCAGGCTCAAAAGATGGCTATTTTACTTTACAATGATACCAAATCATGATTTACAAGCATTCTGTTTTTCATTTTCAGCACACTGTTTAGTAAATTGCATGAGATATTTAACGTTTTATTATAAAATAGGCTTTCTGCTGGAAAAATTTTCACAACTGTAGGCTAATCTAAGCGTTCTGAGAAAATGTAGGTGTGATGTTTTGAGATTAGAAATATTAAATGCATTTTGGAATTATGATATTTCTACCTTACTTTGTATTTATTGAGATATAAAGCCATCATCAGTGAAGGAGCATCTGAATTCCTAAACATAGCATACTATTTCTCAGCATATCTATTCTCTTGAAAGAAAGAGATCACCTGAAAAAAAGTAGGAAAATACTTCACAACTCTCCTAATGTGTATCCATTACTGTAAGGCATGGAACTTACAACAGTGAAGACCAGTCATTACTATTCATCCCTAAGTGCTTTTCCATGATAGATCATGCTCACTGTGAGCATCTCTCCTTATATACACAAAAGGCTTAACTCCTAGGTAATATGTGAGAAGAAAGAGGAGAGATGTATGGGCTGGTACCATGTAGCTCCACAGCCTCCCCCTGGGTACAGGAGGAATGCAGAGATAAAATTGGAGCTTTTGAAGTAAAAAAAAAAAAAATCTGCCAAGGAAAAGAAGAGAATTAGCTACAAGAAAATTTAGGTTAAAAACTTGTCTTTGAAAATATCAGCTATAGTCTTAGAGAAGAAATTTTACAAAACAATATAACAAACAAATATATCTTCTACAAAGCAATGACAGATAGTTATTAAAATATAACAGATGGAAATAAAAAGACACTTAAGGTGGAAAAGAAACTGAGTGAGCAACCAGTGCAAGGATAGCTTTAAAATAATTGTTAAACTGAAGGTATTAAAGATCCACTAGTTAGGACAAAATTAATAAACTTTCATAGAATGATTAAAAGATAAAAGCATGGGGAAAATAAGAGAGGAATGATTATAATGCAAATGAATAAAGGTTCTGGAAGAGAATGAATGGATGGGTAATCAGGTAGAATAACTGAGGCTCAATTACGTGCAGTGGCATGAGTATAGTTAAGAAAAACAAAGATTGGTTAAATATACAGAACTAGATACAGAGGAGACAAGTTACCACTCACAGGTTAGAGAGGCAAAGGAGTAGCCTATATCAAAACCTGGAGAAGGCAGTGGAAAATTCTCAGCAGAATCTATGTTTGGAAATAGAAAAATACAAATCTTGCCCTAATGAAGAGGAAATGAATGTCTAATTTACCGATCCTCCACTCTCCTGCAGATGCTTCTCATTGTCGAGACACAACTGAAAGGCAGAAAACCAAAACCAATTATTATGGGTGTAAAGGTTAGATTTTAAGGGATAGAATATAGTAGAGAAACATGGAGGTAAATGGAGATGACTCAACTGATTGCACAATGTCAAAGTGGAAGGAAAAAAAACATATAGGTAATTGTGTGTCAAAAGAATAGGATAGGATAGACAGGGATATTATAAAAGAAAACTCCTTTGTAAGGGAATGTCCATGGAAAAGACTTACACCTATCTGACTTTGGTGAAAGTGTAAAGTAAAACTGTAGGAGATTCAAAGAAAGATAGTTAAAAATGAAACAAATGTAAACTACATCAATCTGCACAACAAATTATTCAACAAAAGCAAAACAATTAGTAGAACAACATCTATAGAGCTTTGAAGAGAAACCACTGCAAGTCAACGATTACTCTGCAATTGTTAAAAAAGTGCTGTTTTGGGTAGTCATGAGGGAATGAGGAATAACTAAAGTTAGTTAAGTAGTTTCTTCAGTCTCTCCCTTTAAGCCAAGTAGAGCTCAAATTTCCTAGCCGTTAGAAAGATCACAAGCAAAATTTCAGCTTAACAAATTTCATCCTTGGTGAGGCATATGTCTGGGTCTCTGGGACTGGGACCAGGTGGAATTTCTCTGAGTTCACTCTCCAAGAGACTGCAATAAATCAGAAGCCCCAACAGAGATACTGAAACAAAAGTGCTGAAGCTGCATTAATAGTAATAATTTTTGCTGTATAAATAATAAAATGAGAGAATGTATATTTATAATTACACCTTATATTTCCTATTATATATTAGAAAATGGAAAAATAGTTTTCCCTCACATGAAGTTAATAGTTTCTCCTATCCCAAATTATCTTTTAAGATTATAAACATATAGTCAAACTTTAATTAATTTCCCTTGGTTTTAGGTTGCCTCTAGCATAAACTAAAATATGTAAACTAATCTATATATACTAAGATCTACAGCTTAATAAATATATGTGTACATTACACTAAAAAATGGGACCAAAGAGTTGTTATAGAGCAGTGAGACGGGGATGATTGCGGAGATTTTAGATTTACAAAAAATAGACCAAGAGGAGAAGATCAGCCATTTTCAACTATGTGATTTTAGCACGATACTATAATTAAAGTTAGGAAGAAAAGCCTGGAATCTAAATAATTGCCTATATTTAAAACAAAAAAATAAATAAACAAACACCCTAAACAGTAGGACTGTACTAGCATCTAAGAGGTTAGATGATATCATTGTTTTAAGAAAGCCTTGCTTTATTGCTGATGGGATGGTTTAGTTTGGATCAAGGCTGAGGGTGTTTCCTTGATGAAAAGTCAAGTTTCTCTTTCCATATGGTTTCTTCTCTAGTAACTGAAAAAAAAAAAAAAAAAA
>NW_022900941.1:31496623-31533424 GCF_012274545.1 Fukomys damarensis | reverse complement strand
CAAAAAAAAAAAAAAAAAAAAAGCTTTTATGGCTATTGATTTTAATTAATAGACACTGTCATAGGAAACCATTTTCTTTTTCTTGGAAAGAACACAGACTATTGTGATAAGTAAAAAGTTTGTATTTAAAACCTCCATCCATCGTTAGCCAAGTGAGGTTGAGAAGGATTATGCCTAGGCATTCTTTTCAACATTTGAGAGTCACAAGCCTCATTGGTAGGATCCTAATTTTGAAAATCTCTTTAATTTCATTTCTATTATGTGGTAGAATTCAATGAGTGATGAAGAGAAAGCTCAAGACTCAAGGTCTAATTTCAATTCAGAAGTATAATTAATGACCCCAGGGTCAATCTCTTGCCTGGTAGATGCACCATGAGCTCTGAAGGGATGAGAGGAGGGAACTAAATAGGGAGAAATCATCTCTGTGAGCCAGCTGGGCTTTCCTTGTTTCTCTCCCGGCCTTGGCCAAACGCTCTGCAACCCCAAGCCCTGGTGCTATCTGCTGTCAAGCAGAGCAGAGGAAATTGATGGAGACAGTGCCAACATCAGGGCCCCTGAGGGTTTCCCCTTTTGCCAGCATTAGCTCTCAAGAAGAAGGTTTCATTCACTGTTAAAGCTATTGATTTTTCGCTCCTCCCACAGACCAGCCCTTAGATACTCTTCTTCCACGGTCTGCGGACTATGTCTTCCACCAGTATATTTATTTTAGAACATTCAGTTAGAGAATCAAAGAATTCTCTTGAGTATGCTCTTATCTTGCCAACCCTGACCTGAAATGCAGCTGGAAAAGGTAGGCAGCTTTGTAAATAACAAGTCTGACCTCTATCACTCAGCACTTCTTGGCATGCCTCTTGTTGGAAAAGACTAAGAAAATCAGAAGGGGTTCATTCATTGCCCACTGTTCTGGGTGCCTGTGCTCAAATCCTATTCTGGATATGTGTAGACAGTATTTATGTTTCTATTTTCTTTTTAGTGGATAAACTTTGCAATCAGTGATTTCTGTATTCAATATTTATTTATTCATGTATGCATGTGGTTCAGTCACTCTACAATTCACTCATGTATTCAATACTTAATATCTACTTATCTACCGCCTTCCAGGCACTGTTGTTAAATGACAAGGTTTTAGTAGGGAACAAAACAGACCCAGTCCCTGTCCTCACGATGTTTACAGAATAATAAAGCAGACATTAAATGAAGAAATCCAAAACTTCAAGTGTAAGCTGTGCAGTATAATACTAGAAAAAAAATGCAGGGTGCTTTATGACAACACAAAAGTGACACTCAAGGTGACATAGCTGTGGGCTGAAGAACTTGGTCTCCATGTGTCCTCTCTGACTTTGTAAGGGGATGGCTTGAGAGGACCCACTGAAGATTAATTCGGAATACAGGGAGGACTTCTAGAAGTAACTCACAATGCTCTACTTGTCTCCCACTAGCGAAAGACAATATCAAGTGTATATTTTTATTTCAAGGGTGAATATATTTTTTTACTTCAAAAGTAATGATGCCTACTTGATTTATTTTTAAAATAAAAATATATGTAGGCAATAGAGAAGAAATATGAATAGAATAAAAAGAAATAATATCGCAATCACTCACAAATTTTACCAGTCTCTTGTTAAAATGAGAATCATGCCTTCACCCTCTTTTTCCTTGTATGTATGTGTATATGCATTTATACACACACATTCATATACAAACATATATGTGAATTTATACCCACAGACATATAAGGAAATTATATTATATATTACAATGAAATTATTTTTTACTCAATATAAATGTCTTTCTATAGTAACATGTATATATAAATCTTATCTTTAATACTTAAATAATATTGCATAAGATATAGATGAGAGTATAACCATAGTTTAATAATTCCACATTATACTGCTTTTTAGATTTGTTTTTTACATTTTACCTTTTAATTCACCCCAAATGATCTCTGTATTGTTTTTGAAGTAAGATTACCATTATTTTTCCCGAAGATATTCTATTTTGTACAACCTATTCATGGAATCATTCAATGATTCCTTACTATCAACACATGCCAAATTCTCTCATAAACATAGATGCCTTGTTACAATCTATTTTCTATTCCAGCAGTCTATTACCATGGCGGCCTAACTTTGTTTTATTAAAGTCCTACTGTGTTTTGACACCAAGAATGGTGGATAAGTGTGTCATCACTGGAGCCAGGCCAAATATGATCCTAAACTGTAAACAATAATCATTTACTTACCCTGCATGACATTGATGAGCAGCATATTTTTATATCAGCATGATATCATCATCAGAATGTTTTAGTTCAGTTTATGGCTTAAACTGGGAATTGACTCTCAGTGACTGATGTGTATTAAACCATATAGTTCTAAAGTAAAATATGGGAATTCTTTAATAAATTACCTACTTCTTACACATGACTTGAATGCAATGATGACTTTCATAAAATTGCAAATAAAAATGTTTTAGATAATCCGATGATTGCCCCCTTCTGCTATGGAGTGGTTCTGCTGCACAAGTCTTTGAGTTTAAAATGAAAATATCTTGAATTATATTTGATGGTTGCAGCACAGACTTTGGGTAGCTCTTCAAGAATGAGAGGTAGAGCAGAAAGAAAACATGTGTTTGTGGCCCTTATACAAACAGTAATACCTGTCATTGCCCAAAGTTGCCAGCCATAGAAGATAGAGTAAGGGAAGCACAGCCAATTTTCCTCCCACTGTCAATGGAAGGGATTACAGTTGCCTATGGGAATATTCTACATCTGGCAGTTGGAAAAAATGAGCAAAAACCTTTTGAGCAAAAAAAACTTTTGATTTGTTGGGAGGAAACATTTACAAACATCAGTAATGTGTTTCTAGAAACGTGTTAGCAGGCAAAACAGAAGACAAAACAGGTGGCCTCGACTCTGAAAAATTCGATCAAGAGGTTGAATAGAAAAAAAAAAGTCTTGAGGTATGATTTGAACTTGTAAGGTAGATATTGGTGGTACCAAATAAATAGAAAAGCTAAATCCAGTTAATGTTTTAGGGTAATTTCAAATGAGAAGTACAGCAGAAGAATTTTTAAGAGTGAAACATTAAAATCTCAAAGCCGTGCTACTAGTTCATATATAAGCTTTTTAACAAGAAAACTTGTGCTCTACCCTAGAAATAATAGGAACCCATCATGATAGCACTCAATTTATTGGACACTGAATCTCTCTTAGTAGCAACAAGAGACTTGTAAATTTATACAACCAGGTGAAATGAAAAGTTTTACGGAAGCATTTTTGGAGAGTAAAAGGAAGCAAATGAAGTCAGGTAGGAGCCAAGGTGGCTATTCTATCCGCTCCTCCCCCTGAGTCTGTTCAGTGATCGCTGCCCATTCTGCCAGTGTTAGCAATCAGAAGTAGGCAAGAAAGTGGTTACTCTGCCTTTCTCCTTTCCTTCGTTCACACATCCAGTCTCTACAGTCTTCATCGGTCAAGCTTCCCCAGGCGCTTCTTCCCACCCTTTCAGTGGTCACCATCCTCGTCTGGACACCGATGACTGTAACAGTGAGCTCGTTAGCTTTTTTTATCAGTCTTTCTTCTTATAATCTTTCAATTTCTCCACGAACAGATTTACCTTCTTACATTGCAATCAGCATTCTGTCTTCAGAAACCTTTCATGATATGATATTTTCTGTAGCACTGACTAGATTATTTATGTGGCCTTCTATAATCTATTTCTAAAACGCCACTCAAGCTTGTGTTAATGATTATTGCACTACAAACCTACTGATGAAGCAAATCATTCTACCTGCTATTTCTTACAGGCTCCTGATATCCATTCCTGCCTTTTGTTTCCATGTATGTGATTTCACCAAATTTTTTGATTCTTTTTTGAATGGAGCACTTTCTTTTGAGATTTGTATTCCATCTCTTTCCTGTTAACTTCCCCAACTTTTCCAATGTTAATTGCTACTTGTTCCTTTGAACAATTTGAACAACCACAAGCTAAGTTGAGTAATTGGATGATATTAATTTCTAAGACTTTTGAAATATAAGGAACAGGGAACCTGGGTTTTAAAGTTGTGATTTTCCATCTCTCTTGGTAGAAACTTCAACTTAATTTTGTAGAAGACTGTCTTGAGATATGGTAATCATTAGTTTTGGTGAAATATTTCTAGCTCTTTGCCTTTGAGTCATATGGTAGGATTGCACTTCCCTGATGTTAAATAGGGTCACATGACTTGCTGAGGCCAATGAGTTGTGAATTTGAGGGACATGTGCCACTTCTATTTGTAAGCATTAAGCAGCAGAGTGTGAATTCTCCAAATTCTTACTCAATCAGCCACCTCCTACAATAATGGTTGAAACTTCAATCTGATTCTAGAAGATATTATAGAAAGAAGCCCCTCCATTCATCAAATTACAGTGGGATAAAGCTCATAAATCCATGACTAAAATGCTGTTGACCTATGATGAGTAGATCACATAAAGAAGAAATTAATCTTTGATTTTACCCAATAAGATTTAGGCATTGCTTATTATTCCTATTTAATTTAACCTATCCTGAGTGATCTGCTTTATTTACAAAAATCTTCAAAATGTGCTTTTAATTTTACAAATAAAATAGATGCCCATCCATTATTTGGGTGAAGCTGGAAGCATTATTTACTTAAATGCTGTGTGGTTGAGCTGAGGAATTTCACTGACGACTTACAGCAGAAGATCAAGAGTGGAGAACCACAGTGCCAATTTCTTAGGAGTCATTCCAGGACTGTGGAAATGTACAGTGATGCTTTGAAGATCAGCTAAAACAGATGTGGTGTGTTCTTGGGAAGAGCAAGCTTCTTTCCTCATTTCCACAGCAAAAGAAACTGCTGTGACTCACAGAGAAGGGATTTTTGGAGCATCAAAAATATTGCTTCTTGATGAGCAGCAGCAGCTTGCTAACAAATATGCCCTACCCAACTTGTTAGAGAGCTGTGACATTAGGAGAGGGAAAAGCAGCCACTAGAAAAATTGTGGCAGTGGGCATTGACTCTAGCAGACAGATTGTTTTGTGAGCAAAACTGAAGTAGCTCTCAGGGATGCTCAGAGGTAACTTGAGGATATTACAGCACTGGGTGTTTAAGCCAACATCATTTGGACCATTAAGTAAAGTTGACCTCATTTATTATCAAATGAGCCATATTTTCTAGTTAGCACAATTATAATTTATAAAATTTATCATTCTCATTAGTTGGGTTTTAATGATAGTTTTTCACTTCATGCAATTTTTTTTTCTCACAAATATTTATTAAGTCCTTGGAAACAAGGATAGCACCATTAACAAACGACGGGTATCTGAAGTTTATTGCTAATAGTGATAGTAAAGTTGTGGCAAAAGTTATTTTGAGGCAAAAAAATCACTTTATTTTTGCTTTACGCATAATTTAACATATTTTTAGTAAATCAGGTTTTGATTTAAACAATAAATGAAACAGTTAATTTTGCTCAGTGCTTTCGAATCAGCTAGGAGGAACAATGTCAGAAGACCTACATGCTTCTGTGAAAGCAATTCCACTTTCATCGGCACTCTATCATAGTTTCTGTAATAGTTGGATTCTCTGAAAGAATGGGTCTCACTAGCTTAACACCATCCTTATCCCGTGACTAAATTAATAAAGTATTACTATCCTATAAAAAAATGAAATTGGGCAAGAAATGTTAAATAGGTTGTCCAAGGACACACCTCTGGTAAGCCCAGGAGCCAAGGAATTAGATCTGGTAACCACTTTGGTGTTACCAACACAAGTGTTTTATTTTGGTTTTTAATTTTAAAAATGTATTGCTCATTTATTTTATAATTTCCTGAAGATCCTAGTGTATCTATTTTTGCTTTCATTGAACACTTAAAATAGATTGCTCAGAGGATGAAATGCAGTAGTGAGGAAGAAGGTATCTTGTTATTCAGAAAATTCCCTACTGGCCTTATAATTGTGTATTACATTCAGGGTGAATTAGGAGTAATTCAGGAGTCCTTCGCAATCACCTTTGTAGAACTTCTACTAAGGAGGCGTCCTATCGATGTTGGATGCCAGGGAAAACCAAACATTTTGTTTTTGAACAACTCACACTACACTCTAGCTTGGCCTCTTTTTGAGTTCAATATTAATGTAACATTCTAACTCTTCTGAGGACATAAACTTGTACCAATGATTATATTTATGTTTCACTTGAGCTTGATAAAATTTCTTAAATGTTATAGTCATTAGCATCATTTGCAAATTAAACAGCTTCTGAGTAGAAACTGCTACTCATATGGGGAAATGCATTCCAGGTTTTCACAGTGCCTAGCATTCCACACTGTCCCCCATGAGGCTTGCTTCTTTCACTTAATTGTAGATAACCTGCCTGAATACCAGGCATTCACGAGAAGCTTCAAGTGTAACACCATAGACACATCATAGTTTTACCTTGGTAATTTCAACTCCACTGGTTTAGGCAAATGTGCAGACTCGTAATTTCTTGAGTAAGTACTAAGTACCTAAGGAAAGTAACGGGCACTTTTAAATTCAGCCTTGTGGTTCATTGAAAATGCAAGTGAGAAAATGGACCTAGTGAAAAAAGAAAAAGGAGGAGTGTGTGAGTTATGAGTTTCCTTATGTATGAAAGGAATCCACAGATGTTTAAGTATGGAGAAAGAACTCCAAACTGGGATTTCTTTTTGTTCTTGGGGAGGCAGGTTCAGTATTTACCTTAGCTGAGCGATGCAGGCAGACATAGCAACTTCAGCTGTAAAGCAAAGGCCAGGTGTTGCAGGCTCAGGGAGGAGCGGCTGGCTTTGGAGCCTGTCTAGATCTGGAGCTCTGATCCCTCTGCGGCAGCCACACCTCCAAATGCAGATGGGCACTGCCGCTGTGGAGCCAGCTCTCACCTTATGGCAGCTCTCTGGGATGGCAGTCTGGAAACACCAGATGGGATATAGCCTTTTGCACATAATCCCATGAAAACTGTTTTACAGTAACACATGATGAATATTTCATTTTTCTTCACAAATACACTTGCAAGTGCAGCATGTTCCTTTTTAAATTTTTTTTTTTCTCTGCTCTCTTGGTTCTTTGCTGAAATGATTTTTTTTTTTAGTTGAATAATGCTTACTAATTAAATGTAGGATGTTGCAAGAGAGTTTAAAAATATTTACATCCTGGTAATAATTAAGACTTTGCTGATCTTTCTTATTGTGTATGTCAAATAAAAAATAAAAAATAGACATTTATGCAAACATTAGTTGGATATTTTTTTTCTTAGTTTTTGGCCAGAATTGGGTGGATCTTTTTCAAAGCAGTGTTGGTTAAATTAATTTGATGTTCTAGTTTCCTGTGGATGTGGTCTCTCTATGATCCAGCTTAAAGGGATAATCTTAAAAGCTCCTTTCCCACTATGATTTAATTTTTAAAATCTTAACCATCACTCATTTACGTTTACATATTGTTTTGAAATGAAGATTTGTGGCTATTGCTTTGTCTCTTGATATTAGAAAAATCGCTTTATCCTTAGAGCGACAGCAGCTGGCTGACAGGACAGAGCAGCTCTGCAGACGGTGCCGAAAGGGAGGGAAAATACCATATCTAATTAAAGCAGCAGGGAACGTTTTTTAGCAAGGAAAATTTTAATCCTTTATCTGGAAACTGGCCAGGGCATTAGGGTTAACCACACATTTTGTTCAAAATAATAATAAAAAATATCTACCCGCCACATTTTTAGGGATCACCAGTGTCTAGAATATCCAGGTTCACAACTTATTTAGAAGCTTTCCTTACACACAGAATGCCTTAATATTTGCTAAAAACTTAGCAGCTGTGGAAAGAGAGTTGTTAGCTTAAAAAGTACTCATTTAGCGTGATATGTTACAAGAATTTTAACTTTAAAAATCAATTGCACTTTTCAAGTAATATGACATAAGACAAGTTTTTAAAAAATTTTTTTAATGCATCCTTTCTAAGAGGACCAGCAGTCCCAAATATGAGTTCCAAGATTCACTGCTTTCTAGCTGTGTGATATCCAGCGAACTACTTGATCTACCTCAGGCTTAGCTTCTCTTTGGAAAATTTGGGTAACCATGTTCATTTATAATTTTCTCTAAATAACTGAGAATGTGATCGAATACTAACAAGCATGTGAAAGCTAGTAAGCTGAAATCAGTTGACTAATGCAAAGTACTTCTCTGATTTTCATTTATGCAGTCAAATTGGAAAGCACTGTTTAGGATGGCTCATCTATGAGTGGATAGGCAAATTTCTCAAAATCAAACTTAATCAGATCACCATATTGATGGTATTCAGGGAAAGTATGCTCTAGACTGTGCCCCAGGTGATTTATTACTTATATATTGAATTGAATTTGTTTCAAAGAGGCAGTCCTGCAAGGCAGTTGAGAACCCAACAGGTTAAGGGAACTGTTTATGGGACAACCATATAGAAAATTTGAGGAGAGGAAGTTAAAACTCATATACCTGGGAACAATATATCAATCTATAACCAAGGGCTGCTCCAGCAAGCTTAAGATGTAGCCTATAATATTTGACAAAATTATAATAATGAGATATGGAGTATTGTGTTTAGAAATGATTAATACGCTATTTCAAGCTGTATCACAGTTGACTCAGTCTGTCCCTGAATTACTGCTTACTTTTTAGGAAGGTAAATGGGAGCTACAGGAGAGTTACTGAAATAGAAATGAGTCTAAAACAAACTTTAAAATAAAAGCACTGTGTCTATTTTCATACTTTTTTCATAGCAGTGTATACTGAAACAAAATAAGAACACCAATATCATGTAAAATACTTGTGTACTGTTCCTCAGTTTTGCATTTTAGAAATTTTCAAATACTGATTTTAAGTTTTAGATATAACTCTTCCAATAATGTGTTGATATTGCATGACAATGAAAAGCTCAAAGGTCAGTTGTTGAGTCGTTTAATTTGGTTGGTTTAGCAGTGTCAAGAAAACATGCTTTTCTATAGAGAATTAGGCAGTGAATAATGGACTTATGATTTATTCAACAGGAGCCATAGCCCAGAAGTCTTATCCTGGTAAGGGTCTGCACAGGGGGCACCTGCCAAGCTCAGTAGGAGTTTGCGTGCTCCCTCCGCTCTCATTCCTTGCTCTCCGACTAAAGTCTTCAGTATTGCTGACTTGTCTCAGAATTGTCCCTCTCAAGTACACCAGGAGAGCCTCAACCTTTGCTCTGAGCGAAAAGAGGAATCATAACAATTTGATCTCCTTTCGGACCAGTGTCATTGTTTTACTCTCTCCAGAAAACCACAGGCCAAAGGGCTCATCTGGTATCAGTGTCATTCATGTGCAAAGGAGAAACTGAACTGAGCACATTATCTTTGAGCTGAAATTGGTCTCTTCGACAGTATCAGCCTCTTTAAGGAGTGGTGGCATACACTTGAAGGTTGGTTATTAGTTCCAAATGCTGCAGAAGCATCTGCTCTCGACTAGCTAGAAATCATGTTTAATAACAAGAAAATCTACTCCAGCCAAATCCCTGTTGGGAGGGCTCTTGCATGAACAAAAGGCCCCCACTTCCCCTGATTTCCATAACAGATGTAGTATCTGATGCATGACAGCTCAGCGCAGCCCTGCGCCATTATTCTCCTACATATCCATCTGCAAGAAACGGTGCTTTCATTTTATTAATTGCTCTGGTGGGCTACATGTTATGTTTTGTTGCCCGGAGAATACTCTGTTTGTGCTTCATGCTACACTGGTCACAATAATAGTTATTTTTCTTAATGTTAAAGGTTACTAGCCTTCTTCCTTCACTTTGCTGTGCATGTTCCATACCCAATAAACTATTAATGCCTCCCCGGGGGATTGACAATTTCACTTAGGTTGGACTGGATCCTCCCAACCCTGGTACTGTTTCTCTGTCTTACTGAGGATTCTTGGGGCAAGCTAGTTCTGGGGGAATTCATTAGCGGGCTCCTAAGTACTAGATGCAGTTCTCTCTCTCTCTCTCTCTCTCTCTCTCTCTCTCTCTCTCTCTCTGTATGTGTGTGTGTGTGTGTGTGTGTGTGTGTGACAGAGAGAGAGACAGAGAGAGAGAAAGAGAGAGAGAGACAGAGAAAGACAAGGAGGAGGGAGAGAATTTTTACATGTATAAGTTAACAGCTTTTTAAAACCACGTGCACATACAACCGCAGGCAAATATATCTGCTACTTTGGAAATACAAATGCTCTCTCTTTGTAATTAAATCAGGTCAATTTTCTGCTATCAATGGAGCCTTAGGTAAATAGTGAGGACAGCTTCCCGAGGACACCACTGGGGCTGTAACTTAGCCTCCTCATCGTTCCATGTTACTTCATCATAAATCGCAATAAGGAAGCTGCTATACTTGATTGCAAATGCGCACAAATGGGGAGGGGAGGAACTCATAGAGTGCTTGAAAGGGAAAGGAATAAAGAGAAGACTGAATGTGGCAATGAGAACTCAAAATATGGAACAAGGTAACTGTGTGTGATCTCCAAATTTTCTTGAAGTTTAAGAATTTGCTTTTTTAAAAAATAAAATAGGCTGTACCTGAGAATTTTCATCCTTGAAAGAATCTGTTTAGAATTTAAAATATCAAAATTGAAAGAAAGAAATTGGTTTGGCACTGAGTCCAAAACAGTGTGAGGGCAGCTTTTATTCATAGTGTTAGAAAAAAGGAAAACAGATGCAGGTACAGCTTTAGCTGACAAAAGGCAAGTTCACAAATATATATATACATAGCATTAATTTGCAAGGCCAAGCACAATTAAATATACTTTGTGTGTTTGTGCTAGCTAGCCATGTAGAATTCAGACATGGAACAACAGAATTGTTGAGCCATCTCTATTATCAAAACTTCCTGAATGGAGTATCAAAACATTTCAGCAAAACTGAAATGTCCATAGGGTATTTTATATTATATCGAAAGTGAAAGATTTATATACATCATTTGAGAAAAAATGTATTTTTATAACAATCTATTTCTTTAATGGTATTTAGTATTCTGGCAAGTGACTGTTAAAAGCAAAAAGCAAAAAACAAAACAAAACAAAACAAAAAAACACATACAAACACAAGAAACCAAACAAAAAAGTAGAAAAAGCCATAGTGTATTTTCTTATACTAGATCACTGGAAATTATTCAAGAAATGTATTTCTTTTGAACCTGGTACATGTCTACTTATAAAATCACTGACACATTTTTAAAAGTATGATTATGAATAATAATCATCCATTGCTTATGTTATGGACTAATGCTTTTATATTAGACATTTTTTTTTGCATATGGTTATGTTTTAGAAAACCTGTCTTGAAACAAGTCTGTACAACTACATCAGTAAAATATTAAGCTGTGCTATGACTATATCCTATTACTTCATTTCTTTCTGGGTACCTTGCCTCCAAAATACTAATACCATAAAATAACATGTTTATTATATTTTGACAAATATTATTTAATGGAAAGGGAATTAATTATTATTATTTTTTTTTTGGTACCGGGGATTGAACTTAGGTCTTTGCGCTTGCAAGTCAGGCCACTGAACCACTGAGCTAAATTCCTGGCCCCGGGAATTAATTCTTTAAAATACTTTCTGCTGTAGATAACAGCAAGTGAAAGAAAGAAAACATTTATAGTTAACACAAAAAGTTATTATTCTGTGTTTTGTCTGTGACTTCACTCCAGTACATTTCTCAACTCAGTTTCTTAACGAGGAGAGCAATTTGTCCCTTAGCCCTTGTCACTGAGCCTGGAGTCACAGCTGTCAGCGATGTGTACTAATCAAAATAGCCCTTTGTGGGATTTTGCTTCTTCAAATCTGAGGGTTGGTTGGGCCTTTGTTGTTATTTCTTTTCCCAGTCCAACTTTACCTGCCACACCCCTATACTGGGCCTGATCTTCAGCGACCACTGTAGACCTAAAAGAGACTGTAGAGAGCCTTTTATTCATCCTGCATTTCAAGGAGATGAGGAGAAGAAGGGTCAGCGCATTCCCTAAGTAAATTGCTTCAGGACGGTTTAGTTTAGAATTCTGTTTATGAGTTATAAAAAGCTTATGAGTATCCAATTTTGCAGAACAAAAATGTATATACATTACTTTTAAAAACCATTCAACACACTCACACGCTGCCTGTTTAATATTCTTATCACTCCAAATTCAAAGAGGCTCAGTACTAGGTATCATTATCTCAGCAGGCCATGATGAAGATAAAGAAAGTGTTCTGAGTCAATTAGCAGAAATTCAAGCGATAGGTGGGTGAGAAAGAGATGAGAAGACTATTTAAACATACTAGGGAGACACTTTCTGCTCTCCATCATGGGCCAGGCAGCACCACTCGAAAGAATAAAGGCCCCGTTTCTCGTCTTTAAGAGTGGGTGGTCTTGCTCAAGACAGAGATGCACAGCATATTTGTGCAGGATGCTTTGGGAGCAGAGGAAGTGGAAACGTGTGCTTACAAAAATCACACGAACTTTGACCGAAGAGGGTCACTTCTTGCTGGGCACTGAAGGATAAGTTCAAATTTGAGTTCCCTAGTTAGAGTGGAGTAAGTACATTGATCTTAAGAGCAAGGACACAAAGGTAAATGAAGGGGCTAAGGGATTACAGGGCCCACAGTGTCTCAAAGCAGTGTTTACACAGTGCCCTTTGACTTCTTTCTGTTCTACTTCTCAAGATTATTTTTCATCACCAACAGTGCATGGTTCTTGAGAAACGCTTGGTCCAACATGCATTTGACAAGGTAGAACGAGAACACAGTCATGAAATAGAGTCAGTAAATTATAAGAAATCAAAAAGTGAGACAGGACAATAAAGAGTAAAGATGTGGCTTTTAGTGAAAAACCAATAGACAAAGCCTTGTCTGCACCCACAGGGTGCCTGGCAGCCAGTGGCACAGGTCACAGGTGTACTCTATGAGGATAGGGGGATCTGTAATACCAGTGGTGTGTCATTAAGCTTGGCTTTTTTAAATTCCACTTTCTCTAATTAATGCATTTTTTAACCTCTTTCTTTTACAGAACAAGGGTCTAAAGTTGTGGCTAATGATGGTCAATGTCTTGTTCCAAAAAGTTCTGAATAACAACTAGCTAGCTCAGTGGCTACAATTCTTTGCTCCAGGAGGGAAAAGAGGTGAGGGAATTAGAAATGAACAACCCCAACCCACTGAAAAGGCTGAAGAAAGCGAAAGAGTTGGCAAAATTCAAATGCACAAGAAATATTTTTCTCGCTCCAAATCCAAGGCCCTATTTACCTACATATGCTTTTCTTTATCATTGGGAAAATCCTAGCATAATAATTTTCTGCGACCTTTTAAACAGGTATAGACTCTTTCAGTTCTGTCCAGTTTCCTTAAACTCACAAAGTTCATGGAATGGAGATAACAACTACATTCTATTAAGTGGCTATAAGGCAATTCAAGGGGAAGCACAGGAAGAAATGCGGCCAGCCCTACATACATGAATATTGTGGAAAAAGGACACTTCCCTATTTTCTGTTGAGCAGCAATCTTGATTTGTATAGAATATCCAGCATCGAAGCCTTTCATGTTTTAGTAGCAGTATTTCTTCTCTGTCCATTGTCTTCTCACCAGAAAAGGAGACAGGAAAGTCTGAAGAGGCCATTTTGGGGGGTGTCTAGAGGTGGGGGTGTACTTGAAAAGGAGACGGGCTTAAAAGGGCTTAAGCCTATTCATTCCATCTTTTCATTTTCCTCTAAATGGAAATACAGCGTTCATCCAGTGCCCAGGCCAGGGGAGCTGGCAGAGCAACTCAGCATTGCGAGGCAGCTGAAAACTTTCATGGTGACAGCTTTCTCTCTGTGTGTCCTGGTAGGAGTTTGAGTTGAGAAAAAATAAAGGAGGGGGAGGGGAGGATTCCAGCACTAGCAGAACAACCACCACCTTTCTCTCCATGACAGCACTCGGCTGGTGGACAACGAAAACAAATCTATGTCGAGATTGTATCCCAGAGCTTTCCTATCTCAGGTCATCATCATTGGACACAGGAGCAGAGAGCTCAGGGGTGAGGCTGCTCAGTGTTGTCCCCTCAAGGGTCAGCCACTGAGGGGCCTGAGTAAAGGAGAAACTCTGCAGATGCTTATAGAGCCAGGAAGAAAACCTTGTGACAACATGTTAAAACATTACAGGTCTAAAACTTGTTTCTCAAGACCACAATCAGAGGCTACGAATGCTGTCTTTCTTTGCCTGTCGCCCACAGAGCTCCTGGTACCCGGTGGGTGCTCCTGGGTGCCATATATAAATTCAATGAAAGCAGTGGCTGTCAGCATTTGAGATGCTACCCAAGACTGCAGACCAACATATCGCATGTCTCAACCTTTATAGAGCCCCTGAGCTCTTTCCTTGAAATTCTCCTCTTTCTTGAAAGAATTGGGTAGCATGTTGCTACTTCAAAAGTAAAGGGCATAAAGAAATTGTTTTCATCTCAGCTTTTTCTGTCACATGCCTGGAGATGTCCGGCAATTCCTTGAGTATCCTTTCAGTATCACACAATGGGTGGTACCAACCATCAAAGCTCAAGGTCAATTTTAACAATACCTTTGCTAAGCCCATCTTTGATTAATATTTCAAGCGTGAGCGGAATCATTAAGCAGAGCTTTTCAAAGTGGTCAGGAAGCTATTATACTGACAAAGCCACCAAACGTATTTCTTGTTTGCTTTGCCATGTGCCAGCATGTATTCATATGCTGTGACAGAGAGAGGACCAGAACAGTGTCCTCTGCTGGATGTTATTCTAGCAACACTGCCAAATAAGAACACTGCTGTGGGTCTGGCTAGTGAATAAACTTCCCGAGAAATGTAAAAACTCATTTCATAGACAAATTAATAAACAAGCTGTTTGTTATGAAAGAAAGGGATAGTGCAAAGCCAGAGTGGTTGAGATATGGTCCCCCAGATGGGGGTCCACACATGCTAAGGTCACAAGCAGCTTGATGACTATTCCACTATCTCTTTGTGAAATCCCTCCGCCGGAGGAATAAATGGTGTATGAAATGAAGACGGCCCAACTCCACAGGGAGCACAGAGAGGACACTTCCAGCTGTAATGTGTGGCATCTGATGGGTTTTGGCTGTGACCCCTGGGCACAATTTCTGTTCAGCTGCATAAAGCCAAACAGCCTCTTACAACCCTAAACACCAAAACCACACACTCTCTTCTCCTGCCAGGAAAACACTGTCTCACTTAAGTTTGCTTGTAAATGTCTTTCATCACAGATGCTTCTCCACCTCGACACCCCGACAGCCAGCTATAGTGGTGACACCTCGTAATTACAGTTATAGGGCAAGATGTATTGCAAAATCTAGTGATAAATCACTTGAGTTCTGTGAAATTACTGTCATCATTGGATCCAAGGCTTCTGAGTGAGAGAACTGCAGGTGTGCTGGCCTTTGAGGGCATCAAAACACTATTTTTTAACATGACTTCAGCTTCTGTAATCCAGGTGGGATTTTAATTTTATGCTAGGAAATGTATATCCCTTCAAGCAGCACTAGAGTCAGGATCAAAAGCTTAACACTGTAATCTGCTGAATGTGTACTGTACCAGTAGTGGATTATTGTGATAAAGTATTTGCTTTAGAAAGTTCTACCTACAGCTCTACCTGTTCATTACCAAGCATGCTTGTAAAACAATTCTTCCTGAAGGATCTTGGTATATGTCAAAACAATTAAGAATGGTATTGATTTAATTAATAAAACACTAATTAAAAATGCTACATTTTAAAACAAAAGAAATAGAAGTATAAGGGCAGTGTGTTTCAAATGAACATTACATCTAAAAGGTTCACTTGGGTATTGACATCATTGCTCTGAATCTACTTAAGCAATGAATGGTCATGGATCTGCGGTGGTATCTAAGCGTGAACGTCTTTTATCTGCGTGTATCCCTCGACTTCATTTTTCCTTCCACGGCCCCAGCCATGTGATTGCTTTCGAAGCTACCACGTCTAACGTGACTGAATGTACTCACTCGAGGCAAACTCAGTTTCATGGCACGCGCTCCTCTTGTCCACTGTGTCCCTGATTCCTGCTGTACCGTTTGTTGGATTCTGAACTCAAAGCCACAGCACGTATCTGTCACACTGCTTCCATGGGGAGATGTGCCGGACTAAGCTCTGAAGTGTGAAATTTCCTTCTTGCAGAAGAAGGCAGACAGATGTGAGGGCAAATAAAAGGCTGTGGTCAGAGAAAGGGGAGCGGCACAGACAGGCTGTTCTTTCCTCACTCTGGTCTGAATAGTATTGTTGGACTGAGCAACTAAAAACATGTGTAGTGAATTTTGAATACCAGATTTTTTAGAAAGTAGGATGTGTAGTAAATTTTGAATACCAGATTTTTAAAAAAGCTAATAATTTTTAGCATACACATGTTCCTTGCAATATTTATAATTTCCCTTACCATAGATATTTTCTGCCTTAGAACCCTAGTAACTGACTACAGCACTGACACCTCAAAATCCAAAATGAATTGACGTCCTTTGCAGTGGCTGATGCTCTACTCCACATACCGATTCCTTGAGCCTTTTGATATTCCAGAGCCCACCTACTTTTGGGTCTTTGCACAGAATATTCTTCTGTTCTTTTAGCTATCCACCTAATCTTTATCTCCTTTAAATATTTACCTACATGTCAATATGTTCTTCTTATTGAATGGTATACTGTTCTCCAAAACTTCACAGTGACCATCCTTACTTTCTCCCCGACACCCTTGCCCTACTCTTTCCTTTTCTCATTGCAAAATTACCTTAGCATAGTACATACTTTCATTATGTATTTGTCTAGTTTTACCATTTGTTGGTTTTTGGTAGAATGTGATCCCTAACATGGCAGGGATCGATTATATCCTAAACTCCATGAGTGCCTAACATAAATAGGTACTCAACCAAAACAACTGTTGAGCTAATGACAGAATTCACTCTCATTCTGAGACGTATATTACTTAAATTCTTTGTGCTTACAATTTCCCTTTTGCATAAACTACTTGTGTTAGTCACATTTCTGTTTCTGTAATAAAATATCAGAGTTAATCCACTTAAAGTAAAAAAAGGCTTATTTGCGCTCACAATTTCGGAGAGTTCAGTCCTCCGCTGGTTGACTCCATTGTTTATGGGCCCATGGCGTTATATAATGGCTGGAAGCATTTGTTGGTGTAAATTGCATGCCTCAGGGGAGCCAGGAAGTGATTAAAAGAATCCCCTTAGAGTACACATCCGCAGTGACTTTGCCTCTTAAATGTTCCACCACCTTCCAGTAGGTCTCTGGGCTGGGGACCAAGTCCGTATCACATGGTTCTGGGAGGGTCATGCCATAGCAAATGTACAACACTGATTCACATTCTAGATTTCTGCATAGCCAGGAGTCCTGATTTTTATGAAACACTTCTGTTGGATGAAGGATAATCACCTTCTCCCTCGGGCCATTTATTAATTCAAGCCTGCACCGGGTTGTTATGTAGTCTAGACATTACTGTAGGTACTGGGCCTGTATGGACAAATTAGCTTAGACTTTGCTTGCTGAGCACTCACAATTCACAATAGGACCTTGGTCAACTTACCTACGTGCTGTAAGTATCAGTTTACTCACTATAATCTGGAGAAAGGAATAGTGCTTAGTTCATGATTTTGTTGTGCAGATAAAATAAGCTGATCGAAAAGGAGTAACACTTGGCTTATATTTAGTAAATAGCAGGATTTGTATATGGGCAGAACTGTCATGCTGCAAAAGGTGAACAACATTTTCTGAAGCTGCTAGGGAAAAATTTTGCATGGTAACATGTATCAGTCTGCAATAAAGACAAAACTTGTCAAGAAATAACTGAAGATATACTGGGATAGATACACTAATAAAATATACAAAGTACACGGTTGGTGCAAAGATGGGAGTGATGGACTCCTGGGAACACTCAAGGATCTATGACTCTCTAGGTGAGAAAGAACAAAGTTAGGAGAATACTAAGGAGCTCGATATTACTACAGGAATAGTAGTTGTTGGTGGTGATAACAGTCAAGATGGTCACTTTCTGAGGGGTATGTCAGCCGTACAAAAGATCTTGGACCTTTTCATTTTTAAAATTTTAATTTTATTGTTAAATTTTATGTATACATTATAATGGCATTCATCATTGGGAATTTGTACCTTTACATAATATACCTCGATTCTTATTTTTCCCCATATCCTGCCTTCCCTTCCATCCCTCCAGCCTTCCCTATTTACAAAATCTTTTTTCCATTTTTTCATTTTCTCATGTTAATTCCATTCCCCTTTCCTTTCCCCTACCCCTCCCACTTCCCCTTTGCAATTTTTTTTTCCTATATCACATTGACTATTATACATTTTGGGACCTTTTCTTTGTGACTTTAGCAAGGGAAGAGGCCTCATCAGTCTTGCACTCTGCTGTGTTAGACTGGAGGAGGGTGTGGAGAGGCAGAGGCTGACGGCAGGAAGAGGAGCATTCCAAAAGCAACTAGAACAGATGAATAAGTAGCCTGTTTTGGTGTCCAGAGCTGAGAATTTCCTGGTGCTGTTCTTTCTTAACATGCGTCTGCTTTTCTACAAGCCTTTCAAAGTGACTCCATTGAGCCTTACCTACTTTCTCCTTTGATGAAGATGAGATTAGCAGACCACTCTGTGACACTTTCCTAACCACAGGGCAATAACCATTGACTGGCTCACTCCCTGCCAGTAGGGCTGTGAGGGGATTGAAAGTAACCTCCTGGCATCATAAACAACCAGGCTATCTTTATACTGAACATATGATACTCCCCTCCCCAACCACTCCCCATCCTTATTTCCATCGGCTCACTTTTGGGATTTGATCCTAGTAACTAGATAAAGTTCTATGTCTATCATTTTCTTCCTCCTTTCCCACTATTTTGGGTTATGTACAGACATTATACGTTGAGACTTGATTTAGGAGAAAAGTTGATCTAAAAGAGATTAGCTATCATTTCAAAGCCAGGACCAAGCGTAAGGATAAAGAGTATGTGATTTGGCTTTGCTTTTCCCAGAAAAAAGGCAGGTATGAGGCCAGCTTCATTTTTCTTTGAAAAAAGGTTATGAACTTAAAAAAACAAAACAAAACACTCTTCTCTCACAATGATTAGAAAATGATAGTTTACAATGTTAATGTGGAAAGATGGGAGGATTGAAAGAAAAAAAGGACTTTCAGAGAAAGAAAAAATCTATAGTATATTCAAAAGTTAGAAAATTATAATCTTGATACTCTTAGCTTTCTTAGGTAACTGGAAAACTACATTTCTAGTTCCCTTAAGATATACAACAAAACAACAATAAAATGCAACAGCATAACACCAATAGGGATATTCTTTAGCCAATTGGCACTTCTAAGTTTTGACTTAATAACAACTGTTTTTTTTTCTTTTCTTTTAAATGACTAGTTCTTACTTCAGGTTCATAGTGGCCTTCTGTAAGTTATGACACTGAACATTTTATGTACACACGTAATAGAAGGACATGTTTGTATCTTTTGTTTAGATAACAAAACCATATTCTGTAGAAGAATTTAGACCCAAAGTATAAATATGATATTTTGCAATTCCTCAGGAGAAATTGGAGAATTGTTTTAGCAAAATGGAAAATCATATTGAAAGCTATATCAATAAAAATTGCAATCAGATTGAAACTTAGAAGTAGCACCTGAAGGTGTCTAATTTTCAGTTTGTAGGAGTAAAATGAAAATTTGAAACTGGATATAAAAACTAACAGAGTGAAATGAATGATTGTTCATTTAAAAATAATACTTAGGATGTTAGATATTAATCTGAGCTCTATAGAAAGTGGGGTAAATTTAAAAAGTGCTTGACCTTGAGGAGCTTTAACTCTAGTGAGTACTTAGCATAGACACACAAAAACGCATAGACTGGAAGTAGAAGAAAGTACAGTCTGACCACAGACTGTGACTGGGGCAATATGTTGCTTCTTTTCAGTCATGTTCATTTCTCAGTTCTGTATTTTTATAGATAAAGAAATTTATTAAAGTAAAATAAGGCTTATTCATATGAAAATATCATTTTGCATTTAGAAAGTTAAATTTATTTCAACAGTACTATTTTCTTTCTTTTTCACAGTGCTGGAGATCCAACTCAGTGAGTCCTGCATTTTAGGCAAGTGCTTCACCCCCAAGCTACATCCCTAGTCCCAGTAGTTTAGTTTTTAAGAAAACTGATCAAGGGTTGCAACTTCTAGGGTATTGCTTTTAAACACCTTTCAGATATTGCACAAAAACAGAGTGACAGTGTTGGTACAAAACTGAGAGTGAACAGAAGAGGTGTAGGTCAGGGTGAAGAAGAAATTTCTCTTGCTCTCCCCAGGACTAAGGGGAACAGAACCTCAGGGGGCCTGCACCACCCACGTGTGGAGCTGATAATACCAGTTGTCCCTGCTTACACAGCCCCAAGTTGGCAGAGTTAAAGAAATGGAGGATCACATTCCCCATCTTCTACCTCTTAGCCTGTCCTTGTCCCCCTTTCAAAAAGACAGAAGGACAAAAGTCTCTACGTATCTGCATAACAGCATATTGCAAGAATCAGGGCAGAAGATGAGCTGAATATTGCACATCTACAGTAGGAATAAATCCACAGACTAAATAAATAACACTAAGATGGTGGATTGGCAAAGACCAGAAAAATAATTTATCAAGAATATATTTCAAAGGAAAACAATGCTATTATTTCAAAATTCTAATGAATAAAAAAATAAAAGTATTGTGCCTTAGAGTCTTTATCTATGTTCCTACATTACATGCATTTTTACAATAAAAACAAAAATCTAAATAAATTTTAATATTCATTATTCAGGAGCAAAGCCTGCATAGAGAATAGAACAAAGAAATGTTTTCCACTGTGCTGACTCCTTTCCAGCAAGGTGTCAATGTTATTTTTAATTATACCTTTTAGCATTCTTCCACCAACATCCTTCTTCTTATTGATTGTGCAGCATGAGTTTAATATGATAGGTCTTATTTCCTGGAGCTGAATTTATTTCTTCCATTTCACAGTAGAATTTCACCAAAATCTGTACAGTTTGCCTATTGAGAATGTGAAATTATTCATCTATATCCACCGACTTAGATATTTTGGTTAAGCATCACAGTGATTTTATTAGAACTTCCCATAGAAGAGATTCTCATCAAGGTGAGTACAGCTATGTGGACCCATTTATGTGCTGGTTTATGTTGCCACATGAAATGATGAAATGGCCTGGACCTTAGCTTCCTTAAGATCTAGCTTGGAACTAAGACTTTTAGCCTCCATTGCCCTGTCTGTTAAATGGAAATATGCTTTAGAGAACATACAGCATAGCCATTAGCACACTGTAGATGTTCAATAAATGTCCTTTCTTTCCCACTGATAGCCTCCAGCTTCTCCAGCCTCTGAGAAGCAGATAAAATTAGAGAACAGCCTCAGGTGCTTCAGGGTGACACCTGGGTGCCTCAGACCAGTGGTCCACATGGGTCCACAGAGCTCTGTTCTATCACTCAGATCAGACAAAGACTATTGTTTTGTACCATTTTTTTGTATGTGCTATGTGGAATACTAGGCATCCTCAGTCATAACAACAAGGAAAAGGAGAAAAATGAGAAATTTGACCATGGCCTTTTTTACTGCCTCGACTGGAAATGTTAAGTCATTTCTATTCTCATTTCATTAGACAAAACTAGTCCAATGGCTCAGCCTAATTGCAAGCGAATTAAGAAATGTAGAGAAACAAATCGAATATCTGGTGAAGTTTACTACATATTCTACTCGTTTTGCATTGGCAGCTTCTAAATTCCTTCACTAAGATTCAGCATTTATTTCCACACAAAGAACCTAAGTGTTTGTTTTTTTGCTAATTCACTAGTATTTACAATGAAAATAAACTATTAAATTTACTTTTTCCCCCAAAATTACTAGCCTTTCTTACTGGTTTTGCATTTCTTAATACAATGTAGAGATTTCTTAGCTTTACATTTAATGAGTGTTTTTTATCATATTTTATCTAACATTAACTTACCCACTTTATAGAGCTTGCTTATCTGAAAAAAATTGCATTTTTCCTTTACATAGCAACAAGCTTACTGTCAGTCTGATTAGCTGGTTCACTAGGTCTGAGAAAGGGCTGTCACAAATCCCCAAATCCCAAAAGTTACTTTTTAAAGCAAAGATCAAACAATTTTATTCTCATCTGCCTACCTTCAGCGACAAAGAATGGTGGAGGAAAATATTTTTTTCCTCTCTAGTCAAGCTAGGTCTTTCTTACACTTCTAAAGAAAGTCACCAATATAAAGTTTACATCCTGATTGTTGGTGATTGAAGGAGTAATACGGTGGTAAGGAAATTACATTTATGTAAAGCATCTTTTATGAAATGACAATACTTCTCAAACAAGAAGTAGCTGTCACTATGACCTACCATACACACACACTCAACACATCACTATGAGGAATTTTAGCTGAGGGCATACAAGAATGTGAAGACAAAGTGTGTGTGTGTGTGTGTGTGTGTGTGTGTGTGTGAGTTGTGTAATTGATTTCCAGGGGCCTTTATGCATCTATGCCAAGTAATTTAGAGCACTAAAATTCCCAAGTTCAATCAGTTGCAAACTTTTATTAATTTTCATTCTTGAATTTACTTCTTCCCTTTCTTTCCCTTCCTCTTCTGATTTCTTTGGAAGCTTTACTGCCTCACCCTCTGAGGTGAGTTCATTTGGTGGAATGGCAGTGGATCTGGGTCTGACACATTGACTAGTATCTCCAGGCTGCAGCGTAGTCATGTGGATATGGTATGAAATATCATTGGATTCTCTTCTAGCCATTTCTAGGGTTTGTGGAAAGAAGCTCTGGCATTATTTTCGATTAAGGCTGGAAGACAGATTCTGCAAAGTACTCCCAAATATCTAACCTCATGTTCTTCTTTAATGACAGGACAAACACATTTTGGTAGGAATTAGGCTGTGAATCACCCTGACAGCTAGATCACTCCGTGAGTTCTGCCCCATGGGATTTCAGTGTACTGTGAGACTTTGAAGAAGCTCAGCAAAGGAAATAGGAAATTGTCTGTCTTGCTTTTTCCCCTTTCTTGCTGGTTGAAGTTCAGAAATGATGTTTATAAGTTAAGCTCTTATATTGGACTCTGAGACGTCATGAGCTAAAGATGTGATGGTGAAACAGCATGGGAGCCAGCTCCTATGACAGGGTGACAGTCCTATTAGGCCTGGACCACCATCTTCAAACTGCATGGGCAAGTGTGCATGTGTGACAGAAGTACTTCGAAGATTTATTTACCCAATTAAATTTTAATTTTCTGTCTCTCACTGTAAACACAGGTTTAACATACAGCATGTGTATCAGTACTGATGGATGTAACAACCATAAAATCTTCATTTTTCCTTTTCTAGCTATGCCTATGTTTAAATCTGAAGGTTTTTAAACCTGTGGGGAAACAGGAAGACTGGCATTTGATCCCTGGTCTTTTACTCATCAAGTTTCAACTGACAGCTGCTTCTATGATTCTGTGCATTGGCTTCATTTTCTTCCTTAAACTACTTAGATTATCTGCCAGCTGCTTCTCCTTGGGAAAGGAGCAAGCCTTCTCCACCCCAGCAGCTTCTTGCCAGCGTCACTCTGAATGCAGGTGGGATTAGTCTGTCTAGAGAGGTAGAAGAAGGATTGGTGGCCATATAGGTCTCACTTCTTGAATGTCCGCTCTGCTGCCACTCGTGGCCAGACTTTCATCACCTTATTTCTCCGCTCTAGCCGACGACTACTCCTCTGATCCACACCGCAGCTGGCTTGTGGATTAACCAAGTGTGAACACCATGCAAGTCTCCATTGGTTATATACTGACTGATTGGTGTCTATTTCCTGCCTTTCCAAAAAACACTTAGAAGAACTTCAAAGGAAAGACACCTTCCTCTCAACTGGTGCTGCTTAGTCCCTTCTTGGTTCTGCTGGTCTTCCCTTCTTTCTGCTCCCAACAGGTCTCTGCCGGAACTGCTATTGCTAGCCTACATTTCTAGGCTACTTAGGAGAGGCAAAGTGCCCCTCTATTGCTCTTCTGAAGTGTCCTCACAGAATGAGGAGGTAGAATGGGATTGTTAAACACTGTTTTATAAAAAAAGAAAATAGATGAGAGTTTGGGCTCTGAAGGGTGAACTTGGGTAAAATCACATGGAAAGTCAGTGGTAGAAAAAAAAGACTAAAAACCGGGACTTTGAAGTCTAGTAGCATTATATAGGGTTAGATTTCCTAAGGAGATTCTAGTGCTACAGTTTTCAAGCAATATCCTTTAAGTTGAGTTCTGTTTGCTTATCAAAATCAGAAAGCAGCAGAGCTAAGAGTAGTCTTCTGGAGGATTTCTATCTTTTACACTGACTATCTGTGTGATTATAGTCTCAGTTTTAACCTCTTTGACCTCAATCATCCACCCTTTTCTTTCTTTCTTTCTTTCTTTCTTTCTTTCTTTCTTTCTTTCTTTCTTTCTTTCTTTCTTTCTTTCTTTCTTTTCTTTCTGTTTCTTTCTTTCCTTCTTTCTTCCTCCTTCCCTCCCTCCCTTCCTTCTTTCCTTCATCTCTTTCACAAAATAGCTATGATTGCATCTATTTTTAGGTACATTTTGAAGACTAGGACTAGGTAATAAAGTTACATGTTAGGAATTCAATATAGATTAGACATGTAGCTCGATTCAATTGATATCTACTGATTCCCTGCCATGTCCAAGGACTTGTGTGGGTGTTGTATACTTACTGAGTTAGCAAGCCTCAAACATGGTACTGCCCCCACTGTAGCCACCCTCTTCATTTCCCTTGTCCTTCATCTCTCCACTTGACTAAATACAACCCTGAGTGCCTCAGGAGAGCTGGGTCAGGGCAGAGCACGCAAATCTCTTTCACATATTTCTGCAATGGGCCCAGTTTCCAGAGTGAATATCTGGACCCATTCTATAAAGTAGTCTCTAGGAAAAGAAACAAATACTTGCAGCATTTCTCTGGGTTTTCCATTGAAATAGATGAATCCATGATGCATGAAAAGCCTGTCAGGCAGGCTGAGGGAGGCTGAATGCTGATATAAAGCTGGGCATCTGTTACTCCACGCCCCAATGTGAGGTCTGTTCTCCTGGGTGAAGCAAGGCTTGGCCAGACAAACAGTACCATTGTAAAGTCCTGACAATAGACAAGCAAGAGGACTTGGCTGTGGTGAGGAAATCTCCACCCCTTTTGAGTTTTAAAGGAAGGGAATCTGGGGTCTGAAGCCTGCCTTATTAGAGGGAGACAAATCACCCAAACCAATCTTTATTATGAATACAGAGCTACTGAATTTCATCTGCTCTGTAAAGCCTATTGATTTTGTGACAGTCAAAGATAAGTTATGCTCATGAAAGCTTTTTTTCTCCTTCCTTTTCCTTCACAACGTATTTTTTCAGACATACTGGCATTGGGGATTCTGACTAAAATTGTTATTGGCCTCTTTCGATTTAAGGCTAGGTCAGTGCTCAAGCAAGGCTAAGGACTATTTTTACAGTGGTTTCCAATGCAAAATAAATGAGGCAGCAATCTGCAGAGCTGGGGTCACTCTGTTATGTTATTTCAATCTCCAGTAGGAATGCTCCAGGCATCCCAAGCATTTCTGGAATTCTGACATTAGCAATGATCCACTCATTCATGTTTTGTCCTCTCTCTACCACACCACTCTCCTTTTATTGACCTCTATTCCCTTCTCACCAAGCCATACCGTAAGGTCAGTCAACCAAGACTTTGAGAGACAGCACATGAAAGAAGCACTTGCTGCCATGTAAAATGTTATGGTGTGTCCATGCACAAGTAAATGGAAGGTTTCTTAAACACTTAAGTATTTCCTTTTCAATGTGCAAATATAATTTCCACACATTCCAAAAAAGTAGTTCCCTTGATAATTTTTTCAGAATTATATAATGTTATAAAAATATTTTGGCAAAGCATATACAAGATATAAAAGCAATCTATCATAGCTCATGTTAGTGCCTTTTACAAAAAATTATCAGTATGTCTAAGCCACAATAGAATTTATGATGGTGCAGATACCATTCTAAAGCATGAAATAAACTGTGTGTGTGTGTGTGTGTGTGTGTGTGTGTGTGTGCACGCAAAACTTGAATAAATACCAATGGCAGTTCTCTAATACAGTTAGTAGATTCTAAGACCTAATTAATGCTCACCAACAGAATCACTTTTTTATTCATCACTCATTCATTTATTCACTTAACAAATAGATATTGAAGGCCAACTATGCTGCAAAAAGAGCATTATGGCTTTTTCTCTCTTTTTAAAATTGCAATGAGCCTGATTTTGCAATGTGCTAGCTAGAAAGCCTCTGTTCATGCTAGCCCAAGAAAGATGGAAGCCAGAATTGTCATTATACTCTTTTTCCGCATTATCCTTCTTTCCTTAGCAGAAGGATTGTTTCAGTGGTGTTAGGGGGCTAGGGAAGATATTTCAGAAGGCCTCAGTAAAGCAATTCTTTCTGTTACTCTTCCTTACCATCAATATGCATAGAATGGTTTTTCCCAAGTGAGCAGACTACAAACTTTTTTTTTTTCCCAAACAAAAAGCATCTCATGGGGAAAAAAAAAGGTAGAGAAGCATCCCAGCTGGCAAGGGCACACCTATTTCCCACAGGGCATAAAATCCACTTGACATTAGAGCGTGAATGAGAAGGAAGGAGGACTCTTCCCCCTCCATGAGAATTAAATAATTTTTCAGGCTTACACATTAATTGGAGAGTATATTCTTGGCTGTTGAGTTATCATAAAGTTCTGCTTTTTCAAATTTACTTCTTTTAGTAATAGGCCCGAGGGTCAGATAATAACATATTTTCTGCAATCAGGCATTGCTTTTTCAGGAATCTTCTTTCAAAATGACTCCCTTCTGATGAGATCATTGGTGGCCTGGAGATTTTTATATAGTAGTGGAGAGACATGCATTTTACTACCTGCATAGCTGTGGAGAACACAGCCACAAAGCTTGGGGGAAAAGCTAGAGGTTTCGGGTCAGGGATTTAGCTCAGAGGTTCCACTGCATTTTGGAGGGGGTGTTGAGACAGGGTCTCACTGTGTAGTTGAGACTGACCTGGAACTCACTATGTAGCCCAGGCTGGTCTCGAACTCACAGTGATCCTCCTGCCTCAGCCTCCCAAGTACTGGGATTTCAGGAGTGTGCCACCACGCCCAGCTCCACTGCTTGTCTTGCAAGCACAAGGACCCAAGTTCGATCCCTGGTACCAAAGGGGAAAAAAATAAAAAAAATTAAAAATAAAATAAAACAACCTGGAGGTTTCCAGGCTCTGAGACAGATCACAGGACCTCCACCGACCTAAAAAATAAATGAAAGAGGAGCAGAAGGACATGAAAAGTAAACTCTTTTTACAATTCTTTTTAATGACTCACTAATCATTGCCTCTTCATAGCGCACCCTTCCAAAGAATGGTACTATGAAAGATTTCTTAAAAAATCACTTCTAACATATACATTCATTAGACTTTCATAGGCTTATATTCTAACTCTGTACCGAAACAAGTCCCCATATTTTACTTCTTGTATAAATTCTTTCTGGATATCTTACATTCTTTTAAATCTTTACTTGGATTCCTTCTAGACAAAAGTTTTGTTAATAGAATGAATTTATGATTCAGATAATTTCAGTGCAAATTCTTGAAGCAATGTTCAACAGTCCTTGGGCAAATTAACCTTTCTAAGACTCAGTTTACCTCTTTATAAAGTAGATATTCCTAATTTTCAAATGCCACCATAGTGAAAAGAAATTTAAAATTGGGTTGATGGAAGAGGAGAGAAAGATCAAAGTTGATTCAATAATCACATCCAACAATATCCTTTCCCATTAAGAATAATCTCACCAGCTCATCGTCACGTGACTTCACAGCATTATCATTCCCATTCCATTTTTTCTGGTGTGGCTTGGCCACGTGACCTTCCAACACTAGAAATCAGATAGAAGTGATAGCTGTGAGCCGAAATTTTCAGAGGGATCGTATGTTTCTGCTTACTCCTCTTGAGATGCTCTTCTCCATCATAAAAAGCAGACGACTTAGTTCTTCCAACATAAAATGACGCTTGCATTCATCCAATTTTAGCTGAGTCCAGCGTAGCCCAGGGAAGCAGAATCAACACGTAGACTTGGCGTAAAACAACTGCGATTTTGGTGTTATTACTAGAACAAAAGTGGACGAGTAACAGTGTTCGTGAAGTGTTTGTGTCTTTCCTTTTTCTTTTCAGAGTTTTGAGCAAGTTAAATGATATAATGTATGCAAATACCTAAATCTTTCAGTCTCAACTTTGATTATTTATTCCTTGGTTTTTCTAGTTTTTATTTAGGATTCAGGTATTAAATAGATGCAGCTATTTCTCAGATTTCTAATCATCATCATTATTCTTGTAACCATCTAAACCTATAATTTGAATCAGTTTTGCTCCTTAGCTTTCATCCCAATTCAGGCTCTAGTGTTGGATTCAAATCTGCAACATTAAATTACTGCTTGAATAGTAGCTCTCTCAACCCAAATTCTGTTCCGGGGCAACAGATAAGAGCCTTAGGTTTGCCAGCCTCAAATATTTAGCTGTATTCCATAGAAACTACTGAGAAGAAGCAGATAAAGAAAAAAAAAAAAAAAAAAAAAAAAAAAAAAAAAAAAAAAAAGACCTTGCCTCTGAAGAACAGGCATTGTTTAATGAGTTTGCTGGATAAATAGACTTCATGCTGAAATGAGTTTCTTGTTTTGACTTCTACCAGGCCAGCAACAGAAAATCTGAGAGGTGCTGATGTGTTTGTTACATAGATAGCAACATCAGAGCTCCTGTTGAACCTGTAATCAGAAAATCAGCTTTGCAGAGAGATCTCAGGGGGTCACTGAAGAGATTCACAGTACAATCCTGAGAAATACTTCCATAGGGCTTTAACAACTCAAAGAAGGGGAGAGAGGGGTGTCTATAAGTAAGGAGTGAGACCAAATGGGATGGAAATAAGAGCAAATATTGAGATATGGGGGGGGGGTCAGAAAAATTTTCTCAGGTGTCTGTCATCTTGTTAGTTGTTCTTATTAAGTGCTGAGCTGCCCGTCTGTACGTGGGCTTTAATTTAGGCTACTATTTTAGCCTTTGATATATTCCCACTGTTTAAGGATACATATTGATGCTACCATGGTATTAGAGAGTCAATTTTCCTTCACAGAACACATTAGGAGAGTGAGTATTGAGAAAGTCAGAACAGAAAGCATCCTCCCCCTGCAAACATTTCCTGTCATATATGAGGATTTTTTTGTGTGCACCTGTTGTTCGTAAATTGACAATGCCTATCCAGCAAAAAGTCAAAACCATCTTAATAATCACTAGACATATGAAATAATTTGAAGGTGATGATATTTACTTTAACTTCAGTCTCTAATTTTGGGGGAAAGGGGTTAGTTTAAAGAGAGGAAAGAATATAGCTTAGGTTTTCTTTTATAATGGTATCTATAACAAGAAAAAAAAATCCCTTGGGAAATGAAAGTTTTATTAGAGAGACCAGTAAAGTCTCTCGTGGGCTACAGAAAGATTCAGAAGGTGAAAAGTTTAAGAGACAGCATGCTTTATGAATAATGCAATAGCTAGACTTTGCCAACCTCTTTCTCCAGATTTACATTTCTGAAAACAAAGGGGCAAAGTACATGGGAAAAGCATTTGAAGTCCCAGAAAGCTCTAAGCTGGCAGAACCAGCCTCCACACTATATTTGCAGTCTGCCTTCCCAGCTTAACTCATCTTATAAGTACACATGCACTGAGCTATCACAAAATAAACCACATGAGCTCTTCCGAAAATAGCTTGAGCTTTCTGTACTCCATAGATGCAGATCTCCTGACAGCCTCCTATGCCATAAGACACCTCAGATGCCGCCTGCTCCTCTGAGCCTCCCTTAGCTGGATGTGGTAGCTTTTACTTTGAAGTTCACTGTATTTTATTTATTTTTCATAACTCTTAAGATTTTCTACTTTTTATAATAGTGCGTACTATATCACTTTTAACAGATCGTAAACCTCAGAAGGTAGGAATTGCATCCAATAACTTTGTGTACCAAAACACAAATATAGGGCTCAAAATCATTATCCCTAAATAGAAATCAGCAGCAGAAGAACAAAACACCAAGTTCTTTTGATGTTCACAGCCCTAATTTGTTGTCTTCATTATTAGTTGATGCACATGATTTTTGAAAAGTTAAATCACTAGGGGGCTCATTGCAAAGCAGTGGCCATGCTTCTTCCCATTATCAAAAGGCAATTACTTTTGGCTTTTCCCTTTCTATCTTTCTATGGCCTCCATATCTTTAAATTGTTTGCTTGTTGCTCTCTTGGTTTTTGTTGTTGTTGTTTTGGTTTTGGTTTTGGTACCTTGCTCAGGACCTTGCGGTTACAAGGCAGGTGGTGGAACCACTAAGCTAAATCCCCCAGCCCTTGTTTTTCTGTTTCTAATTCTCTGGCTTTATCTATTGATTTCTCTTTAAAAAAAAAAAAGGTAAGACTTGAACTTTACTATTGCACCTTGCCATTTCTGCTCATTGTCTCCTGTCCTCTAATAGAGTTAAATCTTAATTTGATCAGAGCACTACTCATTGCTTGTGTGATAATGATCTATACAGATTAATTTTCCTTTTTAAAAAATTTCATTTTCACTAGAGTTAATTATTTTCCTTTCTTAGTTTTCTGTATACTCACCAGAAGCAAAGCCACAACTGTACTCAGGTTTTTGTAATCTCAATGTTTCCAAATGACTCAGGCCATCAATCAAGTATTTTTGAAGCAGTTTCTCCTGATGGCTTCTGAGGTGATCCAGCCAGGACAGGGATCCACAGCTACAGTGTGGGGACCCTCCATGGCTGGGTTTTCCTGATCTTTCCCCTGCCTGGGGAAAAGGCACCTACATCTTCATCTTGGTTTAGTTGGAGAAACTCTCAGAGAGCTTTCTAGGGAAGCGTGCAGAGAAAGTAAATTTTTAAGACCTGAAGGTCTGAAATAACTTTACCCTCAGACTCTGCTGATAGTCTGGCTCAGAACAGAATTCGAGTTTTAAATAAATTTCAATAAGAACTGTGAAAGTGTTGTTCACTTGTCTTCCAGCTTCTGGTAGTCATTAGTGAGAAATCGAAAGCCATTCTAATTCCTGATCTTTTGCACGTGATAATTATTTTTCCTCTCTAGAAACGTGTATGAGCTTCACTTTGTCCCCAGTGGTTAGAAATTTTACGGTGATACTCCTTAATTATTATAGTGAACTGTGTTGAGCTCTTAGTAAAATGTCTAGCGATAAAAGTTTTCAGAAATATATACATATGTATCAATTTCTTTTCTAAGTCACTTTAATATGCTTACTATTACATATTAGCTTTGAAATACACAGCATTAAAGTTTAGTAGTTATGTAATTTTATTTTTTTGATAGGAAATACTGTCAATGTCTACATACTGTTTTAGAAGATGAAAGTAAATGGTGGAGATGCATTATCACAATACAGTCACCTATTTGAAAATGTAAAACTGAGTGGCAGATGTTTAACCTCAGAGCTGAAACCAGTGACAAGAGCAGCCGAGGAGCCATAGCACGAAGGAACTAAAACGTTTAAGTGAAACAATCAAAGATGGAATGGTTTGAAGTTGTTTGTGTCCCTCATGGCCTAGACTTGACAAGTAAGGATGTCACAGTTTGCCCAACACCAGCAAATATGTGAGATACGATTTGTTTATAGGAAAAATGACTGTCAGACCGTGCACTGAGGTGAGGGGAGGTGCTAGACAGGCCTCTGCATATCTGAGATTTAAACATTTACAACGAAACCATAATAAACAGCCCCTCCAACAAAAATCAGTGCCATGTAAAAGAGGGATAGAGGAGAATATTTTGCTGTTTTGTAATAAAGGTAAAAGACTGTGAATTAGAGAATATGTAATTATAATTACAAAAAGTTCTGAGTATGTCACCCATAAAATAAAATGCATCATAAAAGTCACCAAACCTTAATGATGACTCAATTCAGAGCTACCCAAACACTTACAGTTATTCTTCAGGGAAATTACAGTTTGCCCCTTCTAGAACCGATCTTGCTAATCTTACTGAGCCAAAACCAGATTTATCAGAGGCCACACCTGGAGTTGGAAGAAGACTGAAGTTGCTGCTATCAACCAGTGATTTCTTCCTTTCTTTATGTTCCCCCTCCCTTTACTTGTCGTGCAAAGTCAAATTTTGAGATCTGGCCTAAATTTTTTTTTCATTATTTCTATTTCCTTCTTCATTTTCTTTATGGCTGGTTTAGAATAACTTTCCTGGAGGCAAAAAGTTTCACTCCTGCTCTTTTAAAGAAAACCCCCAAACTAGCTTCACATTTTTTGAAATGATGCATAAAAAACAATTCAGACAATATAAAACATACAAGTAATAAAAACAATATAAAAATGATGTAAAAGAGGGGAAGGGTGAGATAGATGGAGGCAGTGAAAGAAGAGACATTATTTATAGCCATGCTCGTTAATTTTTTTTACTGATATCATTTTAGTCCTCTGAGCAAAATACTCAAAATCACTCCTCACAGTCTTTATGACCATGGTACCCAGCCTTTCATTTCACCCTCAAGCCTAACTATACGTGGGAGATGGAAGATAAACAAAAATGATTTTTTATTTCTCACAAAATTTACTTATATGTCTAAAAATCACATATTTCATGATAGAAGGAACTTCTATTGGAAGGAACTTCTATTTCTATTGGGAATAGAAAACCATTAAAAGGAATATAAAAAAATCATGTCGTATTTTATGAATGGCTAAAGATAATATCTTTCACTATTCCCATAGATTGACTTCTACACCTTAAAGTATCTCAGTGTGCATGTGTGTGTATTTGACTACAAATATGAATCAATACTGAACACAGATTTTATGCATAAATTTGGATCCTAAATATTGCATTCTGTGTATTTTTACATAATTAGTGCTTGAAAACATTATCTTTATTGAAATAAGTATCATTTAATATAAAAATATCCTGAATTATTTAAGTAACTCCATATTTTTAGACACTAATGTATTATTATAATTGCTTTTGGATAAATTCCAAGGAGCTGTTAGGTCAAACAATTTTATTACTCTTAGCAGTCTGGATACATATATTGCCCAAACTTTGCAAAGGTTTTATTAAGTTTTTACTCTTGTCAAAGAATGTGAGAATGCTGTTTATTTTTTTAATTGTTTATTGGTACATTTACAGTTATTGGTGCAGTTATTGGTACAGTACAGTTCCATTCATTATTGGGATCTTGTACCTTTACATGATAGATCTTGGTTCTCATTTTTTCCTCTTGTCCCTGCCCTCCCTTCATCCCCTCCTCCCCTTCCCGTTTACAATAAACTGAGAATGCTGTTTTTTATGCATTTTTTTCCAACATTGGATACTGTTAGTATTTAGTACTTATATTTCAATTTAAAATCATTTTAAATTTAGATTTGTTTTATTTTAATAAGTGTAACATTTGAAAAACATGTATTGACTATTTATATTTGAATTGTGAATTGTGAATTTCCTATTCATATCTTTCACAGTTTTTCTACTTGTTTATATTTTTATGTGAATTTTAAGAGTTCTTCATAGAATAAGAATATAAACCTTTAAAAGCATCATTGATTTATAATTGACATATAATAAACTGCACAAACTAGACTGCACTTTCAATCTGGAAAACCACAACTACAATTAGAAAGATAAACGTAGCCATCGCCCTTATGAGTCTCCTCTTGGCCCTTTATATCCTACCTCTCTTCCCTTTTCTCTCTGTCCCCTGCCATATTCCCAAGAAACCACCAATTTGCTTTGTCACTGTGGTTTAGTTTTCTTTTCTTTTCTTTTCCCCCCCCCAAAAAAAAATGCTCTTGTAGTTTGTGCTCTTTTTTGTCTAGTTATTTTCACTCCTCATAATTTATTTTCAGATTTATTCATGTTTTGACATGTATTATTAGTTCATTCCTTTACATTGCTAAGTAGTATTCCATTGCATTGATATAAGAGTTTACACATTCATCTGATGATGGAAATTTGGGTTGTTTCCAGTTTTGAGCTATTGCAAGTCAGGCTTTATAAACATTGACGTAGAAGGCTATGTGAACATATGTTTTCACTATAGGATTGGAATGGCTAGTGGATATAGTGTGCACACGTAGTTTTTTATAAAACTGCCAAGCAATTCTCCAAAGAGGATGTACCATTTTATATTCTCGTCATCAGCGCTTAAGAGGTCAGTTTGTGTTACACTCTTGGCAATACTTTGCATAGCACATTTTAAAATTTTAGTCATTCCAATACTTGTTAGATGAAATTCCATTGCAGTTTTAATTCAAATACCCTGAATGATACTGAACATAATTCAGATGTTTATTTATTATCTATATAATAACTTTGGAGAGCTAATATACAACATGAAGGCTATAGTTAATAATATTATATTGTATGCCTGAAAATCGCCAAGAAAGTAGAATATGGATACTCTATCTCCTTACAGCCCATAAACACACAGATGAGGTGATGTGCTGATTTCTTTCACTGTAGTAACCACTTCCTTAAGCACATGCATATCAAAATATTATATACCTGAAATAGATACAGAGAAAAAAGAAAGTAATGTATATTGACATTAAAAAATAACATTTATATATATGGAGTATTTTTCCAAGGTTATCAATTATATCCTAGACTTTTATTTATTTTGTTGACTCTCCCATCTATTTATTTATATCTGAGATGAAGTTTTGCTGGACTTAAACTTGGGATCCTTCTACTTTAGTCTCCCAAGTATGTAACTGAGATTACAGGTATACCCCATCATGCTTGATAATCTCCTATTGTTTTATTGATGTTTTTGCACATAGTGTCTGAAGTTCGGGTGTAATACTATATCAATTAAAGAGCATTTTCATAATATGCAATTGTGATTTTTGAAACATAAAATTTTAATTTTGCTAAGAAGCAGAAGGCAACTAACTGCCCCCTTTTACATTAACTTTGTATTCGGAGAAGTATATTTAAACTTTCTCTTGGATGCAATTTTCATGTTTATTAGACATTCTACATTAAAATTGATTATACCAGAAAGAGCTGCCCATACCTCTAACTTTGCCCTCACACCCCCTGTAAACTCCTGCATGGTGAGGTGACTGTTAATGAAAAGAAAAAGAGACATGCTGTGAAGATGTTTTCAAGCACATAAATGTCTGGAGATTTTTAAACCATTGGAATGTCAGAGACTAGTCTGAACAAATCCTGTGAAAACTGAACTCGGTGGCTGCTGAGGGAACTCTTAAAGCAAGAAGAAGTAGGGAAATAAAGGAGAAGAGAAATAACAGGAAGAATAAATACCTAGGAAGCAAAATTTCAAATCCCCCTGGCTCTTCTCTTTATTCCCATATGACATGGAGGATGGGGATTATTGGTATCTTTAGGATGCCCAGGTTAGGTCAATAGGCCATTTTTTGTATTGCACAGGTGAGTTTTTCATAGTTCCTGAAGGTCCTGAGGACGTTTTCCACCCTTAAGTAGACTCCTATCAAACTTTTTGAAAGCTATTCGAGTAATGTTCAGAAAAGTAAGAAAATAAGTGGTAATGTGGTCATTAATTGTCATATGTCAGAGTGACTTGACTAAGAGCTACTTAGCAAGTTCTGGTGTGTCTGTGCATGACTGACACGTAGGGCAGCGAACTGAAGGAGGAAGACCCAGCCCAGATTGGGTGGCACCAACCAACCGGCTTCAACCTGGATGGAATAAAAAGGGAAAAGAGAAGGCAGTGTTTTCTTCTCAGAAGAGTTTTGGTATTTACTATTGTCTTTGGACATTGGTCTCTAGTCTCTTAAACCTTCCAATGGAAACTCTTCAGCCTTTCATTTCAGACTTGTACCACTGACTCTGCAGTGAGTTTCCAGGTCTTCCCCCTTCCACTGTTATTGGATCCTTTTGCTTTCCAGTGCTCAGGTGGCCATTTTGGATTCTTTTGTCTCTGATCACTAAGAAAGCCACTATGACTCTCATACCTGCCCAATAAATCCCTTTGTGTAATTATACATATATTTTATATTGATTTTGTTCTGCTAAAGAACCCTTCCTAAAATAGGTGATAATTGACTGGTTCTGAGAAACCAAATGATCCTGGCTACAAATTCAATCAAAAACAACCTTTCTCAATTTTTTGCCAATATATCTCCTAAAGGAATTGTAATTCTCTCATATTGTAAACAAGGATATATTAAAATGAAAATATTAGTTACCTCTTTAAATATATACACTATAACAAATGTAGCAGTGAGATGATTTCCACTATCTTTTCTTTTTTTTAATTGACTTTATTGGTACATTTTAGGGATACAGTACAGTTACATTCATTATTGGGATCTTGTACCTTTACATGACAGGTCTTGGTTCTCATTTTTTCCTCTTGTCCCTGCCCTCCCTTTTGAAACCAAATTATGCATTGTTTTATTTTCCTTGGTCTGATATTTCAATTTTACTTTCTTACAGTATTCTATTCAAATATATTCATGTTTGACATTTTTATTCATAATCTTATATGTGACAATATATACATTGGCATCATATTTTTATTTTGTAACCACAGAACTTATGTGTTAAATTATTTTTGGACTGAGTTGTTATTAAAATTACTTTGGGCCAGGGATTTAGCTTAGTGGTTCCACCTCCTGTCTCACAAGCACAAAGTTCTGAGTTTGATCCCCAGTACTAATTA
>NW_022900941.1:31494682-31496590 GCF_012274545.1 Fukomys damarensis | reverse complement strand
ATTCACTGTCCAACACATAATAATCACAGAGGAAAAGTTCATTAAGATGTACCCCTTAGTGAGAAAGAGCAAGCTTTTTATTTTTTTTGCTTTAATGTATTAGTGAATCCATGAATAAATAGTACTAAAAGTACTTAGGAAAATAGCATTGATGATCTGGAACCTGATATTATTGAAACTACTTCTGAGTACCCTTGGAAATGTTTTTGTGCGGCCCTACACACACAGCTCACTTTTTATGTTACTTGTACAGAGCTCTCAGATGTGGTCTTGCACCAGCAATATCAGCATCCACTGCGAATTTGTTAGAAATACAAATTTTCAGACCTAACTTTAGAATCAGGACTTGTTATATACTCAACCAAATCAGATAGGAAAACTTCATTGTAATCAGGTAAGCACTAGATTCCTCTGATCCTCAAATAAACACTTCATGAAAAAGGGCATGAAGAATTTAACCTTCTGAGAACATCCATTATGTTTGCTATTTTAAATGAGGAGCGTTTCTTTCCTGTGTGCACAGGCATGCTCCTCAAGTGCCTTGGAGTGCAGGATTATTTGGGGCAAAGCTGAAAAAGAGACCGGGGACCTCTAGCTAAACATAGCCCCAAAGCTCGTATTCTGATACCATCTATCTTTGCATGAACTTATAAGTCTTCAGTGGCAGAAACAAAGTCTTACAGATACATTAAGGGTACAAATATGTTTGTTGAACTGAATTCAATGGAAACTGTTAAAATATTTTAAAAAAGAAGTAATATTTGGCATCTAAAAATATTCCGTGGTTTTATGCTGTTAGGTACATTTTCCAAAAATCATAAAAAGAGTTTCAATGTGACATTAAATAAACAACAATAATGAAGGAGAACTGAGCCAACATCCTGTGAACAAAATGGAATTAACACTAGTCACTTGGGATCATAGAAGCTATCAGCTTTGGAAAAGATTTTAGTATTTTATTCCTATGTTTCTTAATGATTTAATATATGCCTCACTAGCCAATTTAGGTGACATTTGCCTTCCGTAGTTTTAATTATGTGAAACAAGAATTGTTTTTGTTGTCTGAAATGCAAAATGATGAAAATGGATAATAATTAATAATAATTAATATTGCTATTCAGGTACATAGATTCTGGCTGGCTGACCTCATTTCACACCCTCATTTTCCACTTGATGCCCCAAAGTTTCTGCCTGTTGTGTCAAATCATAAACAAAATACCAGTTGAGCTGGATTAGAATCAGCTCTTCCTACTAAGTGTTCAACTGGCTGCATCACCCTGTCAGGTTTCCTAGAAGAAAACACACTTATTAGTGTGAAACTCCATGCTGCAGTGTCAAGGCTCTAGTGTCAGCCTCACCGTGAAGTATTGTAGACATTGGGGAGGTCACATCACCTCACCGAGTCATGTAGAAAACCCCATTCAACTCTCTAATATGAGTTCTATCAACTTTAAGATATTTCTCTGATGAATTTGAGGCTCAGAAATTTCTGATATATGTGATTTGTTTATTTTTTTATTAGCTTCCATACTTTTGCTTATTTTATTAGACTTAACTAATAAATTTTTTATGCCTCAGGGCTCATACAGCCTTTAAAACATGCTTGATCGTTTTGGCAAGAAGAAATGCATTCTAATGAGACAGACTTTCTTTATTTCCTTAAGAAGGAAAATAAGAATTTACACTTTATGATTGAGCAAATATAACATGGAGAGTTGAAATTGTTAAGATATAAAGAGACCTTTTTCAGAGGCCACCTTTTCTTATGCATAGTATTCTGCATCACTGTGGTCTCTTGTGGCAAACTGGAATGAGCATAGCTACAACAATCCCCACAGCAAGCACCTCTCTGTCTGTCTGTCTGTCTGTCTGTCTGTCTCTCTCTCTCTCTCTCTCTCTCTCTCTCTC
>NW_022900941.1:31475620-31494554 GCF_012274545.1 Fukomys damarensis | reverse complement strand
TATATACTCTTTAACACTTTCCTGATTATGCAAAAAGGATATGTGTTTATTAAGGAACCCACTTTCACTCTATCCATCATATATCATTTTTCTTCAAAGTATGCCATGAAAAGGTGAGGGGAAAAAATCCTCATTCCATTGAGGGTGGGGTGAGGTTCTGAAGTTCTTTAGTAATGGCTGTATCTGAGGTCTAATAACTCCTTTGAAGGACCAAGTCTTTGCATTTTTGTCATTGTGTTCCCATCTATGTTATTTTCTGCAGTAATTTACTTGTCAGAAGGATCAGAGGAAACTAGCAATTTACTCTGTGCATAAAGCATTGTGTGGCTGTGGCTGCCTTTTCTCATAGGGCTGTAATCTTTCATTTGTCTAAATGGAATGATGGATGAGCAGGTACCACCACTTGGCATGCTAAGGCTGCTATTCATTCATGCCACTCCTGCCCTCATGGCTTAGCTCCTCTGCTGAGACACCTTTAAAAAAGAGAGTTGGTGGACCTAAGAAGGGGCTTTTACATGAGGGTTTGAAGACAGGCTGGTAACCACGGGATATCAATCCTTAAAATGGAAACATTTGTACTGCTTAGTTTTTCTTACATAACCTGGAAACACTTCATTGCTCAGTTTCATTGTATACAAAGGAGCCAGGGTTAGGGAGTTAGGGATATACTTAAATAGTAAAGAACTTGTCTGTATGTCAAGGGCCTGGGTTTAAAATTATCACCAAAGCAAAACAAAAACACAAAACCAAAAAGAAAAACAGTACAAAACATTTTGAATTTCTACTGTGAGACAAGACAGATAAATATTACCTGTTGTTGATCCGTTTCTCTTTTCTAGTCAAAGGAAAATAAGCCATAACATCAGTTAATTACTCCTGAATTTAGTTCAGCAAGATGCTTCAGTTTCCTCCCCTTTTAAATCCAAACTTTGTGCGAAATGAACATAAACAGGATTAACAACCTCATAATATTCCCAGGCTTTCTCCCATTCTCGCATTTCATGTAAATGATAAAAACCAGAATGGAAAAAGTTTATAGTTTAATAAGAAGGTTTCAGTTGAAGTAATTACAGAGCTTTTCATAGTCTTTCAGAACCTTCCTTATTATCAGAAATAGTTTGAGATTTTATTCCCATTTTGTGCAGTTTACAGTGTGAGTTTCATGCCTCAGGCGCTCTGCTGTCAGGGATATAAGGAAACGTTGAAGCCAAGGAGGTTTGTGGTATGCAAATGTCAAGCCCTTAAGATCACCATGTTCAAGGAACAGGAAGTGAAAAGCAGACATGTTTCATCTAGCACAGTGTCACGGAAAGGTAAATATCACATGGTTTCTCTTACACGAGAAACTTAAAACATCAATAAATAAATAAAGTGTAAAGTATGAGAGATATGATAGAGAAAAAAAGCAGACGTTGGAAGTGGGAAAGAGGATGAAGGAGGGGAGATGTTGGAGGAGGGTAAAAGAATAAAAATGATCAAGACTCATGAATTTCCCAAAATGCATCTATGATGTATTGCAAACATGGATTAATTAAAAAGATTTATATGATTTACATCGAAAATTCAAGAAAATAAGTGTCCACAAAAAACTATCACAAGGATAGTGTTTAATGTTGAAATATCGAAAACTTCCCCAGATGAGCAGTGGAAGTGAAACTTTTGCCAAGTGCAGCACTTACCACCTCCTTCCTTATATCAGGTACTTCCTTTCTGGAAGGCAAGACCAGGAAGATATATCAAGAATATACTCTGTGTTTAAACATACAAAGATGAGTTAGACACAAACTTTGCCCTGGGAGAGCTCATGCATTATTGAACAAGGCAGGCAAAATCAGACCGAATATAACATATTTTGAAAAGTATATACCAAAAAAAGAATCAAAGTCCTGTGAGGCAGAGAACCCCAAAATATACATTGCATATAATTTTTTATATACATAGAAACACATGAATATTTAGGGGGTTTGGATAATAACTATTTTCTGTGCACAAGACTTCTGAGTAACACATAAGTCATTCATTCATTTAAAATATTTATTGGCCTTTACTCTCTTGTGGCAGATTCTTCGATGACAAAGATAATTTGAGTTAGCTTCTGGTTTCCTGAATCTGCACCTTGTTCCAACAGTGTTAAACCGACATGGTTTCAGAATTCTGGGTTCCAAGACTGACAGCTCAAGGAGGCAAAAGAAGGAGAATGTGTTCAAAATTCTGGTGGATTCTCCCAAACTGTTCAGGCAGTTTGGACTTTGAACAGCATCCAAATGACAACTGTCTGCTCTAAACTTTTATTATCCAAGACTCCAAAGACCTATGTTTATTGGCAGAGTGAACGATGGTGCTGTAATTGACATAGGCCAGAACTAGGAGGATATAGTACTGAATGAGATAAAATTAAATTTGAGATGATTTTGCAATAGCTACATAAAAGCCTAGAATTTGGATTTGATCTGGGTATCAGTACAGACTGGGCATTGAAGATTTAGAATGCTGCTGTCTCACAATATGATACTCCCTATGTCTTTGGTGATTTGTCCAGGGCCTCACTGCATCTGGAAGAGTTCTCAGTTCTGGGCGTGGTGCTTGGTCCCAGTCTCCTCTGTATTCCTGTATTTTATTCCCTCATCATTTGAAATAGTATGTAGACCCACAGCCAAGTGGCAACTGACCCTCAATTGCCCATTGCCACCAATGACAACTCAGAGGAAAGAATTGCCTGCCATCTGTGTACAGAGAATGCTGAAGAGGTGCTTTAAGAAGTTGGTATCTTTATGTCTTCTTTGCCTGGGACAGTTACTACTCAGTGTTTTTCTGTGGCACCAACTGCCTGCATTCTACAGAGGAGACTGGCCTCCTTTATCTGTAAAACATAGCTAATTGTATTCACTTCTAAACCCTGGTGAGAATATTTTGAAATCTCTTCTGACAGATGCTAAGTAAAGAAATCATTCCACTTAACTAGGTTATTGATTGAATTGAGTAATGGATTTTTATGGTCTTCAGTAATATCAGTCTTTACTTTGAGAAGTAAAGGCCTGAAGTGGTTCATAAAAACTGGAGATGGGAAAAGTAGAATATCTAAGAGATAAAATACCTTCCTGAAATATATGAAGATTTCAGCACTCAGTACTCTTTGGCTGCCTCAAACTCTACTTATCTCTGGCTCCTGGGGAGCTGGTCCAGGCATGCCACTAATCTTTTGTCAGAAAAAGCCCCGTGGTCATGTGAAATCATTTCTCATTTATGTGCTTGCTGACAAGATCATCCATCACTGTTAGGTGGGAGGTAGACAACTGAGATCTCAAATTATGGAGAAATGAAGTTTAAAACTATAGGCTGTTTTTCTTTACCCCACAAAGACAAAATAAAAACGTACTACATCCGCGTGATTAAGCCCCACTCTAGTTTCAGCACTACAGATGTGAGAATGAGTGTTACAAAGTTGCAACCACTGTGATACAGTAGTTTAATGTGGGTTGAATTTTCTGTACCTGCCTTGAGGTTTTGGCCTCAGTGGACACAGAGCAGAGTCCACTGAAATAGCCAAAGCTCATTTCTTGTAACTGATCAGAAAAACATCCTTAGCTTCGATTTCTGCTTTAAATCTAGTTTATGGAAAAAATGACAGAAATCAAACCCCTTTCCTGTGATACGTCCCAGAGGTGACCTTCTCTGAGATCTGGTCATTACCACGGCAGCTGAGGTCAAAGTGTAAATTCCACTCTTGTAACTTGAGAGCTTGGTTTGCTCTTGGATTAGGCAACGGTGAGGCCCAGGGGCCAGGTTTCCACAGGCCTAGAGAAAAGCTGTCTGTTTGCATAATGTTCAGGTGCCCCTGCTTTTTGAATATGCACAACTTTCATTTATTCATGCAGATCTGGTAATTGTCTATTTAATCACCTATTTGCATGCACAATTACTCAGTTTGGGCACATCCACCCACATTTGCATATGTAAATTTCGACTTGGGCTCCCAACAAAATGACTGCACCTGCAAATTGCAGCCGGTCCCATTTGTAAACCCATAGGGGGAATGTCTTGTCCAGAGAGGGAAAATACCATCCCAGGGCTTGAGATCCAAATACTGAGCATTAGTTATACATGTAATGAAATCAGTTTATTTATTGTAAGGCTAAAAAGGAAAGACATTACAAAGTACATATATCATCCTATAACAGGAAGCAAAGCAATGAGCAAAAGCTCTTAATAAGAAAATAAAGGAAAGAGATAAAAGTAAAGACATTATAGCAGAGAAGAAACAACACTGAAATGAGTTTCCTTCCAAAACTCTAGTGTCAATATAGACTTGTTGTCTTTGACATTTCAAAGCACAATAATTTTAAAATCTGGCTCTTGCAGAATGAAATTGAGATGGTAAACATCTTTCATGAAAAATGGAGCAAGTAACACAAATGTATGCCTTTCTAAAAGGTTCTTTTGCCTCCTAAAACAAAAATTGCCTTGAGGCCCCTGCCTGAGATTGCTTTCTCTGTTGACAGAAAAGTTAAGTTCTACTATCTGGTACTTCTTGAATTTCTCTGAACTGTCAACATAGAGCATGTCCTGAAACACATGGGGAAAATTAATGTGTGCAAAGAACGGAGAGGAGCATAGCATCTCTGCATAGGATATTCTTGTTTACTCGGACAACATAGGGCTTCTCCAGATTTAGTTTCAGTCTCATTTGGAGGATTACTTAAAATTTATTTTATTAGACTATACCAGGAACTGCTTAAATAGGTTGGCCCCAAAAATCTACATTTTCCCCAATGTTTTAGGCAATTTTGATCTATGTGGGTTTGAAAACACTCTTTCAACAGTGATTACAATGGTTTTCTTTTCTTTTTTTTTTTAATTTTTGTTTTTTTGAGACAAGGTCTCACTATGCAGTTGAGACTGACCTGGAACTCACTATGTAGCCCAGGCTGGTCTCAAACTCAATTACAAAGGTTTTCAAGGAAACTGGCACATATACCACCCCCAAACATACTAAAAGTTCTTCTGCATTTAAGCCAGCTCTGACTGATAGGTGATAACTTATACTGTACAGTTTGGTTTTCATTGTCAGTGGGGACTGCAACAGCAACTATTTTTACACAGCAATGCCATTAACAGCACTCAAGGACTGGCTGTCCTACAAAGTTATCTTTCCAAATCCCACTTGCCCATAGCATCAGGCTGCCTTTTCTAGAAGCCCAGAGAACTAAAAGGTCTTAGTTCAACCACAACAAGGACTGGCTCTCCTTTGAACAAATTTGAGCTACAAGGCTAAGCTAAAAGCTAAGTAGAGACATTTGTAGGTCACAATAGCTTATTAATTGCTTTTGATCAAAGGAACAGCTATGTGATGCAGTAAGTCTTCAGTGAATGCTGTTTCCAAAATGAGATTAATTTATTTTTCTCTCTCTCTCTCTCTCTCTCTCTCTCTCTCTCTCTCTCTCTCTCTCTCTCATGCCAGGGATTGAACCCAGGGCCTGGCTCATGCTTAATTTAGTTTTCAAAGGTGATGTATTTAAAAGATTCTAGATTTGATTTGTTACAGTACCTATGATAACCAGAAAAGAATCAGTTCCAAAAATTTCTTTAATGGCAGTTATTTGAAAATCAAAGGACAGCTCTTTGTTGGATATGTTTAATGGGAGAGACTGGTAGATAAATTAAACTTTGTTATTGATGAGGGTATAGAAACGAATCCTGCCTGATTAGCTTATTTAGTGCTTAGAGATTAACTGCAAGGTGAATTTTACTGTCTCCCACGTTGCCAGTGAGGAAACTAAGTCTTAGAGAAATTAGGATATGTACACATTATCTAACACAAGAGCTAATAAAAAAAAAAAAGGCAGTATTTGAACTCTGGTCTTTCTTACCTGATGGGAAAAGCCTTCTGCTCTGGTGATTGCACTGCCCCTTTTTCTTTTGGACAGGCTGGAAATATATCTTTATCCATCCTCTCTTCCCTGAATGTTCTCCCAGAGGAAAGGCTGGCCATTAGTTCCCCTTTCCATCACTGACCTTGAAAACCATCTCTCTCTTCCTGTAATTACTTGGATGAAAATGGTGAGCCCAGCTGCTTCCCTGATGATTCCCTAGCTCAGCCTTCTAAAAGCAGCCTTTGTAGAAGCTACTGCTTGTCTCTTTTACTGGATAATTCCCAAGAGCAAGATTACCTATGACCAGCTGCTCCTCTCTACAGGCAACAAGATTGAGAAAAATCAAATGCTGATTAAATGTACACATTGTCTTTTCCATTTCCCTCCAGTGAACACCAAGAAAAATCACTGGAGTCATAAGACTTTGGTTTTAAGCTTTCTTGAGGATCCCAACAGGGTTATTAAACTGATACAAACAAGGAGAAAGAGCATAATTCTATATAATCTAGGCAGAGATTGTGTCCAGGGTTTATTTCCATTCTTGCTCCCTCTGGGGCCTTTTATTTAAAATTTATCATTACAATACACAAATCGAAATGTCCTTGCCTAAGTACACTTTTCACTAGTTAATCATTTGCAATAGTCACATGTTTGGGATCCTGGGAAAATAGATCTTGTTTTCCAGTGCTTCAGAAACTTACCTTCTCTCACTCATTCCCAGGAATCACTAAGGACATTTTAAGAGTGTGCTTGTGCTCAATGTTTCCTAATAGGTGTGTGTGCTGGGAATCAATCTCTACAAAGTATTAAAATGGGGTTCTTCCAGACTTAATTTCAACAGAAACAGCCAGGTGATGATTACTATATTAGATGAGTGATGTGCAGAACCCCAAATACATAATATTCAAGGAAAATTGTAAACAATCAATTTTATAATCTTAGGTCCTTATAAGACCAAGAGTATATTAAAAGCAATCTGAAAGTGGAGAGAAATATTACAACTTTGGAAAAATATTTGGCATTTTGTTCATACATCAACGGTGTACTTACCATATGTCTCAGCAAGTTCACTTTCAGAACTCTATAGAGAAAAATTAAAATGCATATTTCTACTAAAATTTTCATATAAATATTTACAGAAGCATTATTCATACTAGCCCCAAACTGTAAAAGTACAAAATTTCCATCAATGAAGGAAAGGATAAAAACACTGTGGTATAACCATACATTGGAATACTACATGAAATGAAATACTGAAACATAGTATAGCATGGATAAAACTCAAAAATTATGTTAAGGAAAGAAGAAAAAGATTATACACTACATGATTAAATTGATAAGAATTATCATGAGTGACCAACCTATAGCAACAGAAAGAAGATTAGGAACTGACAGTGATAATAAAGGATCTTTTTGGGGATGATGTAATGTTTGAAAATTGGTTTAAGGCTATAGTTGTAAATCTAAAAATCTGCTAAAAATCACTGAGTTATATGCACAAAATGAAGAATTTGCTGTCATGTACATTATCTCTTAATGAGTCATTTTAAAAAGTGGAAGTGGAGATTTCAAAAGGTCTTCATTCCCCAGTATGATAATCAATAATCCATTTGGCTAATCAAAGTTAGATGTGCTTTAATTGCAAAATACATGCTAGATTGTGGAGTCTGAGTATGGGGGAAAGATTATAAATGTCTCATTAATAATTATATATTGACTATTTGTTGAAATGGGTATTTTGAATATATGGATATATTAGATATAATATGCTAGTGCTGTATTTGCTTATTTCTTTTTTATATTGTTATTGAAAAATCTCTGGCTTGTATTGTATTTTTATTGGATAGTGGTATTATAGAGAGGGCTATTTCCCCTCACACCCCTGTCCTCTGGCAGGAAAATTGTCTGGTAGAGTCTTACCCTATCTCTAGTGAGGAAGTTCTTCAAGGGGATTCTTTCAGATAGTCATTAGGTGTTTCCCAAAATCAAGGGTTGATGGATTGCAGCTCAATAGGAAAGAATTCTACATGTTTTCAGAGGCAACAAATGCTCACATGTGTCTGTGTCTCACATGTGAATCAAGAGAGAGAAGGAGCTACCTGCAGCTGGCAAAAGTGGCTCAAAGCTGAATAAGAGTGAGGAAGGCCAATAGCAAAGCAAGAGCCAAGGGTCTGTTGGAAGAAGCCAGGTAAAGGGAAATGCTCACTACTCATTTCATGACCATTGTTCTAACTCAAATTTCGCTTATACCATGAACTGATTGCACTATAATAACTTCTGTCCTCTAAAATAGGGCTGCTGACTTGCTGAGCTGCTGGGGGTACTATTACATTACAGCCTAGATGAAGTACGCCAAATCCAAGGAAGCCCAAAGGCTCACAGGTGAGCAAGGGAGTTTTCCTTACACTCATACCATCAGAACAGAGCATCAGATCACCTCTCAAAGGCACCACATTAAATGAAACTTTCTTACCCTCATGTCATCCTCCTCTCTCACATGGATAAGTCAAAAACTGGCTAGCAAAGAATAGAGTTGGGCAGGAGAGAGAGAGAGAGAGAGAGAGAGAGAGAGAGAGAGAGAGAGAGGGAAGGAGAGACAAACTAGCAAAGAGACAGAAAAGTTAATTTTGTTTCTTTTTCATTTTAGGCTCTTAATGCTGGCCACACAAGAGGTGAAAAAAAAGTTTTAACATTGAATCAAGTTCTGGTCATTAATTAACATATTGGACTAGATGTTAATTTCTGATTTGAGAATGAATTAATTATTTAAAAAGACCATATGACTGTGATTTAGTTAGAAATGAGAAAAAAAAAAGTCACAGGTCTGCCTGAGTGTCATCTAATGTAAATACATTTAAAAAGATAGTGAAAATATTCAAGAGATGAATTCTGATTATCACTCAAGTTGTGTTCAATCTAGCAATTGCACTGTGATGACCATTCCTTCCAAAGGCAGGGCTGCTGCAGTACAGAATCGCCAGGATGACATTTTCTGGAAAAAACATGGTGTGACCTGTGCACTATGTGCAGAAGCTAAGTTGGAAATGGAATTCCACAGGGTGGGCATAGTTAGGAATCAGTCCAGCCATACCTAAAATTTGTTTAAATAATAAGAAAATTTGAAAAGGTACTAAGTCTAAGGTTCATTCTCAGGTTAGTATTAATTCCAAACCATATGCTACTTATTCTCCAAGAGGCTAAAGGGTCAAACTCACCAAACTTGAAATTCATTCTTTTTTTGTGTGAAACAGGATCCCATGTTCAGAGGCCTGTAGGGCTTAAAATGGCTTCTAAGATCAACAACACCATCCCTGTGATCAATAATGCTATCAGTGTCTCATTGATTCCTGCTAAGTGAGTGTCAGAGACTAGGAAAATCAAATGTACCCTCTACACATCTAAATCCCATTCCCTTTGGTGCTATAACTTTGTGATCTCAGTGGATGATGCTTAAGTGAAATTGGATATAAAGTATTGGGCCTACAAGACTAAGCAAATAATATGTGAGCAGTATTTATTATTCACCATCAGTCTAGGAATGATGAAAATACTTTTTGGGATTGTTAATATTGTATAATAAGTTATTATGTGGCAAAGCCACATTTACCATTTCTGAAGAAAATATGATAAATGGATAGTATGCTGTATTATTAAATGTATTTTAGAAGGAAGCATTTCTACTTTCTCGCATAATTTAGATTTTCATGCCTGAATTCTCTAATTGACTGTTCAGCTCTGCATTTTACCTTACCAATTGTGTCTCATTCTCCTTTTCGGCACTGGCCAGGCTGCACCATGTTCACATGTCATGGCTGAGTGATCTTATCAAGATGATAAGAGTCTCTAGATGAAAAAACACAGTGGCCCTGGCTCAGATGGCAGCTTTATGTTTTAATACCTCAATCACTTGCAGAAGAACTGAAAGAGACATAATACACAAGGCAAACCAAATAACTACAGCTCCTCTCCCAGGGTGCCATGCAGAGCCAGCCACCTTCTCTATCCATCTCCATGCTGACAGCCAAAGGAAGAAGTTAATTGCTGTTCATGACTCAATCTCACATCAGGCCTTTGCTAGTACCATTGCCTCTCTTGGAATGGTTTTCTTTCATTCCTGGTGCATGAGCACAACACTTTCAGCCTTTAAATCTCAATTTGAGTACCATCTTGGAGACATCATCTTTGACTTCCTAAATAGGTTCTTCTAATATTTCCTATCTCAGGCCATCTTTTTCCCCTTCATACCACTAAGCATGATTTAAAATTATCTTAATCTCTACTTTTTTTCCCCTCCTTTATCATATGTGCCATGAAGGTAGGGACTCGCTTATCTTTTCGACAACAGAATCACTAGAACTGACCTCAGTCTCTGATTAATAGTTACAGTTCAACAAACACATGTTAAATGAGCAAATGAATTCTTACTGGGCATCTCCCAATAGGAATTTAGGCTAATTTGGCCAGATTACTCTAAGGCAATATTGCATGGTAATTAGGAGCATGAACCCTATTCCTATGGCTTTGCTGGTCTTAGCTCTGCTGCCTTGAGTACCATCCATTCTGTGAGTCTCAGTTTACTCAGGTCAACCCAACACATCAACTTTCTGCCACAATAGAGCTGTATGTGAAACACCTAGTAAAATCTGGACCCTAGTTATTAATCGATTAGTGCCATCTATGCTTTCCACATTTCCACTGAAGGAGATACCAAAACCATTACAGTCAACATAATAATGCACAAATTTACCTTGTTTGGAACTTTTTATGTCTTCTTGTCCAAACTTTTTATCTCTTCTTGCTCAAATATAAGTTTGAGACTCACTTCCTTCAGCAAACATTTCTGAAGCTGCTGCACTGCCCAGGGCTCCTGAGGAATACCCCTTTACACTCACAGTATTCCAGAACTGGAGTCACACCAACCTCAATCTAGTCTGCCCTGGGGCAGAACCTAGACCAAACCCAGGGTAGAAAGAAAATATTAGACCCCTAATTTGGAGAAGGGGGTAATAAAATTAAGCATGATTCCTATCACACACATTCTTACTCCAGCTTCTTCCTTGAGTACCCACATCAGATGACGACATCACAGATGTCCTGAAAAAAGTGTTTGGGAGGAGAATGGATTCCTAGATGCTGCAGAAGTGACAGTAGCAGCCCTGGTGCTCAGTCTCCTTGTAATTCACGTGACCCAGGTAAGTGCTGTCAAGGGTTATACCTTCTAGGTCAACCAAAGTAAACTTCATAGAAATGGGAAGAAAGGGGCTAAAGGTGTAGGGAAGATGGGACAGGGAGGGGAAGGGTAAAAAGGGAAAAGAAAAAAATGTGAGATAATGAAAAGATGGAAATAAAGTGGTTGTAGATGTGGAGGGGAGGAGGGGGTGAAGGGAGGGCAGGGACAAGGGGAAAAAATGAGAACCAAGACCTGTCATGTAGAGGTACAAGATCCCAACAATGAATGTAAATGTACTGTATCCCTAAAATGTACCAATAAACTCAATTAAAGCTGAAAAAAATGGAATATCAAAGTAAACTTCATGAAATGCACAAGTGGCTTTAAAGGATTCTTGAACAGAGAATACATATTAATATAAATATTAATTATAGGGGCAAAAGTGAAAAATCAGGAAATGGAACTGGAACTTTTATTAGCCATATTATGAAATCAGATCTTTCAAGATTTATATAACACAAATGTGTGAACAACTATTTTAAATATAGACTTATGCATCCTATAACTAACAAAGAACCCCAATGTAAGTGCATTTTGTGCCCTGAGTAATAATAATGCATAACAATAATGTGTGTGTGTTTGTGTGTGTGTATTCCTAATAAAGATATTTAATTGGCAAAGATGTGTAGTCAAGTATGTTTGGAGAGCAATGACCTAATCAGAGATTTCTTCCTGGGTTTCATCTACCACACGGCCACACTGTATGGCCCGTCATCACAGTTTGGTACTGTTAACCTCATGTGTCTGTGTAAGGCCAGCTTTTCTTCCTAAACTTCAACCAGCAGCATAGTGCAACAGATTGAATGTAAAAGTAGATATAAGATTCCAGCTGTCTTCTTTTAAGTTAAATATTTTTAAAAATTGGAAAAAATGCCACTCTTTTCACTATTGTACATAAAAGTGATTTTTCATTAAAATGTTATGAAAAATGTATATACTTATTTATAATTATTAATTTAAATCAATTAATAAGCATTTAACAAATAAGCAACAGCTCTTTGACAGCCCCAATAGCTTTTCAGAGTATAAAGGGGTTCTGGAACTAAATAGTTGGAGAATTGCTACCCCAGTACAGGATCATATTGTTATGTGTCTGTTTAATTCCAGTGCTAACAGGTAACATAAAGCCTGGTGCAACATAGGCTCCCATTAAAGTTTATGAGTGAATAATTGAATGACTGAATTTTTAAAAAGTAACTATTACATTAGGTAATATAACCATTGTATTAGTTAGAGTTAGCATCTCTGCCTTATAATCCTAATTGTTTGTGATATACACAAGATTTGTAGGTATACACAAAGTCTCAACCTTCTCAATATCTAGCTCAGGTCAGGATTTGAAATCAGTAATGTTTCCCAAGTATTCACTGTTTAAATGTTAAAAGGAGTTAACATCCCCAGTGACTAAATTTCATCTTCAGCCAATGGACAGTTTAATTGGACAAGAGTTATTATTTGTGAAGATACCCAATACCTCAACTTTCATTCATGTTCAATCTTAATACTTTTTAGACTGCCTTTTTTTTTTGGAAAAATATTTATTGGTACATTTTATACATACATAATGATAATGTTTATTATAGGAAATTTGCACCTGTACATGTTACCTCCTGCCTCTTTTTTCCCATTCCCCCCAAACCCCTTTCCCTTCCCTATGTACAAAAGCCTTGTTTCCACTTTTTCTTTCTATTTTCACTTTTCTTTTCTGGTCCCTAAAGAGTCTGAAAACCTTAGGCTGTGGCTGGCAATGGGAAAACAAGGTTGAAAAATGGAACAGTATTCCTAAAAGTGTGGCATATTACTGGCAATAATATTCATGTGCTTCTTAAAAATACGGCTAATTTGACCCATTGCTGATTTACAGGCTTAGGGCAGAGCCTAGAAATCTACAGCTATGCACTTCTTAAGTAGAGTGCCAGATAAAATACAGGATATCTTGCAAGTTTGAATGTCAGATAACCCAAATCAGATATATTTATACAGAAAATTATGCTTTGTATATCTGAGATTCAAATTTCTGTACAACTACTTTATTATTTTACTAATATGGCCACCTAACCTAGGGAGAACTTTTGCATAATAAAACGTAAGAATAGCTGCATTTTGAATTTCTGGTGCATATTTGCTGAATGGATTAGAAGCACTTCATTTGTTACTCGATTTAGAGCAGTGTTTCTCAACTAGTGGAATCATCTGGGATGTTTTAAAAATTACTGGATCACACCTTGGCTCTGATCAGTCTTACTTAATTGACCTGTGGTACTCCAAAAACATTGGACATTTGGAAAAGCTCTTCATTGATTCGATGTTTAACCTAAGTTGGGAATCATGAGTATTTGAGAAAATGGAGAGATCGTTGAAATTATAATTATGGCATGAAGGTGACATTAGGGTTAGAATATAATATTAAATGGCTTGAGAGACAGTTCAGAAATCACTAAGGGGTCTAATAAATAAAGCCCTGGGGGATTCATGGTCATTGACTGTCTATCATCTATCTATATCTATCTATCTATCTATCTATCTATCTATCTATCTATCTATCTACTTATCTATCTATCCTTACAGTGAGGATATAGATTGGGGTAGTTGAGGCAGGTGCAGAAAACAGATGTTAGACCTAAGAATCACTTAGTAATTTTTTCCAAGTACTTGGTCAATATTATTCATCCCTTATCTGAGGAATCTAAAACTTTCTCCTTGTAACCCTCATCCTCCAATTAAGAAGTTAGAAAAATACTATTCTAGCTAACAGTTGATAAACGCTAAAATAGAATGAGAAAGGAAACCATGAAAATAACTATGAGAATAATAAAGGAAGAAAAACTAAAAAAGCAAATATTTAGAATAAGCAGAATCTATATATAGTAGAGTAAATGACCACATAATATTAATATTTAGGGATATTTTTATATGAATATTTGCTTACATGTGGTGGAAGAGTGGCATTTGTAGGAAGGAATGAGTAATATAATAAGTAATATAAATAATTAATACCATAAATAAGATTAATAGTGAATAAGTACTTTTGGGGGTGTTGAGACAGTGTCTTCCTATGTAGTCCAGACTGGTCTTGAACTGACAAAGCCCAAGCTAGCCACAAACTAACCTCCTGCCTTGGCCTCCTGCTTCCTGAGTATAGGATTACAAGTAGGCACCACCACACCTGGATTAATGCTCCTTTCTAATAAAACTATTTTGTATAAAAGCATGGCAAGGTCTAGTCCACATACTGCCCCCCCTGATCCTTCTTGATCACATTTGAAACAAGCCTAATTGCTACATTTCTGCTGTTTGTCTGGGGCAGCTTCCTCATGAGAAGGTGTGAAGACTTAGAAAAATTAAAACTTTTTCAAAGCTGTCCTGGGTCTTCTCAAACCTTTTTCAGACATGGGATCATTTAAGAAAGTTCTTCTGTGTGAAACAAGCAAACAGTTCTTCTCCTGTATGAAAACATCATTTTCTAACTAATTTTTACTTCTCCTTATTTATTTGTATTATGCCAAGGCCTGGCTAGCAAAGGCTGAACTTATTATGCAGGTATTGGGCTTAGGAAAGCCTAGAGGTATTTTAGAGGCTGAAAGTACACTTGCTGTGGCTTCCAGGGCTGCTTGAGGACCAAACAAATCACAAAGTTAACATTAAAGTATCTTAGAGGCCACAGGATAATACCACCCTCATTGAAAGAGAGCAGCCTTCTCTTAGCTTTAGCTAATTATTGTTACCATGGTAATAATGCATTTTAAAATAGTTTAGCAGAAACCAGTGATTGTCATTCCTGGTCTTTAACATCACCTGAGGACCTTTTAAAATGCACTGCTGTCTGGGTTTTACCTCTGACCCATTAAATCTGAATCTCTGGGGTTGGTGGTTGGGCACTGCAATTGATTTAAAGCTCTCTAGGTGATTCTAATGTGCAGCTGAGGCAGAGAAATGTTTGTCTAGACAATGAGATCCGTTACGTGATGGTGAGGGTAAGAGGAAGCTATAAACCAGGTACAGCAGACATTACAATCAGTAAATAATTCATGCTGCAGGGATAGTCCACCAATTTTATATTGAAAAGACTACACTCCAGAAGTGGCTACTGCAAGTACTTCTGTCAGATCCACCTAAGAACTTGGGCTAACTGGCATATTGAATATCAGTTTTTATTTATTTATTTTAACCAGTGACTTAATTAACATGACGAATTTCAGAAACAGACTTTTACTGCATGCCTGTAATCTCAGAACTTTGGGATGCTGAGTCCAGAGGATTGCAAGTTTGAACCCAAGCTGAACAACTTAGCACGACTCTTTACCTAAACAAATAATTTTAAAATGACTTGGGATGTAGTTTAGTGAGAAGGACACGGGTTCAATCCTAAGTACTGGGAAGAAAAGAAAGAAAAGAAGGAATAAAGGGAGTGAGAGAATAGAAAGAAAGAAAGAAGAAAGAGAGAGAGAGAGAGAGAGAGAGAGAGAGAAAGAGAGAGGCTTTTACTGGTAGAATTAAATCATATTTTAGAGATATTCCCTAAACTTACATGAAGATTATATAAGAATTAATGGCACTGTGGCCTGTCACTTGTAAAGATACTTTGAGATTTACCTGACACTGACACAGAGGAATTATTTTGGGATTAATTTTGCAAAAGCTGTAGAGGAGCATTATAATGCAGTGTGGTCAAACGCTCTAATTTATTTTTTAAAACAGAAAAAAATTTATATGAAAAATTGTAAAATTGTGACTAAATTTGAATTTATAAAAAACTAAAAATCTCTTGAGTAGAATTAGTAACTTCTCCATGGACCAGCTTGGACCCACCTGCTGTGAGTGTAAGATGCTATGTCAGCCTTGGCCCCCAGAAGCCAATACCTATCTGAGAACTCAGGATCAGTAAAGGCAGCAGGAGGCAAGCAGGTCTCAGAAGTCAAGATGATGTGGTCATAGGAATTCAGACGACAAGAGAACAAGATAGGAATATCAGTGGAAGACATGCTGGAGAGAGACTGTTTTTCATTTCCTCCTCTATATCTATAAGCATGGAATGGTTCTCAAAGGGAGATCCAGAAAGAAGCTTGAAAATGCACCATGAGAGTGTTTATCAGTTTTCTTGGACTGCTATATAAAGTACCAGAAGTGCATGGCTTGTTGTCTCCCAGTTATGGAGTCAAGAAGACTGAAATGAAGGTGTTAGCAGGAGTGACTGTCTGAGGGCTGGAGGGAAGGATTTGTTCCAGACTTCTCTCCTTGGGCTGAAGAAGACCATCTTCATATTCTCCTTTTTTTAAAAATTGAGTTTATTGGTACATTTTAGGTATACAGTACAGTTACATTCATTATTGGGATCTTGTACCTTTACATGACAAGTCTTGGACATATTTTCCTTCTAAATGTATCTCTGTATCAACATTGTATCTTTTTATAAGGATGCTAGTCATATGGAATTAGGGTCCATCCTAACGACCTTATTTTAATGATTATATCTGTAATAAATCTTTTTTTTTACAAATAATCTTATATTTTCTGGAAATGGGAGTTAAGACTTCAACATGCGAATTTGAGAAGGATGTAATTCCATCCATAACACTCTGCATGAGCAAATAACGGGAGTAGAAATTACAACCAAGGAGAGATGTGTTAAATGATTTAATTTAACAATATTTTATTGAACATCTGATATGTACACAGTCTTGGACCAAGGCATTCTAACAAGGGAGATATCTGGGGATGCTCATGTTTTTAGCCATGAAAAGCCATTTAGCAGAAGTCAAGGGGGATTCTCAAAAGTCCTGGGGCCCACCAAGAGTCTAAGATGCAAAGCCAGGGAAGACTCCAGGGAGGTCTTGAGACCTCTGTATTGAACTGACACTTTTTGTTGAACTTCAGCCAAAGAAATATCCCACACAAATGTCACACATCGATCAAAGTGGAGATCCTTGCCATTTAGGGCTTTGGAAATTAGTGGAGACGGGCAAGTACAGACACACTGTGAATGAAGAAAAGATGTGTGCAAGGTGCAAAGGGTTGGATGTGCATGTGACCAGCTTGAGACACAACCAGAGAAAAATGACTCCTCGCCAGCTTCATTTAGATGTTGAGGCATGTGCTGTTTTTCAGTCCTGTCTCATGAAAATGAAATAAAAACCTCATACTTGGGCCAAGAAAGTAGGTCAGCTTGCATGAGGTTAGTAGACTTTCATTTCTTTTAACCACTATTTTTAAAATTGAGATAATAACACATCCAGAAGATAAACTAGTCTGGCTATTTCGGACAGAACACTAACTCCCATCCCGTGTTTATGGTCTGTGAAAGAGAACTCTGGACAGTCTGGAGCTCTAAAGTTTGTACACAAGGTTGTGTTTTTACCAGGAGTTCTACTGGGTTATCTGTATATCGTCTACACATTTTATCTTTTTTTTTTTCTTTTTTTGGTACTGGGGATTGAACTTGGGTCTTTGCTCTTGCAAGGCAGGCCGCTGAGCTAAATCCCCATCCCTACACATTGTATCTTATTTCTAGACCATAGCACCGATATCATAGATGAAGGAATACATTTCATTGAACATTGAAAGTAGAATGAGTTCTAGAAATTATCCCTATCAAGCCTCATGTTACACATGTGAATATCAAAATCTACAGAGTTAACCAGCTCACTGGGGATTCTAGAAAATTGGCTGGGGCTGTCTAGACACCTGTCCCTATTTATTCCCAATTATCACAAGAAAAAGGTGGCTCATGCAGAGTGGTACATGTTTTGGTACTATACTGGGAAATAATGGAACACTATTAAAAAAAACACAAACTTATTTTTAAATGAATCACTACAAATAATAGGAAATATCAATATAAAATGTTTAATTTAGACAAAATGGCACAAAATATTTAGCAATTGGGATGCAGTATAAATTTGATAACTTTACCTTTCAAGTTTAAAGATCCAGTCCATTGAAAGAAATTATTTTGCAACTTCTGTAAGTCAGTGTTTCTCTCATGTGAAATGCCTAATGTGTATCCCCAAAGGGCAGGTACATTGAGTGCCTATGTGGCCCTCAGTACCATCTGAGGATATTCTATTTGCAGATGAAAAAATTGGAATTCTGAAAGTTCAGGTACATGTTCCAAAGTTTGCATATCTGTTACATAGCAAAAATGGGGATCCAAAACTGATATTTTATATGCTCATTAAAAATTTGTTTGTAATAGTATTTTAAGCAACAATCAAGAAATCATACAAGGCAAACATGGAAAGCATCGAAATAGTGCCACGAAGTTTTCTTTAGGAAATTCCGGAAGTGTATCTGAGTAGCTAAAAGCATTGACTTTGGAGCCTGAATATGAATCTCAGTTCTGTAACTTAAACATTTATGTAATCTGGACCTGATCACTTTATCTTCTCTAAGACATTAGGATAGGAATTATTTATGTATCTTACAAAATTTATTGACTATTAAATTGTGATAAAGCAGATATTTCATTTTATAATTGCCAATAGTAAACCAGTAATTGCTTGAGAAATTTAGCTGAAAATAATTAAGAAAATATAAGAAATGATTGAAGCCTTCCTTCTTAAAGGAGGTTGTATCTTCCTTGGTTTCTGAAGCTTCCATTTATTATGTATGTTGATAAATGTTGAATATAGTTACCTGTCCAGCTATCATGCAGCAGCAAGAAAACATGGAGAAAATTTGTCTTTCTCTCAGAGTCAGCAGCCCAAACGCAGCACCTAAGGATGAAAATGGTATGAGTAATATGTTGGGGTAGGGTGTTAGAGAAGTGTGAAAATGTTTCTTCTAGTATTCTCTGAGAGATTAGCTCTGTCTTGTGTGGATTTTTTTTTTTTTTTTT
>NW_022900941.1:31447250-31475459 GCF_012274545.1 Fukomys damarensis | reverse complement strand
TTTTTTTTTTTTTTTGAGACAGAGTCTCACTATGTAGTTGAGACTGACCTGGAACTCATTATGTAGCACTGGCTGGTCTTGAATTTACAGAGATCCTCTTACCTCAGCCTCTCGAGTGCTAGGATTACAGGCATTTGCGCCGCCATGCCCAGCTTTTGTGTGGATCTTTCTATGAGGCCTTATACCAAGGAATCAGGCATGTAGTTTTGGATAGTGGCCATGTGACCCTCAGGCTTTAGAATGACAAAGAGACTTTACATTTCCCTAATCAGAAGTCTGTTTTCTCTTTTTTTCTCTCTGTATTTCTCTATTCTCTCTCTTCTACCTAATTAGACTTCAAAGAATATTCAGTTTTAAAGAGGCTAGAAAAAGTAGTTTTTCATTTTACGACTTGCCAACTCTCACCTTCTGTATAGGTAAAAACCTAGAGACATTTCTACTCACAATGAAAAGATGCAAAGAAATAAAAATACATTTATTTGTATTTTTATGGAAGAAAAGCAAATTGGCATGGAAGAAAAGCAAATTACACATGCCAAGATACATGTGATATATCTTCATCAACAAGGTCATTACAATGGCTCCATGAGGCTCAGTTGGTCTTGAGATCCCAGAGGACACTTTTGCCCTCAAAATCTACTGATGAAAGTCTCCAGAGGCTGCCACTATTTTTTAGTATGCTTCTTTGCATGTGAAATTCCTGAGGCACATTTGTAATTTAGAACTTGAGCACATGCCTAGCTGACATCTAGGTCATACCAACTGCACTTTTTATGAAAAGAAACAGTGACTAGAATTGGTTTGTATGAAGGCCCACTGACACCGGGCAGAAACCAAGGTCAAGTGCCCCACTAGCTGCCTCTGCTCTTTTGTGACTCAGAAAGAGAAATGCCTGTAGGAAAAAGAAACAATGGGCAGATGAGTCATGCTAGCAAGAAATGGAGCAATAAAACCAGTACACCAGCCATTCTGATAGCTGTCATACCTTAGGATATCTCCTGATATGTTAAACACTGTCATAAAATTCCCAGTGCAATATCTGCATTGAAAATAAAAGCATGTCATATAACACTTGAGGCAGGCTGGGTAGAGAATAAAACTGTCACACAAGAACAAAAACCAGCGTTGCAATATTAACATGATTGAGACTCATTCATCTGTATATGTAATTAGATCATCGCATGGCAAGTGATGGATGTTTCTTGGTACTTGCTTTATGTTTTCTGGCCTTCAAGATAGTGGAACACTGCACAATGACTGCTTCTCTCTATTGCTCAGCTCTACCTTCACCTGTCAGCTGTGAGGCCCGAATACACATATAAGCTGCCCCTGCCCCTTTCTGTTTTTGGCTACATCCACGTTCCCTCCTGCAGACTGCGCTTTAGCCATACCAAGTTATTCTCCATATACAAATTAGACAACAGGACCTTGTGGTGTCGTCTGTGAGAGCCCCAGAACCTGAACTATGACATCATCATCATTGCCCCTAGAATTGTGGACTTGAGTTTTTACACCCTATTTTTGAAAAAGAATATACCTCATAGGTTTATTATGAAATTAAGTGAGTCAATACAAGAACATATTTGTAATAAATAGCAGTTGGCCCATAGAAATTGTTATGTAGTGTTACTCTACACTTTCATGGCCCTTGTTGGCATTTATCTGGAATGCCTTTATGGTCATTCTCTTTTCTATTTCATTAGTCTACTTTAAATATGTCCTCTCTGGGAAATCTCCCAGACTTGGCCAAGCAGGGCTTACTGTTTTCTCCCATGCATCCTCATAGCACTGCCAGAAAACTTTTTATTGCCTTCTTACTGCCAACTAGCTGCAAGCTTTGTGACAATTGAGCTTCATTTTGCCAAATTGATTGGTTTGGGAGCCACCCAGGGGACTGGTGGAGCACACTTCTGGGTATTGGATGAATCATAGATGACTTTGGGTGCTACATCTTGCTCCCTCCTTTTTGGAGTTGTACACCTTCTCCGCTTTCTGGCTGCCATGGATTGAACAGCATTTCTCTGCCCTGCCCTCTGTTATATCACTTCTACCTTGAAGCCAGATAACTGTAGACTGAACCCACTGAAATTATAAGCCAAAATAAAGCTCTCCTCCTTTAACTTTTAAAGGTCATGTATTTTGTTTCAGCCACGGAGAAGTGACTAACATGGAAAACTGATACAGAGGATGGGGTAATTATTGTGACTGTATCTGCTCACATGATGTAGAAGAATTTGGAACTGGTTTGGGAAAGGATTTTGGAAAGATTTGGAGATGCCAGTTAGAAAGCCTTAGAATGCTGATGGGTGATTCCGATCAGAGCTTAGAAGAGGAGAAAGCCAATAGGAACACATACAATAAAGGGTAGGCTCAGGAGATTTTGCTCGGGAATAAGGATTTCACTGGCAATTAAAATAGAGACATGATTTACAATCTGTGAAAAAAATGTCTACAATTTGTCCATATACTGAGAGTTTGCTGGTGTCTTCTGAGTTTCAGGACAGTAGAATATTTATCAGGTGGAGGAAATTTTTAAACGTCTAACACTAAGGCTGTTTCATGGGTACTTTTTTGCTGCTTTTAGCTAGATTTATAGTGAGAACTGAGGACAAAAAGAAGAGCAGAAAAATTTGAAGAACTTAAATTTTGGCTCAGAATGAACCATGTGTAAAGATGTGGTCAATGGTAAGGCAAGGATGCTAAAGAAATCAGTGCCATTAAAAAGAAACCAAGTGCTTTAACAGGGAGAAGAAGCAAGATGCCTTAATGACATGTTAGAAATCAGCAGGTTCAAGTGAGCAATAGTATAAACCTTGCCTTTGAGAAGATAGCCTTTGAAAACCCAACTCATTTCATTGTGCTCAGCTATCAAGGCACTCAGAGGCCATGGCTGTCATGGTCCAAGAATCCTGCCAACTACTCTAGCTGATGACAGACTTTGGAATGGTCCACATGATGCAGATTTTACTAACATACAGAATGCAACAGTTGTTGGGTGAGGGAGGCTTCCCTCTAGGTTTTAAAAGAATGCCTGGGAGGCCAGGCAAAGAGCCCCAGAGAAGACAATGTGTGAAACTGTGAAAAGGTACAGTGAAGACACCAAGAAGTCAGAGAAGGTAGAAACGTGGAATGTCTGTCAAGGAACTCTGCAGGCCTGAAGGAGAGCTAGCCCATGTGAGAGCTGGTGTGGGCTGCAACCAGTAACACCAGAGGGGTAGGGCTGCTCAAGTCCTCTTGAACTCACCTTACCAATATGTGTTCAGTGTGCTAAAAATTAAGCTACATTATGTAATGTTTGGTGTACATTATGTAATGTAAGACCTGCTAGTTTTGGTCTTGCTTTGGGGTCAGTTCCTTTCTATGCTACTATTTCTCTCTTCAGGAATGCAAATATTTACCCTGTTCCATTTTACCTTGCAATTATAGAACTTATTTGTTATTTTTATACAGGTTCACAGCAAAGAATTTACGTTGAGTCCCAGAGAAGACTTGGGCTTTTATTATTTTAGCAGTGTTGGAACTGTCCAGGTGTTAGGGGAGGGATTATTACATTTTTTGATTGTACAAAAGAGGTGTATCACATAGGCGGGATCAGGGATTAAATCTGGCTTAAGGAGATGTTTTTGCATATCAAGTTGATAAGAAGTTGGATGTGATGGTTGAGCTTGATTTGTGTCAGCCCAGGAGACTGGTGAAGCGTACTCCTGGGTTAGTCTGTATAAGTCACGGAAGCATGACATTGGGTACTGTTCTGATCCCTTGCTCCTTCCTTTCTGGGGTTTTTCCTCTGCTCTGCTCTCCTGCAACTGTGAACTAAGCAGCGCTCCTCCACTACATTCTGCTGTGGTGATTTTCCTCCCTTAGAGCCTGCCAACCCTATACTGAATCTTACGAAACCATGCACTCATTTGAACCTCTCCTCTGTTATGTTGTGGGTATCAGGTGTTGTGATCCAGTAATGGAAAAACTTACTGATAAGGACAAAATCTTTAGGTCCTTTCCGTGTGTGTGTTTCCACTCAAGATTCTCCCACCAAAGTTTCTGAATCCATATTTGTTGAATGAATGAGCTACTCAGTCAATAACCCAATCACATATTACATATTTAAATTAATAGAAATCTTACTGATACTCAATAGAGATAGAAAAAGATCCTTATATTGTGCAAGGAAGGATGAATAAATTCGTATCAAAAAATTACCACATAAAATGATGTTCTCTCTGCTGACTCAATTCACTTTGTCTATATCAGGCCAAGAGTCCAATCTATACAGTGCTTTTTTATTGAATTTATTGGTACATTTTAAGTATACGGTACAGTTACATTCATTATTGGGATCTTGTACCTTTACATGACAGGTCTTGGTTCTCATTTTTTCCCCTTGTCCCTGACCTCCCTTCACCCTTTCCTCCCCTCCCAGTTTACAAACACTTTGTTTCCAATTTTTCATTTTCTCATATTTTTTTCTTTTCCCTTATTCCCTTTCCCCCACCCTTCCCACTTTCCCTACACCTTTTACCCTTTTCTTCCTATTTCACTTTGTCAGTTATCTCATAAGGATCTTGTGTACTATTATAGTTTTTCAAATCAGACAAACTATTTGGTATTTACATATGTGTGACTTATTTATTTCACTTATGAGTATATCCTCAATATGTATCCATTTTCCTATGAATGAATCTAATTCCTCGTTCTTTATGGTTGAGAAGTATTCCATTTTGTAGAAAAACCACATCTTCTTTATCCATTTTCCAACTGATGGGCAAATGGGCTGTTTCCAAGTTTTAGCTATTACAAACTGTGCCACTATAAACATGGGTGCACATATATCACTGTGGTATGATTCTTTTAATTCTTTTGGTAAGATACCCAGCAGAGGGATGGCTGGGTCAAATGGAACCTCTAGTCCCATCTCTTTGAGGTATCTCTGTATTGATTTCCATAGTGGTTGCACCAGTCTACACTCCCACCAACAATGGAGAAGGGTTCCTTTCTCCCCACAACCCTACCGACATTTGTTATTGTGTGATTTCTTGATAGCAGCCATTCTTTGTGGGGTAAGGTGGAATCTCAGAGTTGTTTTCATCTGCATCTCTAAAATGAGCAGTGATGTGGAACATTTTTTCATATGTTTACTTGCTGCTTTTACTTCTTTGTCTGAGAAATGTCTGTTCATTTCAGATGCCCATTTTTGAATCAGGTCTTTATATTTGGGGAGCTGATTATTTTGAGTTCTTTATATATTCTAGATAATAGTCCTTTGTCTGAGGAGCAGCTGGTAAAAATTTTTTCCCACATTGTAGGTTGCCTTTTAATTCTGTGGATGGTTTCTTTTGCAGTGCAGAAGCTTTTTAATAAGATGAGATCCCATTTGTTGATTTTTTCTGCTAGCTCCTGGGCTACTGAGGATTTGTTCATAAAATCTTTTCCTATGCCAATGTTTTCAAGAGTTGTGCCTAACTTATCTTCCAGCAAGTTTAGTGTTTCTGTTTTAATATTTAGGTCTTTAATCCACTTGGATCTTAATTTAGTGCATGGTGAAAGATAAGGGTCTCGTTTTAATCTTTGGCAGGTTGAGATCCAGTTTTTCCAACACCATTTATAAAAGAGGCTATCTTTCCTCTAGTGGGGATGGTCAGCTCCTTTTTCAAAGATGAGGTGGCTGAGTACATCTGGATTTACTTTTGTGTCTTCCAATCTGTTCCACTGATCCTCAGATCTATTTCTTTGCCAGTACCATGCTGTTTTTATCACAGTGGCTTTGTAGTATAGTTTCAAATTGGGAATTTTTATACCCACTGCCATGTCTCTGTTGCCTAGGATGGCTTTTGCTATTCTAGGTCTCTTATGGTTCCAAATGAATTTTTAGATTCTTTTTTCTAATTCTGTGAAATACAGTGTTGGAATTTCAACTGGGATTGCTATGAATCTGTATAGCAGTTTTGGTAGTATGGCCATTTTCACTATGTTGATTCTTCCTACCCAGGAGCAGGGGATATCTTTCCATTTTCTTATATCCTCTTTGATCTCTTTTTTTTAGAGTGTTGTAGTTTTTAGTGTAGAGGTCTTTTGCTTCTTTTATTAGGTTGATTCCTAGATACTTTCATTTTTTTTAGGGGGGTGCTATTGTGAAAGGAATTGTTTCCCTAATTTCTCTCTCAGTGAGTCTGTTATTTGTATATAAAAAGGTTGTTGATTTCTGGGTATTGACCTTGTGTCCAGCTACTCTGCTAAAAGTGTCAATTAAGTCTAGAAGTCTTTTGGTGGAGTTTCTTGGGTCTTCAATATAGAGTATCATATCATCAGCAAATAATGACAGTTTGCCTTCTTCCTTTTCTATATTTATTGCTTTAATTTCTTTCTCTTGTCTAATTTCTGTGGCTAATGTTTCCAAAACTATATTGAACATGAATGGTGATAGTGGACATCCTAATCTTGTTCCTGATTGTAGAGTGAAGGTTTTCAGTTTTTGATCATTTAGTTTATTGGCTGTTGGTTTTTCATAGATAGCCTTTATTAAATTGAGATATAGACCATCTATTCCAATTTTTTGCAGGGTTTTTATCATGAATGGGTATTAAATTTTGTCAAAAGCTTTTTCTGAATCTTTTGAAAGGATCATATGGTTTTTGTCCTTGACTTTGTTAATATAGTGTATTACATTTATTGACTTTTGTATGTTGAACCATCCTTGCATCCCTGGAATAAATCCAACTTGGTCAGGATGTATGACCTTCCTGATGATCCCTGTATTCTGTTTGCTAGTATCTTATTAAGGATTTCTGCATCTATAATCATTAAGGTGATTGGCCTGTAGTTCTCTTTTTTAGTTGCATCTTTCCCTGGTTTGGGAATCAAAGTGATACTTGCTTCCAGGAATGAATTTGAAAGTATTGCTTCCCTTTCAATTTCATTGAAAAGTTTGAAGAGTAATGGCAGTAGTTCTTCTCTAAATGTCTTGTAAAATTCAGCAGTGAATCCATCAGGACCTGGGCTTTTCTTTGTTGGTAAGTTTTTAATTACATTTTCAATTCACTGATTGTGACTGGGGTATTTAAAATGTTTTTATCTTCTTTGTTCAACTTTGATAATTCATAAGTATCTAGAAATTTGTCCATTTCTTCTGTGTTTTCCATTTTATTAGAGTACAGGTTCTCAAAGTAGGTATTAACAATCCTCTGGATTTTGTCTGTTGTGACTTCGCCTTTTTCATTCCTGATTGCATGGATCTGAGCCTTTTCTTTTGACAAGGTTAACTAAGGGTTTATCAATTTTATTTATTCTTTCAAAAAACCAACTCTTTGATTCATTTAATTTTTGTATTGTTTTCTTAGTTTCCATTGCATTGATTTCTGCTCTAATCTTTATAATTTCCTCTCTTGTTCGAGCTTTGGGTTTTTCTTGCTCTTGTTTTTCTAGGAGTCTAAAATTCATCACAGGTTGCTTATTTGAGCTTGCTCTGTTTTCCTAGTGTGGTCATTCAGTGCTATGAATTTTCCATGTAGAACTGCTTTAATTGTGTCCCATCGATTCCTGTATGTTGTATTGGCATTTTCATTTATTTGTAAAAACTGTCTTATCTCTTCTTTAATGTCCTCTGTGACCCATTGATTGTTCAGGAGAGTGTTGTTCAATTTGCATGTGTTTGTGAAGTTCCTACGGTTTCTTATGCTATTTATCTCCAGCTTTATTGCACTGTGATCTGACAATATACAGGGAATAACTTCAATTCTTTTGCATTTATTCAAACCTGTTCTGTGAGCTAGTATGTGAGCTATCTTGGATAATGATCCATGTACAAGTGCAAAGAATGTATATTCTGATTTTGTGGGGAGGAACACTCTATAGATGTCTAATAAGTCCATGCTTTCAAAAGCTTGGATCAGTTCTAGTATTTCATTGTTGATTTTTTGCCTAGATGATCTGTGTATTTGTGATAATGGGGTATTTAGATCTCCCACTACTATTGTATTGTGGTTATTTGGTTTTTCATGTTACTTAATATTTGTTTTATATAGTTGGGGGCATTTATATTTAGTGCTTATATGTTTATGATTGTCATCTCTTCCTCTTGAATTGTTCCCTTTACAAGGATGTAGTGGTCTTCTTTGTCTCTCTTAATCAGTTTTGCTTTGAAATTTACTTTGTCTGCAAATAAGATTGCTACCCCTGCTTTTTTCTGGGCTCCTGTCTCATGGAGAATTGTTTTCCATTGTTTCACTTTCAGTCTATTGGCTTCTTTTCGCACTGAGTGTGTTTCTTGTATACAGCATATTGTTGGATTTTGCTTCTTAATCCATTCTGCCATTCTATTTCTCTTGATTGGTGAATTGAGGCCATTGACATTGATGGTTACAACTGATATGTACTGACTTATTATTGTCATGTTATTGTCCTTTTGTTGACTCTTTTTATTTTTTTTGCCCTCTCCTTTAATTTCTTGCCTTGCCTATTTGATTTGCTCTGTTGGGCCTGATGATGTTGTGACCTTCACTGTCTTTTTCTAGGATATTGTTTAAAATTCTTTGTAGTGCTGGTTTAGAATTCATGTAGTTTCTCAGGTGTTCTTTGTCATGGAAGTATCTTATTTCCCCATCCATTTTGAAAGAGAGTTTTGCAGGATACATCAATCTAGATTGGAGGTTGTTTTCTTTTGGGCTTGAAATATCTCACTCCAAGCTCTCTTTGACCTGAGGGTTTATGTTGAAAAGTCTGCTGTGATTCTGATGGGCTTTCCTTTGCATGTGATTTGTTACCTTTCACTTACTGCTTGTAGTATTTTGTTCTTCTGTTGGATTTCTGTGATCTTGATTATTATATGTCTAGGTATAGATTTATTTGATTCTACACAATTTCTTGAAGTGAATATTGGGTATTTATAGTGAAAGTTGGGAAATTGAAATAATGTATACATCAATGTATATTTTGAGAGAATTTGTACTGTCCATTTAGCCTGCATGTGACCATATCCAAATCTGTATTTCTTTTTCCAAATCTATATGTGACTCCCCGTTTTGTGAAATGGCCCTGATTGAAGGATTGAACTTACAAGAAGCTAACACAATGTTATAGCTGCATAAACACTAAATTGGCTACCATTAGTGTATCCTCCCCCATCCAGGTCCCGCCCACTGGCAGACTGGGTCCCGCCCACCAGGGGACTGTGAGGACATGACAAAGAACACCAGAGAAACCTCATGAATACCAAACCAGCACTCCAAACAATTTTTTAAAATATCCTAGAAAAAGACAATGAAGGTCAACAACTCCATGAGGTCCAGCAGAGTAAATTCAATAGGCAAGAATTTATAGGGAGAGGGAAAAAAATAAAAAAAGAACCAACAACAGGAAAATAATATGACAATGCTAAGTGAACATGTAAGTTATAACTATCAATGTCAATGACCTCAATCCACCATTAAAAAAAAAAAAGTAGGAAGGGTAGGGGAAAGGTAATAAGGGAGAAGAAAAAAATATGAGAAAATGAAAAATGTAAATAAAGTGTTTGTAAATGGGGAGGGGAGGAGGTGGTGATGGGAGGACAGGGACAAGGGGAAAATATGAGAACCAAGACCTGTCATGTAAAGGTCCAGGATCCCAATAATGAATGTAACTGTACTGTATACCTAAAATGTACCCAAAAACTCAATTAAAAAAAGTAGACTGGTAGAATGGACTAAGAAGTAAAATCCAACAATATGCTGTGTACAAGAAACACACCTATTTGAAAAAGAAACTCAGACTGAAAGGAAAAGGATGGAAACCAGTTCTCCATGTGACGGGAACCAAGAAAAAAGAAAGGGTAGCCATCTTATTTGTACACGAAGTAAATTTTAAACCAAAACTAATTAAGAGAAACAAAGACTGTCACTACATCCTTGTAAAAGGAGCAAAGAGGAAGAGATGACAATCATAAATATATATGAACTGAACTCTAATGCCCCAAACTATACAAAACAAGTATTAAAGAACATGAAACACTAAATAAGCATTAGTACAATTGTAGTGGGGGACTTTGATACCAGATTGTCACAAATAGACAGATCATTTAGACTAAAAACCAACAAGGAAATACTATAACTGAAGCAAGCTTTTGAACAAATGGACTAAATAGATGTTTATAGAGTGTTCCACCTGACAAAATCAGAATATGCATTCCTTTTGGCTGCACACAGGTCATTTTCCAAAATAGGCCACATGCTAATTCATAGAACATGTTTAAGTAAAGGTAAAGGAGTTGAAGTTATCCTATGTATATTATCAGATCTTAGTGCAATTAAACTGGAGATCAATTGCATAAGAAACCATAAGAACTTCACAAACACGTGGAAATTGAATAACACTGTTCTGTACAACCTATGAGTCATGGCCAAAATTAAAGAAGAAATTAGACAGTTTTTACAGTTTAATGACAATTGCAGTATAACATACTGGAACCGATGGGATACAATGAAAGCAGTTTTATGTGGGAAATTTATAGCAGTGAATGCCCACACTAGGAAAATAGAGCAAGCTCAAATAACCTCATGGTGAATCTTAGGCTCCCAGAAAAAGAAGAGCAAGACAAACCCAAAGCTCATAGAAAGGAGAAAATTATAAAGATCAGAGCAGAAATCAATGCAGTGGAGACCAAGAGAATGATACAAAAAAATCAATGAATCAAAAGTTGGTTTTTTGAAAGAATAAATAAAATCTATAAACCCTTAGCCACTCTTGTCAAAAAAGGATAGACAAGGCTCAGATTCATGCAACTAGGAATAAAAATGGTGAAGTCACAATGGATTCACAGAAATCTAGAGATTCATCAATATTTACTTCAAGAACCTGCATTCTAATAATAATGGAAAACACAGACAAAGTGGACAGACTTGTAGATATATATGAACTTCCAAAGTTGAACAAAGCAGATATAAAAATTCTAAACACCCTAATCAGTGAAATTGAAAATGTAATTAAAACATTATCAACAAAGAAAAGCCCAGGTCCTGATGGCTTCTCTGCTGAATTCTATAAGACATTTAGTGAAGAACTGTTACAACTCCTCTTTAAACTTTTCAATGAAATTAAAAGAGAAGCAATATTTCCAAATTCATTCCTGGAAGCAAGTATCACTTTGATTCTAAAATCAGGCAAAGTCCCAACCACAAAAGAGAACTACAGGCCAATCTCACTAATAAACATAGATAGAAAAATCCTCAATAGGATACTGCCAAACAGAATACAGAGTCAATCAAGAACATTATACACCCTGACCAAGTTGGGTTTATCCCAGGGGTGCAAGGATTCTTCAATATACATAAATCTATAAAAGTAAAACACTAGATTAACAGAATCAAGGACAAAAATCATATGATCATCTCAATAGATGTAGCAAAAACATTCAACAAAATTCAACACTCATTCATGACAAAAACCCTGCAGAAAATTGGAATAGATAGTCTTTATCTCAACCTGATAAAGGCTATTTATGAAAAACAAACAGCCAATATCATGCTAAATGGTCAAAAACTGAAAACCTTCACTTTACAATCAGGAACAAGATTAGGATGTCCACTATTACCATTCATGTTCAATGTAGTTTTGGAAACATTAGCCACAGAAATTAGACAAGAGAAAGAAATAAAAACAATAAAGATAGGACAGGAAGAAGTCAAACTATCATTATTTGTTGATGATCTGATACTTTACATAGAAGACCTAAAAACCCCACCAAAAGACTTCTAGACTTGATTGACAGATTCAGTAGTATAGCTGAATACAAGGAAATATTAAAAAATCAATAGCTTTCTTGTACACAAATAATAGACTCACTGAGAGAGAAATTAGGGAAATAATCCCTTTCTCAATAGCACCCCCCAAAAAAAAGATGTATCTAGGAATCAATCTAAAAAAGGAAACAAAAGACCTCCATATTGAGAACTACAACACTCTAAAAAACAAGATTGAAAAGGGTATAGTAAAATGGAAAGACATCCCTTGTTCATTGGTAGAAATAATCCATATAGTGAAAATGGCCATACTTCCAAAACTGCTATACAGATTCAATACAATCCCTACTGAAATCCCAGTATATTTCACAGAACTAGAGAAAACAATCCAAATATTCATTTGAAATCTGAAGAGACATAGAATAACAAAAGCCATTCTAGGCAACAGAGACATGGGAAGGGGTATCACAATCCCCGACTTGAAACTATACTACAAAGCCACTGTGATAAAAACAGCATGGTGCTGGCAAAGAAACAGTCTTGAAGATCAGTGGAACAGATTAGAAGATGCAGAAACAACTCCTGACATACTCAGCTACCTCATCCTTGACAAAAGAGCCAAACACCCTCATTGGAGGAAAGATAACTTCTTTAATAAATGGTGTTGGAAAAACTGGATTTCAACTTGTCAAAGATTAAAACTTGACCAGTATCTTTCACCATGTACTAATGTAAAATCCAAGTGAATTAAATATATAAATATTAAAACAGAAACTCTAAAGTTGCTGGAAATCACTGGTCATTCTAGAGATGCAGATGAAAACAACACTGAGACTCCATCTCACCCAAGTAAGAATGGCTGCTATTAAGAAATCAACCAATCACAAATGATGGTGGGATTGTGGGGAGATAGGATAGGAACCCTTCTTCATTGTGGTGGGAGTGCAGTCTGGTGTAACCACTGTGGACATCACTATGGAGATACCTCAAACAAAGAGGAAGTGGGAGGGGTAGGGGAAAGGTAAAAAGTGAAAAGAAAAAACATGGGAAAAGGAAAAACATGGAAACAATGTCTTTGTAAACAGGGAAGGGTGGAGGGGCTGAAGTGAGGTCTGGGGAATGGGGAAAAATAAGAACCAAGATACGTTATGTATAGGTAGAAGATCCCAAAGATGAATGTAACTGCATTGTATATCTAAAATGTACCAATAAATTTAATAAAAATAAAAAAGGATATTAATCTAAAATCCCAGATAACACAGCCAGAAAAAAGTGTCTTTATGAAATTAGGAGTCAGTTTTTTAAAAATCAGTGTTTTTTACATGTCTTTTTTCTTGTAATGAGTAATATTTTCTATGGGTATATCATTTTCATTTTTCTGCAGGGATTTCCAGGCTTTAGGATGGAAAAATGGTCAAAGGTTCTGAATATCTGGATTCCAATCTCATTCTTCTAGCTGACTGGATCATGTCAATTCATGTATTCATATTTAAGTTTTAGTTGGTATAAAATTACTTATTTTCTTTGACCATTAATATATCACCATCTGTTCTTAGAACCTCATAATAAAACAAATATTCTATGAAGACAGAGTTATCAAGAATGTGATGACTGAATTGCATTGGCCCTACTTTATCTGTGGAAAGACATTCAAGACCTCCAGTGGATGATAAAACTACAGGCAGTACTAAATTCCATATATACTACACTTTCCCTTGACACATGTCTGCTAATGATAAAGTTGAATTCATAAATAGGCATAGTAAGAAATTAACAACTTTTCCACATTTAATAATAAAATAGAACTATCATAAGAATGTATGATATTTAAAGTTATTAATATCATTTGAATATTACTCTTGTTTCTAAGACTCACAGTAGACAAACATTTAGCTGCCTGGATGTGAATTTAAATGATAATTCTGGAAGGCTATGAGTGGTTTTGGGTCATCTTGAAAGGCAGCTTGTCCCTGGGCTGCTATTATTTATGGTTTATCATTTGCCTAAATCAACTCCAGCTGAGAAAATAACACATTCGTTGTTCTGTACCTACAATTTACAACATAGTTTTATGGGTAAGACTTATCTTACTTAACCTCATCAAATATGTTCCTTAATCCATCTTTGTCACCACGCATCTCACCATTATATCTTGTCCAATCTCCAAAATTCTAAATGGATAATTCAGCTAATTCACTTGAGTTTCAAAGTATTTAAGATTGGGTACAAAGAGACTTTAATAAAAATCAAATCATTACATGATCCACAACATATTTTATTTCAATTTTAATTTATTTTTTTATTTATGTATAAATTTAATTTTCATAAACATTTTAAAACTTCAACTCTATTGATGTAGATAAAATAAAAATCCTCCTCTTATTCTCTCCATTGCCATCATCCTATTCCTCATACATGAGATTTTAGCTATAATTAATCCTTTCGACACTGTTAAATAGATATGTAAACATATATTTATTTTTATTCAATATGTGATATAAAATGCCATTTTAGATTTAAGTAGTTATTTTTATCCAAACTACATACCCCCAGATTAGAAAGTGTAAAATTATTCCCTAAAGCTTATAAGGAAAGAAGAACCTGCAAATATTATGTTGCTTCCCATTCCTGTCTCTCTAGAGACAACCACTTTCAAAAATATTAGTTATTAAAAATGTTGTTTAATAGTTTTACTATGTGTTTACTGTTATATTCATTAGTAGCATGCTTATATTGTTTTTTTAATATCTTGGGCATTACTTATTGATCCCTATCCACATGTATGGTCCTGTATGTTTATATACACATGTACACACACTTTTACTATTTTTTGGACCTAATGTTACAGATATAATTATGGAATATTTTGAGTAGCTTGGTATTTAATATTTATATTATTGTGAATATAAGTATGCAATGATACCTGAGCAATATAGCATTCTATGATTACTCTCCCTTTTCTGAAAGCATTTTTAAAATTTTTTCTAAAATTAATAATTGAGTTTTTGTTGATTCGTGCTAGATTTTTGCCATTTATATATAGATTATATTATCACATTGTATATATGTTTTTTTAAGCCATTTATTCAGGTGGACTATGGCACACAAATTATGACTACATTTTATACATGTTTATGAGTATTTCTTATTATCTTGCATATGATCTGTGCTCAGGAAGTTATTCACACAGATACTGAACAAAGCATGTAAAAATGCTCAAAAAGGAAAAATAAAGTCATCCTACTGTAATTTTCCTTGATATTGTGTTTCCATATATCTCAGTAACAAAAACAAGAAAGTACCTTGAGGAAACAAGATCTTTCAAACTTGTGAGACAGATTTGTATTCTGTGAAGTCTTTGGGGAAGCTCTTGTTGAGGTAAAAGGGTTAAAATTGAAATTATAGTGACCCTAACAGAAAGAATTCTCACTCGTCCATTTCCTAGTGGTGCTGAATAATTGAAACCTGCTTGTCTTTCTTTGCTATCACCCCTCCTCATAGCCATTCAGATTTATAACTAGCAAACCTAGAGTGAAAAATAATATGTATTTTTGGCCTATGTTTTTAATCTTTCCAAACCCTTTCATTTTTCTTCATATAATAACCCATTCCTATTGTTGCATTGACTTGCTTTGTAACTGCCTCTAAATGGACAGTGTTACTGATCTGTAGAACTGGAGTGCCTGGGGAGAGAACAGAAATCCATTCATTCAGCTGGTAGAGCTCAGCACAGCAAGCCATGTCCCCTGAAGTGGGATTTGGCTTTAGTGCACACACTACCAGCAAATGAGGCAACTTCTTCTACTCCGTGAACAGGTTTTTACCATCTCCAGGTGAGTTCCAACAATTGCCAAACTGAGGTTGAATCATTAAGTTGTGACATTAGCTGCCATGTGAATTTATTTTCAAATTTATAAATTGTCACTTTACATAATAGGTGAATGAAAGTTTACAAAGTAAAAGCTTGTACATGTGTCCTGATGGTAGCCTATTTCATTTCAAAAATAGTGTGCATGTATTCTTTGGTTGTAGTTATCCGCATATTTATTTACATTGTTTGATTCAAATGTATTTCCTCCATTATTTCAGTTGATTATATGAGGATAGAACAGTGCAAGACCAATCACATATGATTAAGTGTAGTTGACTTACGACCTAATTTTGTAACTTGCTCCCTAAGGCACCCTCCTAAATTCTACTCCATGGCTACCTCTAGAATCTGTAATATGGTAAAAGGTTTGATTTTTCTATGCTATTTGCCTAACATAGCTGTATTGTGGTCCTTGTTTGAAAGACTTCATAAAGGCAGTTTAACTCAGGTATTTCAATAAACTAAAGATATGAATGTTAGTATCTTCATTAGTAAAGTGTGAGCATCTTTGTAAATTATCATATTTTAATTTCTTAATTATCATGCCTTATACTTGCTTGGTGCTCAGTTATTATTTGCTGAATATATTTCACTGTGAAGTAACATCAGTGGGAATGAGATAAAAAAAAATTGTGCTATGTACATGTACCTACTCCCTAAGATGAAAGTGAACTTCATGTACAGCAAACATGTAATAGTAAAATAAAATAAAGAAAAAAGAATTCATTAACTATCTTCTCCATTGAAGCACTAAGATATGTAGGTTCCTGAATTTCAAATTCAAAGGACACCTTTTAATTCTCATTTGTCTTCTCTGCTGCATTTTAAATATTGCATTGCCATCAATGACCTACCACTCTCTTCCAGGTCTCTTCCTGAATCCACAACTGATTTCTCTTATTTTCTTAGTGTTTTTCATGGGCTGCTCTTCTTATACTCCTTAAACATTTGTGTTCTTCAGAGTTTTCTCACAGCATCCACTTTTCCCACACTAAATTTTTTCCTGAGTCATCTCAGCCAAGATCATTATCAGCTGTGGATTGCATTTAACACAGGAAAGAACCTGAACAGAGTACCATGTAAAGGACCAGAGTTTGTCTTTCTTTAATAGCACAGAATTCTGAGTTAGGTTATCCTGAGCTTATGTAGGAGCTTCAGGACAATAAGATGATGTCTGGTATGCTTTCCTGCTTGGTCAGACAGTGGCTGCTGTGGATCGTATCATTTCTATCTGCAGGTAACTAGGTATCAGGACCTCAGGAAAAGGATAAGATATCATTGAGCCTATCGCTTTTTCCAGTAGAACTTAAAGAATCTCAGCTTAGAAACATACACTTAAAAATTATGTCATATATCTATACCTATCTGCAAATGAGACTTGGAAATACAATTTATTTTCAATATTACGGTTCTGCAAGTAATGAAGAAGGGCTCGCACAACACCCGTATTCTGGTGATGCCCCAACCCGTTACTTTCATTGTTAGTGTTCCTGTGTTGAAGGTCATTCATATAAATATTTGATGGACTTATATGGCAAAGAGATCTCAACTCGCCTAGATCCTTAAATATTACTTCCATCTCACTATTTCTTTCTTTCACCATACAACCTATATTCATTTAGTCAATCACCTTTATTTTATACTTATTGTATGCTAGGCATTATGCTATAAGACATTAGCTTCCTTTACAGATTTGAATCAGACATACTACATACCAAAATGAATGACATTGTGTACTGGCCAGGTGATTTTCAGGATTAGCCCTCCTTCTATTGCCCATTGTCAGTACTCTCCCTTAGAGTTGCTCCCATCTGAAGGGAGCTGCCTTGCCTGTAGTCAAACACATTTCTCAGAAATAGATGTTTAAAATAAATATGTAAAGCTTGCACTCCCTTGACTTAAAATGGAACAAATATGAAGAACTATCCCAGCTCCACAGCTGACTTTTTTTTTTTTTTTTTTTTTTTGGTGCCAGGGATTGAACTCAGAACCTCACACTTGGGAGGCAGATAGCAGCACCGCTGAGCTACATCCCCTGAACAGAGCTGACTTTTGATTTCACTTTATATCCATTCTTGATTTAATCATCATGAACAGCTAAGGCTCTTTGAGAGAGAGAGTGCCAATGAACTTTCCGATTGCAAAACTCTATATCAGAGCATATTTTCCAGAAAACCTGATATAGAAAAGGGTACAAGGGATGATTCTGGAAAACATTGTGAAGCTGGATATTAGGGAATATTTACCTTTGAACTTAGTAAGTGGACTGACTCATGGTAGCTTTACCGTGCAACAATTATATGACTGCCATGTCTTCCCCAGCTGGTAAAACAGGATGGGATAATGGCGAACAGGTATACAATGAGGTGGGGAGGCAGAGTCCCCAGCATTGGAACAGTTTGCAAAAATGGTTGATAAGGAAATGTGGAATTAGAGGACTACTTCTGTGAGCACAGATGTGCTAGAGAATGATAACTGGCTGGAGATGAAAAATCAACAATTCAAAGTGATATGTGAAAGCCAGATGCCCTTGGTAGCAAACACAAACAAACAAACACTCCTCACTCATATCTGGAAATCCGAAAAATGAGAATCAGGACCATCATTTCATTAGAAGAGCACCAGAATTCCAGGGAAGTTTAATTGTCAAATCTTCAGTTAAGTCAAGGTTATGGTGTCAACTGGGAAGGAAAGGCACTCTTAAAACAAAGCTTTGATTGCCTGAATGGAAAAATAGAGAAACTTAGTGATAGGATGAGATGGAAAACTGAGAAACAAGTGAAGGGCATTGAACATTCCTTCAACCAAGTTCTTTTGGATACCTCAAAAAATTTCTGTATGTACTGAATCATCAACTAATTTATTCAACATTGAAACCTGCATCGTAAGGCCTGTAAATGGCAGAGAAAGAACTGGGACTAAGTCTTTGGCTAGTGATATTATTCGTGTAGTGTTTCCCATGTAACAGGGATTATTCAAATACACATTGCTTAGTCACTGTACTCATCATGGTGACCAATATCTGACACCAAAAATTAAAGGAAAAGTTTATTTTGGCTCACATTTTTGGTTTTGTTCCATGATTGAGAAGCTCCTCAGCAGATACAAGGTGCTGAGAAGTATGACAGAGGAAAAGATGTTCAATCCATGGTAGCCAGGAAGCAAAATATACCTTCCATATCACACCCCAAGGGATTCACCTCTTCCAACCAGGCACCACCTCTTAATGGTGTATTCAGTACTGAAGTTGTGAATCAATCCACTGGTGAATACACAGGCCTCACAGTCCAATTTTCATCTAAAAGCCTAGCTTCTGAACGCATGAATCACTTTCTTTTACTTTTACAATTTTATTAGGATATGTTTGCAGTGTATGAAGTTTACAGTTACCTTGAGGAGTGGGTATGTGTACATAATATATCTCCTTTTTACTTTTTTGAATCTTTCCCTCACTCTTCCCTCCCTCCTCTATTTCTCCAACCCCAATTTTCATTCTTGTTGATATTATTAATCTGAGCACGTTAGAGCATATCATGTTTACATTCATTGAGGTTATTAGGTTCTTGCACATGGCTTATCTTTATTCTATTGATTTCCCCTTCCCTTACCTCCTCACCCCTTGGCCTTATTCCCTTGGACCACTTTCTATCACAACAGATTCATCCCTTTGTCCCCTGCCAATTATCTTCCATTAATCTCTTTGTGCTTTGGCTCACTCAAATGAGAGATACCATATTTTATTTAAATTTGCATGTTTGGCTTATTTCACTCAACGTTATATTTTCCAAGTACATCCACTTTCCTACAAATGTTTCATATTTGTTTTTCCTTATAGCTGAGTAGTACTCCATTATATGTAGACGCCATGCTTTCTTCATCCAATCTGTTGATGGGTATACAGTCTGCCTCCAGGATCTATTACAAATTGCACTGCTACAAACATCACTATGCATGTATCACGGTCTCTACACTGATTTCCATAATGATTGCACTAGTTTACTTTCCTACCAACAGTGTAACAGTGTTGCTTTTTCATCAAAGCTACACTAGCATTTGTTATTATTTGATTTCTTAATGATTGCCATTCTTTCCAGAGTAAGATAAAATCTTAGTGTTGTTTTACTTTGCATTTTTTAATAACAATAGGTATTGAACATTTTTAATATATTTGTCATCCATTTGTATTTCTTCCTCAGTGAAGTGGCTGTTCAATTATCTTGCCCATCTCATTTTAGGTTGTTTAATTTTTTGAGTCCTTTGTATATGCTAGATGTTAGTCTTCTGTCTGAGTAGCTGTCAATTTTTTCTCATTCATGGGCTGTCTCTTAATTCTACTAATTGATTCTTTTGCTATATGGAAGCATTTTGGTCTGATATAATCCCATTTGTTGATTCTTTATATTATTTCTTGTGCCATTTAGGTTCTGTTTAGAGAATCTTTTGCTACACCTATATCTTCATGTGTTTTACCTATTTCAAATTCCAGTAGGTTTAATGTTTAGACATTTGATTTTTTTAGTGTAGTTTAGTATATGATAAGAGATAAGAATTCAATCTCCTGGAAACAGAACTAGTTTGTCCAACACCACTTGATGAATAGACTATCTTCCTTCAGATGTATGCTTTTGGTACCTTTGTCAAAGATCAAATAGTTGAGCATGTCTGGGAATGTTTCTGTATCCTCTAGTCTGTTCCATTGATCCACATATCTGTTTTGCTCCAGTACCATTCCATTTTTATCACTATTGCTTAGTAGTATAATGTGAAGTCAGGTATTACAAGGCCTCCTGCTTTGCTCTTATTGCTTTGATATCTAGGTTACTTCCAGTTTCATGTGAATTTTAGGATTCTCTTCTCTGCTCTATAAAGTATTCTGTTCGTATTTTGATTATGATGTCACTGAATCTGTATAACAGTTTTGGGAATATGGCCATTTTCACAATATTTGTTCTCTTTCCAGGGGCAGGGAACATCTTTCCATTTTTTGATGTTCTTTTCAATGTTTTTCAGAGTAGTGTAGTTTTCTTTGTAAAGACCTTTTTTTTTCCCCCTTTCTTAGGTTAATTCCTAGCTATTTCATTCTTCTTGAAGCTACTATGAATGGCATTATTTTTATAGTTTCTTTCTCATTGAGTTCATTATTGGTATACATAAATGTGAATGATTTTTGTGTGTTGATTTTACATCCTATTACACTGCTGAATTTGGTTGTAAATTCTAAGAGTTTTTTCATGAAATACTTTGGGTCTTCTCTGTAGAGTATCATGTCAACTGCAAATAATGATAATTTGACTTCTTCCTTTCCTATATGTATTCCTTTTATTTCTTTCCCTTGCCTGATTGCTCTGACTAACATTTCAAATACTGTGTTGAATAGAAGTGGTGATAGTGGATATCCTTGTCTTGTACCTGATTTAAGGGTGAATGTTTTTAGTTTTTCCTCATTTGGTGTGATGCTGGCTGTTGGTTTGTGTTAAGTAGCTTTTATCATATTCAAGTATGGCAAAGGATTTTAATGGTGGTAGAGATATGCTATTACTTAGACAGAGATAACAGGGAAAAGGGAGTGTAGGTTGGTAGTGAGAAGGCGGGTTGAGAAAGCATTCAATGACTAATGTAAATATTAAAGAAAAGGTTAAAGGGAGATAAATGAAAAGTGGGGAGAAGAAAGAAAAGAACAACTGAAGAAGGATAAGAACAGGAGAAAGAAGCCAGGCAAAAGATATATAAACTTATAGGAAGAAAAAGGCAAAAGGAAAAGAAGTACACACACACACACACACACACACACACACACACACTCATGAAAGAAAAGGGGGAAAATAATGGTATAAAAATGAGGGTAAATGAACAAAAGGAGAAAAATAGCAGAAGAAGGAAAGAAAGAAAATTTTCTATTGTTTTGTATGTGTGGCTTTTTTTTCCCACAGGGTAGGAATAAGGAGCAGAGCTCAAGCCAAGATGTGTCTCTCCCCATGCTGGATGTCTGAGGTGGGTCCATCCATATGAATCTTTTGGGAAACATTTTAGACTAAACCACAACATCTTGCCCTTGGCCCTCATAGGACTCATGTCCATCTCATTATGCAAAATGCATTTTATCCATCTCTAGGAGGAGCAAGTTTTAACAGTTCCACCATTATCCAAATCCAATGTGTCCTCTGAGACATGACGCAAACTCTTAGTTGTAACCCCTGTAAAAATAAAAAAAGAAAATTAAACACTGCAGTAGAACAAACCACAGGCTAAACATTCACATTCCAAAAGGGAGGGATAGGGAGATTGAAAAGAATTACACCAAAGTAAGACAAAATCTCAGCAATGTAGATATCGATTCTTGTATTTCCTTGTTGTGGCTAGATGTGAATTTCAAAGAGCTTTTGCAGCCCTGCCCCTATGGCATTGTTGGTCACACCCTTCTTGGCCTTTTGATTGGGCTGGACATACTCACTGTGTCCAGATTTCCTCACGTGACATTCCATGTCCATGGCATTTCCAACATCCTGGGGTCTCCACTGCACTTTTGGCTTTACTCTCACCAGTTTACACACTGCCCTCTCAAGGGCAGATGCTTGATCTCTAAGGCCTTTCTCTGAAATTTAAGTAGAAAGTTCTTTGATCTCAGAACTGCTATATTTTGCATTCCTTTAAAGGCAGCATCATATGATAACAGCAAAGTTGGCTGCTAGCTCAAGCAGTAGCCAATCTCCCTTAGATCATGGAAGCCACGGCTTCTGAGTGCACAGATGGTTGCATTTGTGGAAACATTTTCCTTTGTGACCCTGAATGAGCAGGATGCCCTAGGGCTGCCTTTCAAATAAAAAGTTTATACTTTTATACTCTTAACATTGCAAAGTTTGGGGTCTTGCTGTTTCCTGAGATGCCTCTAAGCCATCTTTCCTATTTTCCTCATGCAAAGTACTCAGTTTTTAAAAAAAAAAAATGGTAATTTTTGTATCAATCAAGCTCTTTCACTCCAGCTTTGCAAGCAGTTTCTTTCCAGTAAAACTGAAAACTTTTCAAATGGTATATTTTACTCCTGATTTTCAGTGTAAACCGGGCTAAAAGCTGCCAACAGTACCCATGCCATAGTCTTCATATTGATCTGCCTTGAAATATTTCTGCCAGATTAATTAGCCTATTTCACTTAGTCTTCTACAATGTCCCAGAACATAGCAAATGTAGAAAAAAATTATGCCAAACCATAACATGCATGACTTCTAGTCCAACTACCAATGGAGTCTGTGTACACAACTGAAGCCTTTTGAGCCTGGCCTTTACTGTTTTCATTTGAGTCAACATTCTTGTCTTATGTGCTCTGACTAGAAGCTCCTATCAAGCTTAGTTTACAGCATTGAGCTTTTCTAGCTCAAATCTCCAAACCTTTCCAAAACCATCCCACAAACCATTTCCAAAGGCTTCTGAACTACATGGCCAGGTGTTGTTATAGCAACAACCCCTTGCTTTATACCAAATCTTAGTCATTTCTCTCATCACTGAGATACAATATTTAACACTTACAACTCCAAGGCAGAGTGGTTTGTTTTGGCTCATCAGTTTTAGTTTATAGTCAGCAGACTAAAAAGCAAAATAGGAAGGCAAAAGGCAGATGAAAAGGTGCTCACCTGTCACACAGAGTAAAGTGAGAAATCAGGGGAGAAAGGCATATATCCTTCCAGGTTATGACTCCACTGACCCACCCCTTCCAACAAGGCCCCACCTTTTAACAGCACAGTAAGCTTTAAATTCTTTAATGGATTAATTCAGTCTTCTGATGATTAAGCACATTTCTCATTAAAATAAATAAAATGGGGTGAGGACTAATGGCTTTGCTTATTTCAATGACCTAAAGTCTGAGACATGATCCTAAGCAAGAATGATGTTCCCTCTTAGCCACAGTGGCACTAAGAAAGTTTGTAGAACACACAAAACTCTTGCTGATAGAACAGTTTAGGACAGTAACCAGGACCGTTTTTCAGATCTCCAAAAAGAAATACTGAATATAAGTAACACCAAGATGCTCATTCTCGGAGCTAACCATCAGTATATGGGTAGCTGCTTCGGGTCACAAACTACATATAAGGGAAGATATAAAAATAATATAAGTTAGATGAGCCTGATATAAACAAAGCTGCCTAAGATATGCCCTGAGGGTCTGGGCCAAGAAAACATGGTGACACTTGTGCCATAGCAGAGCTAAGTAGTGCTCCTTTGGGATAAGACAGGATCTGGATAGACCTTAAGAAAAAAAAAAAGAAGAAGAAGAAGAAACTGAGCTATCAAAACAAAATGTAAAGTAAACAATGAAACTATAGTTTTTGGATTATATCAAATATTTAAATTTTATCCAAAAAGTTAAAAAAGGAAAGACTTCTCATGACCTTTCATTATAGCTATTAAACTCACTCATTTTTCCTTCTATGGGACCAGAAAATGTTACCTCAAATATTCTCTACAGAAAAAATGAGAATGTGTCTATGCACGATTTTCTGTCAAAGACTTTTGTGGTTAAAGATACATGAACAATTGAGACTCAAGAGGCATTAAGCCATTAGATATTGGAAATTACTAAAATTCTCCTTGATTTTGATTTGACACATCATGCCTCCTATCCACTTAGATATGGCAGAGCACTGTATAATTTGCAGGGAACACTGTGTCAGGTTTGAGATTGATGACCATAACAAACCGAAAAATTAGTTTAACTTTTCTTGATTTTTAAGGAATAGGAGGGAAAGGGGCAATTAGAACGGGAAGGCAAAGTGTGGAAGATAATAGAGACTGAGATATGCTTTTCCTAGGCAGCAGGAGATGCTCATTATCTGATGGATGAGATCAGTGCAGGTAACTTAAAAATGTAATTCATCCCCTGAATGATTTCTTTAAAAGAGAATAATTACGTACTGTAGCCTACGCCACTGACTAAATTGACCAAATAACACAATTTTTGCCTTTTTTTGTGTTGGGCAGATAATCATTTTAAACATAAGTGAAAGCTGCAGTGCTAATTACAGCATGGTCTGAAAAGAACTCAAAGAATAACCAACTCCAGAACTGGATGTAGTGGAAGATGTGAGTAGAGATGTTTCCATACAATTCCACTGCACAAATGTGCCCCGTTCTCCCAGGAAAAAAAAAGTGTATTTATATAGTTTTATTTAAATAGTGATTAGGTAGTGGGCAAATGCAGCCATTTTTTACTATTTGGCAGGTTTGGCTTCTCCACTGAGTAAATGGGGACTGTGCAGGTTAGTGGCAGGAAAGAAGTGGGTTGAAAAGAGAAAAGCAGGATAGTCCAGTAGTAGATGTTTACGAAAAGTCTTTCACTCCTACAAGACAGTGTAACTCTGCATTGGGTCTCAAAAAGTAGAAAGCATGAAATATATTTTGTCTTGTTCTATGAACATATGAAGAAAGAAGTAGACCAAAATATACTAAGAGAGTGTGTCAGAGGTAAGTACAACCATGAAGAGCTGAGTTAAAAAAATATTTAAACAAGATCTAGCTATTTTTCACTAGACTTTAGTTGACAACTGAATGAAATTTAAATACTTCTCCTGTTTCCAAACTCCTCAGTCAATAATTCTAGGTAGAAATTAGAAAATTCACATTCCGTTGTATTTACTCATAGGCAAGCCCTCTCTAACAGAATTTTTGTTCTTTAAGTTTCCACTGTTCAACACAGTAACCATTGATCACGTGTGAAAATTGACCACATGAACTGATTATCAGTAGTTTTTCTTTGCTGTAATGAAACAAAAGTTTAGTGAAGAAAGGTTTGGGCTATACAAAAAATAGCATTAGTAAACCTGTCTCAGTGATATCCAGAGAAACAGGGAGGAATGCTTAGAAATTGTTATTTCTCAGTAAGGAATTTGTATAAACTTAAAATAATAAGCAGCAGAAAATAAGTGAGTAATAAACACTAAGTACTGAAAAGTTTGGAGACTAGACTTGTCTGTTGTTTTTGTTCATTGTCTTAGTCCATTTGAATTATATCACAAAATACTTACTATAAAGTGGATGGTTTACCAACAACAGAAATGTCATTCTAAGAGTCCTGGGGGCTGGGCAGTACAAGTTAAAGGTAAGGGTACATTCAATATCTGATGGGGGCCCTTTTTCTTCTTTATAACTAGTGACTTTTCACTTTGTCTTCAAGTGGTAGAAGGATAAACAAGCTCTTTGGGCCCCCTTCATACAGGTACTGACCTAATTAATGAAGGTCCTGCTTTAGTAATGAAATCATCCCTCAAAACTCCATCTCCTAACATCTTCACAGTGGGGGTAAGATTTCAACATATACATGTCAGAAGGATACAAACACTTATACCATAGATTTAAAAAAATAATTGAAAAAAATGGACATTGAGCTTTTGCAAATGTGAAGGAAACCAAGAGTTGGAAGGAACAGGAATAGGTGGGATAGGTAGGAGATAAAAAAGAATTAAGATGTGTTATGTACATGTACCAACTCCCCAGAATACATATAATCATTCTTACTACAAATATGTACCAAAAATGAATTAGAGTGGTAAAAATCAAGGATTCTCAAATGCTGTTCCAAGTACCCATAGTGGTCAGTGAAAAAATTCTAGAAATATAAGAATTATGGGGAAATTTTTTTACGACTTAATAGTTTGGTGCTAAAATTTCCAATTATTTATAAAAAATCATGTGATGGTAGATGGTACCTTTTGGATGTCTTTTCTTGGCAAAACTAAAATTTGATAACACCATAACTCATGTCAATTTAAATTGCTGCTGGAGAATAAAATTTTTAAAAAACTCTGAGAACCACAATTTAATTTACTTTTCATCTTAAAAATGAGAAAACTGAATAGTGGAAAAATTGAATAAGTCCCCAACTCACCTGTTTCCCTGACAAATTTCAAGTTTAGGAGGAACTGGACCCATATCTTTTTATCATATGCAGTCATTCTGACAGTCTTCACAAGCAAATCTAGTCCTGATAGACAATGATTGTAAAATGTCTATTCTATTACGGTCTTCAGTTTCAGTTTTCACTGTTATTTCGATAAGCCTGAGTCTTAAAGATATATGCTATTACTTGTCAAAAACTGTAACTTCAGAGGCATCGGAAGCCTTCTTCTGCTAAAATAAATGAATCTCCAGAGTCTTATATTTTGTGAAACAAATGTTAGAGATTTCAATATTATATGCTCAGTGGATGTTATGATTTGGATAAAAAATGACATCCCAAAACTTCATGCATCCATAGATAGGGCTTTTGTTTTTTTGTTTTTTGTTTTCCCATTAAGTTTGTTGGTACATTTAAAGCAAACAATACAGTTCCATTTATCATTAAGATCTTGTACATTTACATGATGTATCTTGGTTCTTATTTTCCCCCATACCCCTGCCCTCCCTTTACCCCCTCACCCTTCCCTATTTATAAAAACTTTTCCATTTTTTCATATTTTTTCTTTTCCCTTATTTCCTTTCTCCTTCCCTTCCACTTCCCCTTTAGCCATTTTCTTCCTAAAAATATGGAAAGCATCATGAATTTGCATGTCATTCTTGCACAGGGGTCATGCTAATCTCTGTGTCATCCCAATTTTAGTATATGTGCTGCTGAAGTAAGCACCATCGGTAGGGCTTTTGGAAGACAATTTGTTCATGAGGGTGTGATAGCTCAATAGGATGTTAGAAAGTAAGGTCTGGTCAAAAAAGATGGATCAATGGAACGTGAATTGGAAGAATACATCTCCATCCCCGGCACCTCTCTTATCTCTCTGCTTTCTGGACACCATGACATAAGGAGCCTTCCTTTGCCCACGCCCTTCCATTATACCATTTCTGTACTTAAGCCCACTGAACATAGACTGAAACTTCTGAAACTGTGAGCCAAAATAAACCTCTTGATGTTAAAGTTAAGGTTGTTAGATATTATATTCCAGCAATGACAAAAATGACTAAAACAGAGAAGTGGGCTGTTGGCATGTATAGACCTGAATGTATATACCTGGTTTGTGAGTACAGAGCCTTTGGAAGTGGGATAACGTTGGATTGGTTTGGAGATGCTTGCTGGAAAAGACCTAGAATGCTGTAAATCAAGCTTGATGAGTGATTCTTGTCAGAGCTCAGAAACCAAAAAGTTTATAAAAATGTGAACGGATGAGGCTCAATAGGATTCAGTTAGATCAAAGACTCCATTGACTTTTTCACCTGAGATCATATGTGTTATGCTCTGGTAAAAAAAATTTGTCTACATTTTGCTCATGTCCCAAGACTTTATGGGACTTTGTAGGAGACTGATATTAAAGGGAGTGGCGTAATTGATCTATTGGAGGAAATATCAAGGTGGGCTAATGTTGAAGCAGTTATATGAGTACTGTTGATAACTACTAGTCATACTTACTCTGAGAAACAAGACCAAAAAGCAGAGACTCATGATTTGAAAAAAATATTTTCTAGAGATCAAAAAGAGAGTGCCTATAATGTTGGGGGTCTGTAAAATTTTGACATGGGTGAACCTAGTTGCTCAAAATATTAACTTTAAGAAGAAGCCAAGTTGAGCTGGGATTTGGCTCAGTGGTTCCACTGCCTGCCTCACAAGCAGGAGGTCACAAGTTAGATCTCTGGTACAAAAAAAAAAAAAAAAAAAAA
>NW_022900941.1:31387176-31447023 GCF_012274545.1 Fukomys damarensis | reverse complement strand
AAGGCCCTGGGTTCAATTCATAGTACATGAAAAAAAAAAAAAAAAAAAAAAAAGAAGACGAAGACAAGTTTTTTGCATTAACAAAATAGAAGGGTTGCCTTGAGGGCCATCCCAGGAACCAGCAAGACTTTACCTTTTACAGGCTTGGAAAGTAGCCACAAGACAACCTGTGTCTAGGGAATTAGTTTGCTGGGATTCATTTTACAGTGCTCAGCCATCCAGGTACCACAGCCATAATTAAATGTGGCTGGGCTACTCCTACCTTTACAACACTTTCAATTGCAGCACTTGTGGTCTGCCTTGGATTGGCTTTGTGCACTGCATTCAGCTTTTTATCAGACATTTCACATTTCTGGGTTCTCCAACTTTCTTGGCTTTCTACTACCCTTTCAGCTTAATTCTCAGATCCATGTGCACTGTCCTATCAGGAGTAAACTGCCTCATCTCCCAGGCCTCACTCTGAAATCTAAGTGAAAACCTTCTTGATCCCACAACTCTTGCATTCTGCAATCCTATAAGAGCTACACCATATGAACAATACCAAGATCTGCCACTAATTTGAGTAGTAGCCAATACACAATTACACAAGTTAAATACATCTATTCCAAAAGGAAGGTGTAAGCAGATGGAATAGGACCAAAGCAAGAAAAAAAATCCAGAAGGGAGGATATTAAAATCTGTAATTTTGGGCCAGGGATTTAGCCCAGTGGTCCGCTGCCTGCCTGACTCATAAGCACAAGGACCTGAGTTCAATCCCCGGTACCAAAAACAAACAAACAAACAAAAAAAAACCCTGTAATTTTGTGTTCAACACCTAGGACAAGATGTGATGATGAGGCAGTGTGCCTCTGAGAGGACAGTGCAGTCTGAGAATGAAGCTGAAAAGACAGTAGAGATGGGAATGTTGACTTCCTTTGCTATTTTTACAGAAGTTAGCAGCTAAGAGTTTGCCTTGAATTTCAGTGGACACACTGGACTTGGACTTTTCAGCAGTGCCAAAACTGTTAAGACTTTGCTTTCTATCAGAAATAGACTAAATACAATTTGCATAAAAAGATATGCACAAATCTGTGGGGAGGAAGGCATGAAATGATTTAGATCAATAGTAACTCACAAAACTATCATTCAGTCCGAAGGGGGGCCTTTAGAAAGTGAATAGATCATGGAGTTACTATGGCTGAATATGCTGTTAGGAGATGGGGCACAATCAGAAGAGGCAGGTCATTGGGGGCATGATCTGGAAAGGTTTATCTCTATCCCTGACTCCTCCATTTTCTTTTGTTTTCCTCACCACAATGACATGAGCAGATTTCTTTCACCCAAGCCCTTTCATCATGCCATTTCTGTGTTTAAGCCCACCACAAATGGACTGGAACTTTGTAAACTGTAAGCCAAAATAAATATCTTATCCTTTCAGTTGTTCACGTTGAGTATTATGTCCAAGAGATGAGAATGTGACTAAGATGGTCAGGGTAAATGAATTTCCAGAATTTTGCCATAAATGCTTTGGTACTTGACTTGGATTTTGCTTTTAGGATGGACCCACTGTGCAGTACTGACATTTCTGTCAGGTATGTTCCTTCCAGTGGTACCAGTGCTACAGCCTGAACATAGGGGTGTCTTGAAATTTACTCCACTGGATTAATTAACCCAACATCCTTAGTCTCAGTCTACCCCAAAGTCTCAAGACACATAAAATATGGACGATTTTTTTTAAATCAGAGTGTGATACACACAGCCTCTAGTCCAACTGTCAGTAGAATTTTTTATAGTTTATATTTGGGATGTACTCCAATAACCTTATGAACTCACAGGATGTGCTTGTGGATGTTAGAGCCAGACTGGAAGAGGCAGCCAATGAGGGCATGACCTGGTAGAGTGATCTCCTTCCCTGGTTTCTCCCTGCTCTCTGCTTTCTGGACACCATGTGGTGAGCAGCTTTCCTCCAGCTAGGCCCTTTCCACCATGCCAGTGATCATACAGGGACTAAAACCTTCTAAAGTGTGAGTCAAAATAAATCTCTCCTTTTTAAAGTTATGGGTATTTGGTGTTTTGTCTCAACAATGAATGTAGCAGCTAAGACGGTGCCCATTTCCTAGATGAAACCTCTGGAGCCTGGTCTTCACTGTCCATATTTCTATAACCATTTTGCTTTTCTGAGCTCTGACCAGAATTGCTCATTGTACTGACCTCATAACATTCCATGTATTCTTTAGGTAACATCTCTAAATCTTTCCAAACTCATCTCACATGCAAGTTCAAAGTGATTCTAAGCCACATGATCAGGAAATAATCACAGGAGTGACCCAAGTTCTTTGGTACCAAAATCTATCTTAGTCAATTTCCTTTTTGCTGAGATATAATACCTAACTCCTACAAATTAAAGGAAAGGTTTATTTTGGTTTACCTTTTTATAAGATTCAGTCCATAGTCAGCTGGCACCAAGGCAAGAAGAGAATAGTAGAAGGGCATGAAGAAGAAAAGCTCATCTATGACACACAGGAAACAGATGAATGAATGGAGGAGCAGGGGAGCTTCCCACATCACCAGTGACCTGCCTTTTCTAACCAGGCTCCAGTCCCCAGTAGCACAATCAGCCACTGACAGATATACTGTGGAGTACAGATTCAGCCACTTTCCAAAAGCTGCACTTCTGAATGCTTGAGAGTTTTAAGGTACATTCATTATGTAAAACAGACCAGTGTCACTTACTGAGTTTCAGATATGATTTACAAGTATGCCAAGTTATACTTGCTAATGTGGAATAATATTTTGTATTATCCTTACTTACAAAATTTACAGTATTTGCACAGCTCTTAAAATGGCTTTATATGTGCAAGTTGGCTTACATATAGTTATCAAAGTACCATGTGAATATAAATTAGGGGGTTTTGGCTAAATTTTTTAAGCAGTTGAGCAAAATGAACTGTTATGTACACTTGAACTCTTTAAATACTCAGTATTGTTCTGCTCCTCTTTGCCAGTAACTATTTCTTTATTCAAGTCATAAACAAATTCTCTTATTGAAAAAATTATTATTTTTAGACTTTCTCATTGTACTTGTCACTCAAATGTAGATTTGTTTTACTTCTATGCAGAGAATTCTGTTCTTTCTTGTTTATTAGAATTTAATTTTGTTACAAGAAGATAAGGGAGGGGAAAAAGGAACTCACACTATGTGCTTTAAAGCAGTTACAATGGATAGTGGATAGTGGCTAATCTATTGGACATTGCAGGTATAGAGCATTTTAATTGTCACAGAAAGTTCTATGGGGCAGTATATACCATGGATATAAACTGTTTAAAAGATTGTTACACACATAACTATCGTTATCAGTAGGCAATTTTTAGAGTATTTCTGCATTTACTGAAAAATTGAGAAAAAGATACAAAAATTTTTCACATAACAACCTGTCCCATGCATAGCCTCCCCCATTTTCACCTCTATTGGAGTAGTATATTTCTTATAGTTGATGAACTTACATTGATGTATTATTTGAAAACCCCATAGTTTACATTAACATTTGCTCTTGGTGGCCATTATTTGAATTTGTACAAATGTACAATGAGGTCTGTCTACCATGATATTAGCATGTAGAATAGTTAAGCAGCCCTAAAAATTCTTTATGCCTATTATCCATCTTTCATCTCTGATCTTTTTGCTGTCTTCATTGAATTGGAATTCCAGGATATGGTATAGTTGGAATCATATAGTATGTAGCCTTTTTGGATTGATTTCTTTCACTTAGCAATTTGCACATAAATATTTTTTATGTTTATTCATGACTTGGTAGTTCTTTTCTTCTTACTGCTAAGAAAAATACACTTACTGGAAGTTATCTTGGTTGCTTCCAAACTCTGGAAAATATTAATAAAGCTGTTTTAGACATCCATGCATAGGTTGTAGGCATAACTTTCAACTCTTTATTACTGGGTTGTATTATAAGATATTCAGTTGTTTAAGAAATCACTCAAATACCTTCTAAAGTTTTGTACTATTTTTAATAGATTTTTTTTCTACCTAGAATTACTAAGTGTTGCAAGACAAAAGAGATATTTAACCTTGTAACTAACACTTATCAGCAGAGTTTCCAGGATCTTGTTGTGGGATATTTTATTTTATAAATGGAAATTTAAAATAGCCGATTCAGCTGTCTTTCAAATTAAGAAGAGATACAAAATGAGGACTTCAGTTCATATTATGGTTAATTTATGCTCAGAATCAAAATTAATGGTGATGAAATGAGTAACACACGTGTGCAATAGAAGAGAATACTGAAAGGGTTAAGAAGTTAGATGTTCAATGTTGAAGGTGAGCCCTGCACTAGGCCCTCTGAGGGAATCCATGGAGGTCCCTGTAATTCTGAAGTAAAGAAGCAGAAAGAAGAGAAAAAGAAACTGCAGGACATAGCCAAAACTAGGGGCTAAGGCTAATTTGAGTAGATCCTACTTGTGAATTTCTGAGTTAATATTAGCTATTTTTTCTATCTTCTTGAATTTAAATTGCACAGGCCAAACTCTCCAGGGGCTGGATACCCATCCTAGGTGAATAGTAATTTAAAGGCTTCTCTGACTTGAGCTGGAGAAATGTAATCTCCCAGAGCACTTGCTGCAAGCACAATTAAATCAAGGCGGGACCTTCTGTTTTACAATTAATACCTTCAGAGAGATTTTAAGACACCAATGTAAATTTGAATGTAGGAATATCTCATAGGTTTCAGACACTCCTTAGAGAACACAGGGCCATAATACAATGAATAGATTACACTATGCCTTTAATAGAATCTTATTCACTGTAAAATGGTGTTATTTCCCCTGTATTGTTTTGATTTTCAAAATCTCTTCAGAATTCGTGTAGATAGTTATGCAAATGTAAGTGGGTTGCCAAACACAATAAGGCAAACATTTGATATCTAGGTTGCTGACTAGTTGACAACCACTTTAGGCCCCATAACTCCTACTAGCACTACATAATGATTTTCAGGGTTCTAGAAAGTAATGTGGAAATTATATTAAAATCAGTTTATGAAAGGAAGACAGAAAGTGAAAGCAAAAGAGCATACAGAAAGAAAAAGGAAAGAAAGAAGGAAGGAAGCAGAAAAAGGAAGAAACAGAAAAGAGGGAAAAGGATAGAAGGAAAAGGAGGAAAGTAAGGAAAGAAGCGACAAAGACAGCAAATAAAATAGTGGGAGACATATCCAATAATAATCTTCAGCAGCTGTCCCTAAACAAGAAGGAACTCCTTAGGGACCAGCCTGCACATCAGGGGATAAATAGCAAGCAAGTGCGATGTCATCTGTATTTGCAGTCACTTCCCACTGTGGACATTAAAGAACGAGCTTTGCCCCTAGTCAGCAGCATTAGACACTCCAAGGACTGCAACTCCTATGTGAACGGCACATGCGAGGAGTCCATGTTGCATGCTTCTAACAAGAGCCTAATGTCTCATGCTCTGAGTTGGACCTGAGGCAGTGATGCTAGTGTTGGGAGGTGGCTGCACATGCAGATTGACATTAGCAGAGCAGTTTGCCTACGCAGAGACCATAATAAATCAGATGCTTGTAGACTCATATCAAAGCCCTAGCAGTGAGTGGCAAGAGAATTAAACTGTATCTGTTGGCAGGATTTAAGATAAAATCCAACACATATTTTAGTTTGCATGTAGCCTGTCAACAATTTTATTTACCATCTGTCTCTTAACCAAACCAGTACCTATCTCAGTCATAGGTTTTGACAAATCCATAAGGTAACTCTAGCCAATGTGAGTGAAAAAACATATTTAACTGAGAGCTTCTTTGAAAATGGTAAAAATCCAATAATGAGACAGCAGAACTCTAAGATTCCAACTAAAAGAAAGCTGCAAAGAAAATACAAAGTACCCTACTTAAGTTTCAAGTTTGTTACAAGAGGTGATTCACTTCTCTAAGCCAACTTTGAGTGATATGTGGCAACTGCCTATTCAATAAGGCCACAAAACCTTCAAAATTTCTTTGCTGCATGAACACCAAGCACCCTGAAATAAAAGATAAACCTTTGGAGATTTTCAAAAGAAAAAAAAAAACCATGAACACAAAGAACAGAAATAATTATCTTAGGTTACTATGTCATCAAATATATCTTCAAGGAGAACATCATCTTGATGGGAAACTGTATTGATAAAGCTAAGAAGTCCTTTACTCCTAGTGAAGAGTTGACCCTGCGTGCCAGTAAGGTCATTTATTGTGAACTTTTAAGAGAGATGGAAGTTCAAAAAGTATCTTTTGGTCTTTTGGCTAGCACCACAAATAGATGATTTTTTTTTCTTTTGGTACCGGGGATGGAACTCAGGCCCTTGCATTTGTGAGGCAGGAGGCAGAACCACTGAGCCAAATCCCCAGCCCCCAAACAACTAGATGATTTGAAGAAATAGCAGAGGAGATTGAGATACAATTGCTTGAGAGGATTAATGAGTCTCTAGAGCACACAAGCCGGGTTGAGTCTACAAGTATTAACAAGACAATAGTGCTTGTCTTTGTGTGACTTATTTTTCAGGACCATGAGTGTGAGGATACGTTATGCACATTTTTGTTGCCCACCAACACTGCAGCTATAGAACTGCTGAAGTCTAGGAAGGATTTACACAGGATGAAAACTGAGGTGGTCAGTGTATGCACAGTTCAAGTGGCTGCCATAACTCAATGGCTTTCTGGTTTCACTATTCAAGTCAAAGAGGTCACTTTAGAATGTCAGTCTTTGCATTGTGTCATACATAGAAAAACACCGGCTCACTGAAAAGTTTCACCTGAACTTAACAATGTTTTGAAAGATGTGATTAAAATTATAAACCATGTTAAAGTACATGCTCTTAACTCACATCTGTTCAAGTAGCTCTGTGAGGAGGTAGGTGTGAAACACACACTTCTATACACAGAAATGTGATAGCTTTGTAAAGACTGATCACTGACTAGAGCTTTTGAGGTAGGAGAGCAACCCCTGTAACTATTTTTAGAAAGAAACAGTCACGCCTGGCAGCACATTTCAGTTACTTAGAATGAGTTAAAAAAAAAAATCTGCCTGTGTATCATAGTCAACCGGCTCAGTCAACTCAGTCTACCACTTTAGAGAGGAGTGACAACTGTGTTCAAGTGAGCAGATAAAATAGCTGCATTCAGAGCTGAAATAGAATTATAGGGTCAATGAATGAATATTGATTTTTTGGACTTATTTCAAATGGCAGAGATTTTGAAAGTGACTGATCTATGTTCTTTTTTTCCCCAGCTGACGCATAATCTCCTGTCTCAGATTTCAAAAGAGCTTGATATTCCTTCTCACAAACAAAAGATCTCCAATCTTATAAGCCAGATGAACTGACTTTATACCTGCTAGAAAAAGATCAATGGCTTGAGTTTGCATATAACGGAGCCTTAAAAGTATGTTAAACAACTTCAAATCTCCATAAACTCTGGATTAAAGTCAAGTCAGAATATCCCAAGATTGCCACAAAAGCACTGAAAATTTTTCTTCCATTTTCAATAGTCTATCTTTGTGAAGTAATTTTTTTCTTCACTGGCAGCAAGCAAAGAGGTTATGGAGTAGATTGGACATATGCAACACACTTCAGATATCACCATCTCAGATGGGACCCTCTACTTTCAAGAAAAGAAGCTCAAGGCTCCCACTAATTCTGCATTTTGTTGAGTTGTATAATTATTTCATTACATAGTACAATGCAATTACAATAGTTATAAAGTACAAATGTATTGCACTTGAATCACCCTGAAACTACCCCCCCCAAAAAACAGTGCATGGAAAACTTGTTCTCTGTGATATAAGGCTGTGACACCAAAATTGTTGAGGATCACTGATCTCAACAAAACTATGTGCAATTGTTAAATTTCGGTGTCAACTTGGCTGGGAAAAGGAATGACTAAATAAATAGTAAAATATTATGAATTTGTGTTTCTGTGGGGGTGTTTCGAGAATAGTTTCAATCAGTAGCATTTCAACCAGTAGACTGAATTTCAAATAATCCAATTTCTACAAATGCCAATAGGCATCATGCAATCCTTCTCTGTGCTGGATAGAACCAAAAAGCAGAGGAAGGGCAGATTCATTCTATTTCTCTGTCTCTCTTTCTTTGAAATGGTATATTAGAGGCCTTGGTCCTTGGGCCATCAAACTGTCCAGCTTACACAGTAGCTTGATGGGTTTCTCATACCTTAAGATTCCGATGAAATTGCAGCATTAGCTTTCATGGATCTACATCTGGCAGATGGCAAATCTGAGGTCCTCTTTGCCTCCACAATTTCATAAGCCAATTTATGCAACAAATCTCCTCTTATACACATCTCTATATATCCTATTGATTCTGTTTTATGGAAAATCCCCACTAATACATCATGCCATCAGTTCTCTGCTTTATACATTTGCAGTTATTTGTCCAAGAGTGATTTACTGATCTTCTAGTATGCAAGTCTCTAAGGGACACAAAAATTCATTAGATGACCCACCAAATGTATTCTTGAGCACAGCCTTAGAATAATCTCTTTATGGAGTTAGGAGTTAATTAGAGCAGGCAAAAGAAAAAACCAATAAATTGAATGGTTCAAATAAAAATCAGAGTGAAAGAACACAATAAATGGCTATCTGGAATATTTTAATTTAATACTTCTTTTCATTGATTTCTATGTTGAAATGTATCCTGATGTCTGTCACAAATTTCTGACAGCCTTTCCAACTTTTATATCGATTACTACTTTGTCAGACTGTAACAAGGTAGCCAATTGGCTTTCCTCTAGCTGCTCTCTGCTTTATTATTAATCATTTTCCCTTATTATACACAATATATTTCAATTTAAAGAGAACCAGCAAGGTCCAGAAAATGTACCATTGTCCACTTTGACTTGAGCCTAAAGCTTAAAATTAGAATTGATTTTTATTTTTTACTTTTTTCTGGGAATCATAGGGTAGCTACACATTTCTTATTGTGAATTGAAAAAAATGCTTTAATTTAAACAAACAAAACAAAGCTCAGATACAGAAAGATCATTACAAGAGAGGCAAAGGTGGAATACAACAAAAAAAAGTAAAATAAAACTCTACTGATTCTACTTTAACTGGGTCTGTGTAATCCCAGCACATCTAGAACTTGGTGTCACACAATGATAGGCAACCCAAACAGCTCTTGCACAATGTATTTTGGAGTCCACCTTCTCCTGTGGAATTACACATCTTTGTACACACAGTAGTGGGCTCTACTATCATACTTTCCTTGTCAACTTTCTTGTGACAATTCTTTCTGCCCTGCCAGAGCTAGACAAACGTACCTTTGGAACCAAGGGCAAGTTTCATTTTTACTGCTCTGGGAAGGTAGGAGGCAACTCCATTAGTGTAAGATCACAGTGCAACACCAGACTATAATCTCAACAGTCTGGCCCTGCTTCTCTGTCATCACAGTAAGGTGGCTGTTCCAGGCAATGCATTAGAGGATGGCTTCAACTCAGAAACTTCAGTGAAGCTGTAGTTTCACAGACTACATTAAACAGATCAGGATTAGACCTACAAAGGTCTTTACTTGTCCATCCCGTGTTTAACTCTAAGCCAACTTACTTTGGAAAAGAAACATATTAAAGAAAACAGAGGAAAAGGAGCATGACTACTGTGAATAGTCTTCTACTCCAAAGATGATTCACAGTTGTCAAAGCCTATATCACTCACTGCTCAGTCACCAAACACACGTGGTCACGTGTCTCAGTTCTGCACTTTCATCCTTAATTAACAGTCTTTCCTCACTAGCACCAACCTCTGCCTGACAGGCAGCTCCTGAATTTCAAAATTAGTTGAGTACTGAGAAGTTTAAATTCTAAAATGTTTTCAAAGAGAAGCTCTCACATCAAACTATTTGAATTAATAAAAGTAGGACTGTTAGTGGAAAGAAAATGACTTGTTCATCATACCACTATAAGAACATTGAAATCAGGAAGAAAATTATTAAATATTGGCAGAGAAAAACTAATGCTAAAAGGATAATACTCTAATTTTATATAAATATTAAATTTATTGTTACATTGAGCCTCAAGAACTAATCTACTCCCACCTTACAGATTTTTCCTTTGAAGATTTTCTGAATTGTTTGAAATAATCAAAATATAATCAATTGTCCTTGTTTGATAAGGACACATAGAGTTCTCCTTGGGTTCACAGTTACCTTTTGGAAATAGGTAGTCAGTAACCATTGCTTCTCTTTCCTTACTGTGTTTTTCCCCTTTACAACTCTCCTGCAGTCTACTGAGACAAATGTTCCCTGAGGTACCAATGGTTTCAAAACTGAGTTTTCATCTCCTTCTTTTAGTTATTTTCTATGGATTTCTGTAGATAGACTTTAAGGCTGCCAAACATGGATGTTGGTGTCAGACAGCTCCTGACTGGACAGCACTTACAAGGTGTGAGATTTTTAGCAGATTGTCAAAGCTTCCCCAACCCTAGTGGACTTCATAGAGTAATTGAAAAGTTAAATGAGATCTTGCATGTGGAGGGATGTCACTGCCTGACCCTACTCAGCACCACAGTAGGGCCGTGATGGGTGATCCACATTTTTCTGCACATCTTTCTGTCCTCTTGCATCTCCTCAGTGATTCCCCTGAATGCCGGAAATGGAACTCTGGGATTTAATGTTTGCCCTACTGGAATAGGACCAAGTCTTGTCTTGGTCCCATTCCTTTCTATCTTTATATTCCTATCTTTTGAATGGGTATTTTGTTCTGTATCATTCTATGTTGGAAGTGTTTAACTTTCTTTTCATTTTTACAAGGGTTTGCAGATAAATTTGACAAATCTCAGAGGAGACTTTGGACTTGGCTTTTTCAGTAATGCTAAAACTTTTAGGAGGTTGGCAACTCTTAGAGATGAACTAATACATTTTGCATAAAGGATGCGAATGAGTCTTTTGGAATTCAGGACTGGAATGTATGGTTTATATCTATTATCTCAAAGCCTGTTTTGCCATTTTACCTGCTGCATGTACAGCTCCAGATGTCTCCAGATGGGTGAGTCCATCATTGGACAACTTTAGTTCAGAGTGTCTCTCTGAGTGCTTGCCTGATTAATAACTTTGTGTGGATATACAAATGTTACTTTATCACACCTTTATTGATGAGATAGCCAATGAAGAAAACAACAAAATGTCCATGAATCCACTGTTGAAGAATGTTATTCCACTATTTTTGCCAAAGGTATTTAAAGAAGAGACTAAATCTAGGAATAACAAGAGTCTTGGTTGAATTTCAATTCCAACTCTGATATTTAATGAATTTTACAAGTTTGAAATCATTATTTTGCCTCTGAACTTGCAGTTTTCTCAACTGTAAAAGGGAGCTGATATGCACAGCAAGAACTCAGAATTTTAGTAAAATCATGAGCTTATGTATGTGGAAGTTGCCTATGTGCTCTGGAAACAGAGAGAGAAGGGAGGGCTCAAGGATAAAAACACATCCTGTCAGGTCACATTCTCATGAACCTGCTCCCTTTGACCAGCTACCATCTCCAACGTAAGACATTTGGGGGCATTTTAGATCTAAATCATAACAATACTTTAAAACAAACCAAACTACTTTGACATCTTCACAAAGAAAATTCTAAGAAAGCATTGATATTCCTAGACTAACAGCACATTATGTGCAGTTGTCCTGTTTGAAAAAGAACTCTATATAATAGAAAAATTTAAAAACACACTATTTATGCTTGTGTGCACTTCTGATTCTAGTCTCAATACATACTATTTTCTACTTCATCACGTATTTCTATCTAAACTGTATCACCTACAAATGACAAAAATCTCCTTTGATGTGGGAATTGTCTCGTGTTGTATTCAAGAAATTCAATGAAATATTGAACAGGAATAAACAGATTAATCATGTTCAATAATGCTCTGTTGGTACTTCAAAATACAGTAGTTTGTAGCTGTAGAAAACAATAATATAGTTATATGTGTTGGCTTAACTGTACATCCACACATACTGTCAAGTGAAGAGAGTGTATAAAAGCATTCTACTTGTGTAAGCTTGCATGGGATATACAGATGAACAGGACTGATTTCACACAAAATGTAATAATTGCTATCTCTACAAGGTAGGACTTTGCGTGGTTTTTACAAAGTATCTCTTGTGCTCATCTGCATGAAAAACATTACATTTCTTTTGCAGCAAATGTTCATAATTTTTAAAAGAAGAAAATAACTTTAGTTTGAAAATAGGAGGAACAAAGGCTAATCATTTACTTATAAGTGGTGAGGTGTGGTTTTGCTTCATATCTTTGTTTTCCTTTCTTTTTTCCTTGTATATGCTAGGCAAATTCTTTATAACTGAGCTCCATCTTCAGCCAAGTTTTAACATATATATAAAGGTGGACAGGAAGAACAATGCATAGCATTATGTTCAGGGCAGATTCTGAGCCTTCACAGTATTATTCCACAAAAGAAAAAAATATGTAAATGCATTGCAGTAAAAAGCCATAAAAGAGGAACAAACAATGGAGAAAGGTAATAAATTAATACATCTGTGATGCTGGTGAAGGTTTTTGTGCTGTGACATTTGCGAATGTCCTGAATAAATGTCAAGTTTGTAAGGAGTGCTGTCATGCATCACTTTCGAAAGCAAAGACCATTTTCAGATCCTCGGTATTCTTGTGCAGATCCAGACACAGGCAAGTCTAACGCTGCCGACTTCCAAATTCTGGGCCAATAACATCTGCCATCCTTAGCCAGAGCAGAGTAATAGTACATTGGCAAAAGCAAGGGAACTCTTTAAAGGCATGTGGATGTGCCAGCGTTTATGGTGATTTAAAAAGCACATTTGTGGAGAGAAAAATACCATTTTTTTGCCTGGTTTTGTTAAGCCTTAATTAAAGAGGCCATTCCTCCTTTTTCTGCCACTTGGACTGTGGGACTGTGGCTTCTCTTGGCCTGGATAAGGATTTCATTGGTTCATGGGCTAATTAGGAAGGACTCACACTGTTCCTCAGCCTCCTGAAAGGCCAGAACAAAGGATGCTGCTGGTAGATTGCCGGGCTGCCTCAATTGCAGAGGCTCAGGGGCAAAAGAAAAAGAAAAGCTTTTGAATAGAAAACGTTTTTGATGCTGTGAAAGAAATTAAGAACTACAACAGAGGCCTAGGCGCTGCTGCACACAGCCTTCCACATAGACTCATTGTGTTTAGGAACAAGGTCAACAAAGCCCTGTCTGCTACTGAACACCTCACATTACACAGGCATCTGTTTAGCTGCTGTGGCCCAGGCTCTCTTGCTAGGAAGTACTTTCCCAATCAGACCGTCTGGTGCTGTGATAAACACAGATGAGCATGAGTAGTGTCATGCATTCATCTGTACAATTAATGCACGATTTCCTCGTGGATTGTTTGCAAATACAGTACAAACGATTGCGGTTTCTTTTTTTGACCAAACAAAAACAAAGCTGGAAAGAGTTTTAAAAAATTATTATACCAGCATCACATTGCTCCACTCAAATGTCGGGAAATCCTTCTTCATATTTTAAAATAATTGAAACCATCAAATAAGATGAAAACTTTGTCTTTTCTTTTCCACATAGAGAAATACATCTTCAGGGCCAATGACGTGTCTAAGAGCCTGAGTCAGTCAGAAGTAGATGAAATTAATCACGCTCGTGTGTTGTGGAAATGTCAGTGTTTCTGTGTTGCCACCTGGAAGTTCCTTTTCTTATTCTATGACTTGAGCATCTGTTTCCTAAGCTCCACTTCCAAATAACACTAATCACCCCTTCCCAAGGTCTTCCGTTCCAACTAAGCAGCATACATGTATGTGTCATCTCCTTAGCCCTTAAAAATCTATTGCTGTCTGCATTTTACAGATGGGGAACCTGAGGGTCTGCAAATCTGCACAGGAGAAAACAAAGCTACTAAGGAGTAGAGTATGAACTTCCAAATCATGGCTTTCTGACTTTCAAAACTGCCCTGCTGTGGTGGAATTTAAATTTTAATATATAAGTATTAATTTTGAATTACAGGATCGGAAAGTACCTTAGAAATTACATAACCCACACTCCTCAATTTGCAGTTAAGAAATTAAGACAGAGGAATGGTCTCCTGTTTCCCGAGATTTTAACGGGATGATTCTCAAACTATGGCATGGTTAGAATCACACCATGCCTCACTCCTGGAAGTGGACACCAGGTTTTGCACAGATCCCTGGGCCCATTGCCAGAGCTTTTGATGCAGTAGATGTGCAATCCCGCCTGAGCACTGGCTGGCTAAGTAATTTCTAGCACAGTGCTGATGCTGCTGGTCTGGGAACTACTCCGATAGCCACATCCTAGAAAACCAGTGTCTTCCGTTCCTCTCTCCCCTCTCCTTCCATCCCTTTCTTCCTCCCTTTCCACCATCCCTCTCTCCTTTCCTCTTTTTCTCTGTTTTCTCTCTTGCTCTCTCTCCCTCCCTCCCTCTCCTCCTCCCTTCTTCCTTTCTTTTTGTAACAGAGGTAAATGCAGAGACTTCACATCGAGCTACTTTTTTGTTTTTATACAGCATTTTGAGACAGAGTCTGGTTAACTCATCAAGTTGTCAAGACTGGCTTGTGACTTGCAACCGTCTTGCCTCGGCCTCCCACAATGCCGGGATTACAAGCGTGTGCCACCATGTTCAGCTACACTACTTTTCATCTAACAGTAAAGTAAAATAACAAAACAAAGCAGAGAGAGAGAGAGAGAGAGAGAGAGAGAGAAGAAAGAAAAGAAAAAACCTCACAAAACAAAACAAAAATCAATCAAAACAAAAATGTAAAAGAAGAATAAAACAAAACAGTGAAGGTGGTTATATTTTCATTTAAGAAGCTTCAGCAATGCCATCTTGAATATTGCATTATTCTTATCCACGTGATGGGCACAGTAACAGCATCTGTGAAATGTAAAACAATTTGGTCATTTATAGCAATGTCCCTCCTAGTGCAAGCATTTCCTAGAGATTCTTTCTGAAATTTTTGGACTCATTTTCCTCTTTGAAAAGTATTGCAACAGCTAGAAGTTTTCCAGTATGCATTGACTTCCTTTCATAGCTCCCTGAGTGGCATTTCTAATGCAGAGATTTGGATAATAAAGCTGCACAATTAATCTTTCAAAGTAGCACGTATCACCTCACCACTGTTCAGGTGAGTCAGCACTGCTACCTCATCTACAAAATGATTCTGTTGTGGTAGATGCAATTATTTTCTCAAGAAAATTGGAACATCTATCAGCTGAAGTACACTTTTCTTATCCTATTCACCAAAATAATTTTCACCTATACAAGTTGCAATCTGTAGTGGCTCAACCTGCAAAATCATCCTTATTCAAAGTTATTTATTATTTGAAGAGGAAATGAATGACCTTGGAGAAAATGTGGCTAACTCTGTTCTGTTAATGGCCAGATGACCAGGTATTGTTGCTAATTTTCTGCTGATCTCCAGCCTATATGTGAAAGCCACTTGAGATTGGCATCAGGGTAAATAGGTGAGCGCACTGCAATTAATGACGGTTATAACTTTTATCAGTTGTTAATTTGGGGATCTCTTCGTTGCAAGAGTGAGAGCTTAGATATGACATAGAATGACGTAGATTTTTAAAAATGGAGTAGGACCATGCGATTTGTCAAGGAATTCTGGGAAACACTTGATCGGCAAAAAATAATTATGAAGCTGCGGCAAATCAATTTGATGAATTTTTACATATAACACTCCTTAGTCATCCAGGCTTCCTTCTTTTCCTGTCAGTAGAAAGCATTTCCAGGCAATGATACTATTCTAGGGAGTGCTTGGAAACATTCCAGGGCCTTCAAGGAGGCAATTACAGGGCAGGTCAGCTCCCACGGCCACAGTGATACTCAAATTCATGCAGTAACTGACCAGAACAGGAAGTACTATAGCAACAACAACTATAACATAGCAAATGAACTTGGAACGGCAGAGATTACCTATAATTTAAGATTTGCACTTGTAGATGGAGAGTTTGAATTTAGTATTACAGATTTAATAGCCAGAAGGCAACCAGTAGGATGATAAGTGAACAAAAACAACATCATAGAGCAAAGACAAAAAGTAGAGGATCTGAGCTAGGACCGCAGATATATTGCCCTCATGAAGAATGACTGACATTTGACCTGATTGTGCATCAGATATCCAAAGGTAGCTTTTTAAATGCACTTTGGAAAAGATGATTGTAAATTTGCAACCAGAGTTGACCTAGAACAACAAAGCATAACTAGTAATGCTGCAAATAATTAGTACTTTTATGAGTTTGAGCCAATTCTTAGCAAATCCGTAGAGTGTATTTCAAAATCTCACATTCCATTTACCCCAATTAATCTTTTAATCACTTTTATATAATCTGAAAATGAATAGTTCATTCAAGTGTCATTCAGAAGAGATGTAGGAGTCAGGAAAGCTCAAGTAATATTTATAGTATTTATTCATGTTTGCTTTAGGCAATTTAGATGAATATCACTTATATTTATGTGATTAATGATTATACCATTTATTAAGATTGTTCCAATGTTTAAATAGTCACAACAGGTTCTAGCAAAGCTGTAAAAAAACAAATCAGCGATTGGATTTTCTGTTTTCTATATTCGGATCATTTCCTCTATTTGGAAATGGCTGCACTCCGTTGATACTTGGTTGCTAACGTTTTACAGAGGAGGGGCTCCCTGTGTTCTACACACACTAATTCTTGTGAGTGTTAATTGGGGCTCAAGGAACAAAGAGCCTGATGGTCAGGAAAGCTTGGGAAATGTGGAATACCAAAATCTCTCCTCTGAGAAAGTCACAATATCATTAGCATATTAAAGGCTCTGAAAGCTCCTACATTAAGAAAGGAACCTCTCTAACTTTGTTTAACAGTTAAACAAACCTGTTTATATGCAGCACATTTATTAACACGCCCCAGAATAAAACATCCTTAATCCCAAACTTGGAAATGTGGGCTTAGTTGAACTTCAAGTTATGACCACTTTACCCTACATATATTTTAGTTGAATACTTTGTAAAGGCTATTATGTGCAAAGGACAGATGCTTTGATAAATGGTTAAGTTGTGGGAAGATTGTTCACAAATATGAACTTGCAAAACATGAGGTGTAAGTATAATGTCATAAGGTAAATAACATTGTTCAAAACTGATTTCAAGACAAAATAACCCATTATTATACTCTTCAAACCGGGAGACAAACTAGAAAAAACACAAATCACATACACATACGAATAGTGCAAATGATAAAAATTTTGCCATTCACTTATTCTTTTTACTTTGGTGGTTTCTACTTGGTGATTTAGAATGTTGTGGATTTTAGAGACAGAGTTTGATTTCAGATCCATATTTTAATTTACTGAGTTCACAGAAAATACTCAACTCATGATTGAGTAATTTGTTTCCTTATCTATGAAACAAGACCAGTTTTATACTTATTTAAGAATTGCTTTGAGAATTCAATGAGGTTACACAAAGAAAGTATCTACCATATGATACACCCTATGTAAATTAAAATTTCTTTATTGTGTGCTGCAACTTCCTCCACACTTTTGTAATCAGTTGAGGTCCTCAGAATGACAGAAAGCATTTTTTTCTCAGGTGCTAATGATAAACTGCTATTTCACTGAATAAATTGAAATAAAATTGCTGTGCTTGTCTATCACCCCATTATTAAGTCATCGGAAGAAGGGCCTGTGTTTAACTTACCAGGCCAGGACTTTCAACATGTTTAGGAGCCTGATATATACAATAAAGAAGCTGGTAAATCCCCCAAACCAACTTTCTTATCTTCCCACAGTCTTCTTTTTCCAGCTACTCAGGATGGTCAAAGCAACTTTGCCTCAACATTAACCCTCAAGAGCAATAATGCTTTACTTTAAAACAACATGCCCATCAAAATATCAGTTTAATACACACAAATTAGTGGTTCATTGCACTGCAATATTAGTTAATTTTGAAATTGCATTATAGATTTCTAAATTAAAGAGACTGCCTGCCTGTCACTCACATCACATACAATGAATGCCAACATCAGACATCACCTTTTCCCAGCTTTGCCAGACTGAAGGTCATTATCAATTGCTGTTTAATCAGCCAAGTCATGCATATAGACAAAGGTTAACTGCGCATGGTCCAATCTGACTTCCTTTGTCAACGCAAGACAATTTGCAGCTTAATAAAGCTGCTCTGATTGCACTTAACAACACCTGCTTTAAAATCCAGCCTCATTAATAGAACACTAATGAGTTAGGGATCTTCTGGCAAGGGCACCATCAAAGACAAATGATTTGCTTTCTGATTAAATGACCTAAATAACATAAAACCAAACCTCCAGGTTTCCTTCAGAGAAATTCTTCTTGGAAAAGGTGATGAAAGCTGTTGGTTTTAAAAGAAAGAATAGTTTTAAAGAAAGAATTGTCTTTTTGGCTGTTTAAAGTTGTAATATGGTACTACAATAAGCAATAAATGAAACGGAACCAAACCAAATCTTTAACCTTTGAACCGTCACTCTCAAACACAAGTTTGCCACTGAATAAGAAAGCAAAGGATACAAAACCCATGAAAAGAAAAGGGAATATCGAAAAATATTTATGGGGTTGATATTTAATATAAAGATGATCAGCTTAGTTTATGAAAAAATAAAAGTCATTGAACCTATTGAATACCTTGGCATTTGGAATTTGTTGTTAACTTTCTGTATGATGTAAAGAAATTCATTTGCTGCTCTGAGTGATGTCATGTGTTTTGATTCAGTACAACCACTGGCTAAACTTAGAACAGTGGGAATCTTGCACACACTGGAAATCTTGCAATCATGCATCTTTTTCATTTTTGTTTTGTTTTATTTTGGTTTTGTTTGTTTGTAGTTCTGTCATTATCCTGTGTGTACCAGACATGTCAATCATTGTTGTTCGCCTGCCTGTGCCTATGGTAATGAAAACTGCTCTGCTACAGCCTCTGCTACAAAGGCAGCTGGGGAAAGAGCCTGCTGTGAGAATTCAAGCAATGGCAGCTAAGTCAGAGGCTCATTATGACCAGAATCTCAGGTTATCAGCTACCAAATCTGAGGACTTCTCAGAGATAGAATTGAACTGAAGTTCAGAGGGAATCAGGAAGTCAGAAGAGAGACACTGAAATAGATACTCACATACAAGAAGTGCTAAAGCCTACTCAGGACAGAGCATGAGAACAGAGTTCCATACATTCTTTTTTGATTATTGATTTTTAATCTTTTATTTAGGCATTCCTTTAGGTTGACAGAAAATTGTCAGTTTATAGAACTATAGACTTTTGACTCAACTTTCACAAACAGTATTTTACTAGAATTGACTATCTGTATGTGTGTATGTACAAATATACTTAATGGATTTCTTTCTTTATATTTATATAATATTTTTCTTAAAAGTAAGTTGCTTCATGATGACATTTCACTCCTAAATATTTTAGGGTCTTTTTCCTACAAGCAAAGAATTCTCAAGTATAATCACAATATAATCATCGAAATCAAGATATTAACAATAGTATAGGAATATTATCTAATCTATAGGCCTTATCCCAATTTAACTAGAGTCCCAATAACGTCTTTCATAGCAAAAGGAAATCTAAAATCATGTGTTATATTTTAATGTCACATCTTTTAACCACCTTTAATCTGGAATAATTTTGAAATCTTTTTCAGTATATAGTAAATAAAAATTTTTCAAGTGACCAGGCCAGCTATTTTATAGACTGTCTCTTAGTTAGGGTATATATGATAATTCCTCATGATTGGATTCCAGTTAAGATAGCCCTTGTAGTATAGAGCAAATTTCCTTATCCTTTTGTTTGTGACCCTGCCCAAGTGAGACACTGAGGTGGGAATTGTACAAAAGTCTTATTTATAGCTTAGACTTTATCACTGGAATTTTCTTTAGCAAATAAAAAAGAGCATGAGAGTTTCCCCTCCCCTTTAAAACTAAATAATGCAAACAAATATCTCTGCTTTGGTTATCATTTGAGAAGAATGGTACTGTATTGTTTAAAAATGGAACCTGAATCCTGGATTATCTGTGTACAAATTCTGACTCTGTTGCTCATTTTCTGTGAAGCTATAGAAACTTATTTTCTCTGTGACTTAATTTCATCATCTCTGAATTGGGCTGAACAATAGTACAAAATTGCTAGAGTTGTTGTGTGGATGAAATATCATAATACATGGAAAATACTTTCAAGAAACTTCAATTTCAGGCAATAAGGTGTACAGTGTACCACACAAAAAATGTTGATAGAATTAAAAAATAAAAAAAGAATTCCCTCAGTCAGAGGAACTGCATTATAGATTTATAAAAAATTATCTTTTAAAATTTTAAAACTTTTGAAGCCAGTTTTAAAACTCTGCACTTCTTAAAACTAAATTAAGTGAATTTATAATTAAATAAATTATATTAACAATAAAATAATGTTAAAATGTACAACTTTGTAATTATTTTACCGACTATACTATTATTTATTATCTTAAGTATGCTTACAATATATTGTAACTGTAAAACAATTTTAGAATGTTGTGCTGCTGTATATTTGTGCCTAACACTGTGTTCATTGAGGTTACGTAAATAACTTGAAATTGGTCATGATGGCACTTTTTCCACCATGGGAATTGGTAAACATTATGTTTATTCATTTTATTTTTTTTGGTACCAGGAATCAAACTCAGGACCTAGTCCTTGCCAGACAGGTGCTGTGCCACTGAGCCACATCCCCAGCCCTAATAAATATGATGAATTCAGGGTTTTCTTGGGCAGATCCCCATTCTTTTTTCCTGGATATCTGGTTGTTAAATATTTACCAGCACACTTCTACCCACTAACTAGGTATGATAAGATTGGTGGAATTTGATGAGTCACGGAACTGAAAATTTCCCTAGATTTTATCTCCTAATCTCTGGTAGCCAAAATTTGTTGTAATGAGCTCACTTGTGTGAGAATGAAACAAAGCTTGTGGGTCAATCAAGGGGAAGGGCTGAACCAGAGGCTTTTCTCTTGGCCAGTTTGATCCTGCGGGATAACACTCTCAATAGCTTTAATTTAGGAGAAAAAAAATTGCTCTCACAGGAAGGCATCAGGGATATTTGTCTGGTCTACCTTTAGCTTTGGGGGAGAAGTGAAAGAAAAAGATGTTATAGTCAAAATGCATGGTAATTTTAGTTTCAGAATGGACTCTAAATGTCTTGCCTACCCTAAAATATCTCTAAATTCATCCATTTGTTTGCAGTGGTTGGTAGTGGGCTCATTGGAAATGCAAGTGCAATTCCTTTCTGATGGAACACAATTTATCTGCCTGCTTCAAAGAAATCCCATAGAGGAATAAATAAGAACCAAGATACATCATGTAAAAGTACAAATTCCCAATGATGAATGTAAATATACTGTATACCTAAAATGTAACAATAAAAGAATTTAAGAGAAAAAAAAGAAATCCTATACATAGTTTTAAGGAACATAAAATCACAATTAAAAATTACTAAATATAAACCAATTATGAAAAGGGGAGAGAATATAAAAAAGCATATTAAAATAACTTCAAAACTATGAAAAAATGTTAAACACCATTGACTATTGGAGAAATGTGCAGTGATACAATACTACATACCACATACTACCAAAGATTACGTTAGACTGATGATACTACACGTTTGTAAGAATATGAACCAAATGGAACTCTTGTAGCACTAATGAAAGTGTGATTTGAAAATAGAAATGGCATTAGTTTCTAAAGTTGAAGATTTCATCACAGGTTGGTTTATCTAGGAAACAGACACTGAGATAGACATAGGAATGTAAAATGTTTATTGGAGGAAAACACATGAAAAGAAAAAAGAAATCAATATAAAAATATATACATATATATATTTGTAATAGTAATATTTAGAACATAAATTATTTGCCTCTTCTCATATATTATTCTTTTCACCATAAGCTTCTCAATACATTATTAGTATTGTTTTTTACATGAAATACTATATACATTTAGATATATACCATCATGATTCTTTCTATTGGTCTGTCTTCTCTCTTACACATCCAAGCTATCATTAAAAATAAGGAAGAAAGGAGAGAATGATGTAGGTAGGGAAAGTGGGAAGGGTAGGGAAAGCTAATAAGGGAAAAAATATGTGAAAATGTAAAAATGGAATTAAAGTGTTTGAAGGTGGGGAGGGGAGGAGGGGGTGAAGGGAGGGTGGGACAGGGGAAAAATGAGAACCAAGACCTGTCTTGTAGAGGTACAAGATCCCAATAATGAATGTAACTGTACTGTATGCCTAGAATGTACCAATAAACTTAATGAGGGAAAAAATAAATAAAAATAAATTTCTTGGGCCGGGGATCTAGCTTAGTGCCTTCCAAGGTCTTGAGTTTGATCCCCAGTACACACACACACACACAGACACACACACACACAGACACAAGAAAATAAATGTATTTCCACCTGAAGAACTGAAGAACACCCTACAATTTTCTTTGATGAATGTTTGCTGCTGCTGAAGACTTTAAGTTTTTATAAGACAAAATTTTTCATCTGCTTTCTGTTTTGAAGAATATTTTCACTAGTGACAGAATTCTAAGTCAGTTATTTACTTTAACTATCTTGAAGATATCATCCCACTCTCTTTGGGATTCCAACCCTTCTCCAGGTACTGTTACTATTTTATTCCAGATGTCCATTTTTACATCTTATTTCTCCCACACCCATTTAAATAAATATCTACATTTAATCATTCAATTCTCTGTGATTATATATCAATTATCTATGATAAAATATGTATATTTGTGTGTGTGAGGTGTCCAATTTCTAAATGTAGCATTGGTTGATGTTCTTGATGAATTGTGTTATTTTTAAATATCCCTTGTTATTTTGGTGTGATGAATATTGTATACAATATAGTTATACACATACACACATATGTACTGTATATACATACGCACATACAGTTTTACATAGTTGTATATACGGATGTATGGTTAATGATGCGCTGCCCACTGTGATACTTTCATGAATTACCTAAGCACCATTAGGCAAAAGACTATTATTTGTATTCTTTCTTTACATTAAAGGGAGGAAAGATTTTAAGAAGTCAGCTATCTTGCCTAAGCTTACATGGTTGCTAAGAGGAAGATTTAAACTTAAATGCAGGTCTCTGTGACTTCAGTAACACATCTCTGAACTGCTAGACTATCTCACAATAATAATGGAAAAGTAAGTTTTATTCAGAATATTAAAACCTAGCCACCTGCTTCCCTGGGAAACACACACTTCTGTTGAGTATATGCACGCAGGCAGGCAGTATGTGGGTTGCTGGTCCAGAGGTCAACATTCTTTTTAAAGAGTCAAGTTGAGATATTGCTTGGACAAGTGAAATTAGTATTTCTGTGATAAATGACTTAAAAGCCAGAAAGAAAAGTATTTAAGTAAATATAAATACAAACATTTTAATGTATTGCTCTTGAGTAACGGTTCCAGAGCATAGAATACTCATTTGGACCCCTGTTGATAGCTTTTCAAAATTTCACTATATTCTCTCATAAAGAATTTGATTCTTTGTCTTTTTCCCCTGGCTACATTAAAACTGCCCCTCATAGGAATCCAGTGTAGTAAGAACAGTGCTCGTTTGTCTGATTCCAAACTTTCCCCATGTCCACTTCTATTATATACCTACCTGAAATCAGAAAGAGTGTACAAAAATATAGGTAAAGGAGTATAAAAAGTAGAGGTAAGGGAAAACCTGGTTTAATGATTACAGTTAGGAGGACATTAAGGGTAAATGTTGTTTTAATAAGTGCAAAAATAAGTATTTCTCTAGCATTAGCAAATGAGAAAGTAAGAAAGAAAAAACTCTAGCTTGTAGCCATTCAACTCTGTAAACAAGCAAGACTTACTCAACCTACTGTACCTCTTTGCCATGGCTCAGGAGAACTTGCCCACTGAGTGATCAGACAGGTATGTGGGTGTGCTGGGGCTGTGCCTTGACGTAATTCTCGTAAAGAAGCAGGTGAAGAAGGAAATAAAGAACACTATGCTATCTGAGATCCTTTCTCTCTCTCTTTGGTGTAGCTATCTACCCATTTTAGAAGGTCTCACTCAAGTCCTTCAGTTAAACATAACCATTTGACATCAATTTATTAGATATTTTCTTTTAGATTTTGAGTTAGCACCTTTGTATAAAGCACTGAATTGATCTGCTTTATGTTTTTGCTTTTTTGCAGATCAAAAAATCTGAATGCTCTTTAAGCGTAAGCTCCAAAAGTTATATTCCTTTAGTGATCCTCATATCTCTAGAAGAATACAAGGTATGTGACTGGCAAATATTTATTACTGTTGCTTCCAAGAGTCTCTTTATAACTTAAAGAGAAACAAGGCCAGGGATTTAGCTTATGGGTACCACTGCCAGTCTTGCAAGCACAAGATCCTGAGTTCGATCACTGCCTGGTATCAAGAAACAAAAAGGATTAGATTACAAGACTTTTAAAGGTAAGTACGCTAATGTCAAAAATCCTTTTGTAAAATTAGGCCGCCAGTTTCTGCATCTTGTTTCAGGGATGATTCAGGCATATTGGTAAGAATATTGAGTGGGAATAAAATGAGTATGTTGGGATTTGGGTCTGAGGCAAGAGGGGGAAAACTAGGATCTGTGTAAGTCTTGATTTGCTCATTGATAAGTGGAGATGTTACATACTCTACTACCTCTGCTTTATGGCTTTCAGAAGAGAAGGTGATAACAACCTTCCACCGTGCTTGTTTATGTCCAATATTCTATTGTGGTTAATATATGTTAAAAATCACAATGCGCTAGAGCCTGTTCATGAAGGCTCTCAAAAGCTCTTTAAAATTTTTAAAGATATGGTGAGCTGCTTGTTAATCACAGATATTAAAATTAAATTACATAAACTAAATTAAATGAATTATATTAAAATTTGAACAGCACATAATCAGAATTCCTACCTTGCTATTTTGTTACATTTTATTATTACCTGTGCTCTTGAGGTTATCTATGTATATTACATATCTATGCTAGAAATATTCTATAATGCCATCCTGCTTTGCATCTCTTCCTAACTTCATGTTGAGTAAGTCATGTGGTAACCTTGTGATTGGCAATGATGAAAGTATTTACACTGTGGATATCAATAAATGCTAAAATTGAGGCTTACCATTTGGGTAGGCTGATTGAAATATTTATAATACACTACAGACATTTCAACCATTTCATAATTAGCAACCCGAGGAAAGAACTGGTACCAAATATGTCTTTGTATATTCACGGTGTGGGGCATCATACTTAATCTTGTACATATTGAAGTTCATAAAGAGCTTTCAAGAAAACAAAGTAATCTGCTCTATGAACAATCCATCTCCAAGACATTGATTTAGTTTCTCTATTTAATAATGTACTTTTTACAACTTTTTGTTGAATCTGATATGCATCAATTTGAAAGCTACTGGCATAAATATCACCATTAAACTATATGGTACTGAGTAAATAATTATTGAATTAAAAAATTAGTATGCTAAATAACTATGAAAACTAAATAAAACATACTATACATAAAATTCTTTTAAGAAACATCCTCCCAGGGCCAGGGATGTAGCTTAGCCATACAGCACCTGCCTGGCAAGTGGGAGGTCCTGAGTTCCATCCCAGGTACCAAAACAGAGCAAACAAAGAAGCATCCTCCTATATAATTAATTTCCTTTATTTATTTCTGGTGCTTGTCTAATTTCCAGGAGTGTAATCTAGAGAGAAAAAGTCACTATCCGTATAAAAGATGGGATGCAGACATTGAAATTTTGCACCATGAGAATATATTAGTAATTTAAGACATATACATTACTTTTGGTGGCTTTGTTAAGTAACAAACAGGCTTTTCAAAACATGTAATTTTATAAATTTTCAATATGATTATTGGAAATTGGTGTAGTAATTTCTTCTCTTTTGTTTTTGTTTTTGGTACTTGGGATTCAACTGTGGACCTTGTACTTGCAAGGCAGGTGGCAGCACCACTGAACTAAATTCCTGGCCCTTAATTTCTTTAGAGCAGAAAAAAATAAGGTAATTATTTTTCTTCTGGATTTGTCAAAATTCAGGCACAAAATTACAGCAAGTTGAATACTTATAGCAAGACATAGGAGAGTATATAGAAAAATATATAATTTAAAGAAAGCAAATCTGATTAAGGGAATATATGAACTACTTTGACATAGATTGGCTAAAACCCTTCTTACAGGCAATAAGATAGAAGTAGTTTTAAATTTGTATATAGGGGGATATCCAAACATTTGAGGAAAATGGTGACTTAAAGAATAACTGACCAAGTGGATTTACAGTATTATTTTAAAAATATGTTATAAAATTTTACACACAACCGAAGTTAACAATAATTTTATAAGTTAAATGGAATCCATCATGTCAAATCTCCAATTCTTTCATGATATATCAAATGTAAGAAAAAAAATCCATGAAAATATCTTATACTGGTTGTTCTACTTATTGTACTGATACTATTAAGCTTTTATTAAACTAGAAGCTAGAAAAGGTACACAAACTAAAGAGTGTGCCAAGATTGGGTAAAAGAAAATTGAAAGAGATGGTATCAACATTTGGGAGAGCATCACACTAAAGCAGTCATTACAATTTTGAAGAGATGGCTGAAAGCTGAGAATTTGAGCAGAGTTTTCATGGTCATGGCTACAGGAGAACAAAAAATGGAGTTCAGATCTAACATCTAAATGACTCTCTGAGGTATCTCCATATTGAGCCATCCCTCTACTGGGTATCTTTCCAAGAGAATTAAAAGAATCATATCACAGAGAAGTATGTGCACCCATGTTTATAGCGGCACAGTTGGTAATAGCTAAATCTTGGAAACAACCTATTTGCCCATCCATTGGAAACTGGATAAAGAAGTTGTGGTTTTTCTATAAAATGGAATATTACTCAGCCATAAAGAGCGAGAGAATAGATTCATTCATAGGAAAATGGATACATATTGAAGATATACTCCTAAGTGAAATAAATAAGTCACACATGTGTAAATACCAAATAGTTTCCCTGGTGTGAATATTCTGCAACAATGCATAAGATTCTAATAAGATTACTGACATTTAGAAATTTGAAGAAAGGAGCTAAAGGTGTAGGGAAGGTGTGATGCGTAGGGGAAGAACAAAAAGCGAAAAGAAAAAAATGTGAGAGAATGAAAAGATGAAAATAAAGTGTTTGTAGATGGGGAGGGGAGGAGGGGGTGAAGGGAGGGCAAAGGTAAGGGGAAAAAATGAGAATCAAGACTTGCCATGTAAAGGTACATGATTCCAACAATGAATGTAACTGTACTGTATCCCTAAAATGTACCAATAAACTCAATAAAATTAAAAAAAAAATAAATGACTCTCAGGTTATCTTGATCTGCTTCAATTCTGTAGTTTTCAACTAGGGGGCAGTTTCATCTCCCTAAGTTATGTTTGGCAATCTTTGGACACAGTTTTTGTTTTCATAACTGGGAAGTAATATATGCTACAACATAAAAGGGTGGAGGCCATGGTTGCTAACTAGAACATTCTGCACTGCACAGATGAGCCTAACACAACAAAGAATTATCAGATTCAAATAGTAGTGAGTTTAACACATCATGTTCTAAACTCTACAGGTTTGGAAGAAGTGGATACAGATCATCCTTCAAGAGAACAGGAGTCTAGCTTTAAATTATATTTATAATTGCAGTAGGAGGTATCAGAATGCTAGCACTCTTTGATTATCCACTTAACAGAAATCAAAGTCAATCCCCGTAGAATAGCTATTTGCAAATTAATGCCATAAAATCTAATCCAGTTTACCGATATTTTAAAGTTTTATTGGAAAATATGTAGGCTTTTTGAGTCATTTTTATACTGCTTATAGCAACTTTCGCATAACAATGGTAATGCTGAGTAGTTGCAACACAGACCATATGGCTTGCAAAATCAATAAAATTTACCATAGGGTCTTTTTAACAAAAGCATGCCAGCCCTTGCTATAGAGGATGCAGACCCCTAAATTGTCTCTATAATTTTTCATATAACTTACCTAGCACTCAAATAAAAATAATTGGGTACAGTAAAACCTTGGTTTGTGAACATAATTCATTCCAGAAACCCACTTGTAATCCAAAGCACTTGTATATCAAAATGAATTTCTTTATAAGAAATAATGGAAACTCGGATGATTTGTTCCATAACCCCAAAATACTCATATAAAAATGATTATAAGCCAGGCATGGTGGCACATGCCTTAATCCCAGCACTTAGGAGGCTGAGGCAGGAGGATCACTGTGAGTTCGAGACCAGTGAGTTCCAGGTCAGTCTCAACTACATAGTGAGACCCAGTCTCAAAAAACCAAACCAAACAAACAAAACAAAACAAAAAAGATCACAACACTGTTATATAACACAAAATAATGCAGAAAATATAAAATGTAAAGAAAAATAAATAAATCGACCTGAATTTAGCTTTTAAAACCTTTGTGACGAGTGTGAGGTAGACAAGAAAGGAGGGCTATAGGACCACTTTCACTATCACTAATGGAATCACAGCTATTTCTTGGCTCAATGGAATCCTTTTCTTTTCATGCAACTTTAGTAAAGAACCTACCCAATGACACTTGCATTTGCTTGCTTTTAAATATTTCATGGAAATGTGACATTGCATTGTCATTAAACATATTTACCACTTGAACTACTACAGCCTTATTGGAGTGGTGCTTTTCTATAAAATTTTGCAATTTCCCACATTTTACACATCTCTGTATCTCATTTGAAGTGAGGGGTTCCTCCTTTCTCTCCTCCTCTTTTCAGATGTGTTCTCCTTCATAATCTCATGCTGTTGGAAGATGATCACCCACAATCCCTCAGTGAGTGAGAGAAAATTATTGGTTCAATTGATCACGAGACTTTTAACATCATGTTCTACTTGTACTGAAAGATATTGTTATTTTATTAAGTTAAAATTTATTGGAACTATTTGCTCATCTTGTAGGAATCTTGCAGAACAAGTTTCTCACAATATGAGGTTTTACTGTGTATAGGAAATAAAACAATATATAAACAAAACAAGAAAATCAATCAATACATATTAGAACAGCCAGATGTACAGCTTAAAATTGCTGCATTAGACATTATACTATATTGGAAAAGGAAACTGCGAAGGATTTTATTAATGACAATTTAATACTCAAACTTAAAGTGAACACTGAAGAAAGAGAAATGAAAAGGGCTTCTGGACCAACAGAAACAAAACCTGGAAAAGGAGCTGACTATTTGACCGAAGTAATGGAAGCCAAAAGACAGTGGAATGACATTCTTCCCAGTAGGAAAGAAAATAGTTGCCTATTCAGAAAGCTATTATCTTTGAAGACATTTTCAGGCAAATATAAACTGAAAGAATTAAACAGCAACAGACACATATGTCATCACGCAAAAGAAAAACAGTCTCAGCTACTAAATGATATGTGTGAAAAGGAATAAAAAGCAATAGATCTGGGGATTTAGCTAAGTAGCACTGCACCTGCCTGGCAAGTATAAGGTTGAGGTTTTAGCTCAGTGGTGCGGCCACCTGCCTTGCAAGTGAAAGGTCCTGAGTTTGATCCCCAGTACCCCCCCAAACAAACAAACAAACAAAAATAAGGAAAATGTCATGGCTTGATAAAGCTAAATGAACACTGTATGTACAAAGCTTTATTAATAATGATGATATGTAGAAGATTTTAAAGAGATAAAATAAAAATAATACCATATGTTATAGAGAGATTAAAATAGCCTAAGTGTTCTAAGTGTTTATATTAACAGGAAAGTAGAAAGCATATTAATTTGTACTAGAATATGAGGAGTTATGGTCTTTAGGATAACATCTGAAAGAAATAGTATACAGTTGCATGTGTATTACTAGTGAATGGAGGAAATGAAATAATTCTTAAAATTTAAATTTAAAAAATCTATTCAAAAAGGATATAAATGAGGGAAAATAAACATAAGGCATTTCAAAGAGATAGGAAAAAATCCCCTTAAGGTAAATTTAAAATCAAGTGCATTACTAATATCATTAAATATGAAAGAACAAAATTACATGAAAGGCAACAGTTATGGACTGAATATAAAGAAAAGAAAATAACTGCCCAATTTATAAGATATGTGCTTTAGTTTTAGGAATAAAAAATAGGCAAAAATTTAAAGAAGATACTGTTAAACACCATTATTATTACTCAAAGTAGAATTTAAAACAAAAACATTACTGGATATATAGAAAGATATTTAGTTTTTATAAAAATTTTAATTCACTAGGAATTCAAAACAATTCTAGTTACCCTAGATAATTTGTTAAAAGGCAATGTCATTACAGATGGAATAGCTACAAAAATGGTAATAAGAATATACACTATAAACCAATAAGTTCTTAAAGCAACACAAACTGTTTTCCCCAATTAAGTTTATTGGTACATTTAAAGCAAACAGTACAGTTACATTTATTAATGGGATCTTGTACCTTTACATGATATGTCTTGGTAAAACAACACAATCGTTAAACAACTACCACAAGAAAAAAACTATTTCAAATTATAAAAAAATTAAATCTATAACAAAAAATATTTCCACAGGAAAATGCCAGACCTCAATGGTTATGTTAACTAATTGTGTCAAATACTAAGAAATAGCACCATAACTTTTCTAGAGAATAAAAAAGAGAAATCTTGTTCTATCATTATATGAGACTCACATATCCTCATAATAAAACTTTTTAAGGAAATTATAGAAAAGAAGACTCTAAACAAAGCACACTCACAAGAATAGATTCAAAATGGTAAAATAACAATGATAGCAATATGTAAAAATGATGACAGATTATATGACAGGATGTTTTTATTTCAGTCTATCATAAAGGATTAAAAACACGTGATCAGCACAGATGAATGAAATTTATTTAACAAATTTAATATCTATTCATGATAAAATGGCTTACTAAACTTGAAGCAGGAAGGAATTTTCTTTCTTCTTTTCTTTTTTCTTTTTCTTTTCTTTTTTTTTTTGGTATGGGGGATTGAACTTGGGACCTTGCTCTTGCAAGGCAAGGAATTTTCTTAATCTCATTAAAGTTTCTCCTAACATATTTAGTAAATATTTTATTTGATACCAAATTTTTGAATGATACTGCACCTGATTTTGTCATTTCTTCAGTATAACATTCTGAGGTCCTGAACAATACAGTAATGCAAGACAAAAAAAAATTAGTATTGTGGTTTGTATCTAGACAACTCTAAACTTCATGTGCTCATAGGTTGGGTTTTGAGAGATGGCTGGATCTGTAGCATGTGATACTGGGATTAAGGGTTTGTGCTACTAAATCAGTCTACTGATTAGAATTAACTTAGATCTGGAGGTGGCTGAATAAATTTACTGAAGATAGAAGTCCCATGTTGTATGTGGGTGGCACTACCCAAAATGCTTACAACATGGAAAGGATAAAAGGAAAAGAGAGGCTCACCTCACTGCTGTTTGTGCTGACTGCTGCTTGCTGCTCACTGCCTTCTCCTTGCTATTGCTCCTCTGTAATGCCCCTTTTCTATGGTGCCCTGTTTTGGAACCAGCCGACTAAAGACTGAAACCTCTACAAGCTGTGAGCTGAAATAAACCTTACCTCCTTTAACTTTAGGTGTCTGATATTTTATTTCAGGAACAAGAAAAGTAAGGTAAGAATAAAATTCATTATTGAAAAACAATATGCTTATGTACAGAGAGAAAAGAATGTATACATAGCAAACAACAGATTCATAGTCACAATTTTAATATTTACAATCTCATATATCAATAACAAACAGTAAATTGGATTTTTAAAAACAGATTAGTGACCATCAATTCTGTGGGAACAAAATGATCAAAAGATGTGCAAAATGTCTACACACACACACAACTACAAAACAAAAAGAAATGAATGAAAATCTAGATAGAGGGATGGACTGTGTTCAGATTATATAACCCACTCAAATTGATCGTTAGACTCAAGAAATTCAAACAAACTTCTGAAAAATTTGTTGGAATTTGGCAAGTTGTTTGTAAAATGTACATGGGAATGGAAGGAAGTGAAAAAAAAATAAAGAAGAGAACTTATTATATAAAATGTTTTAGAAGTTTTCCTAGCAAGCATGAGTTGTAGAAATTAAATAACATTTAGTGTAGTGTGACAACAAAAAGGAGAACACTTAAAAAAGAACAGATCCACACACATATGAGTATCTCATTTACAATGCAGGTGACACTACCCAGAAGTCAGGCAATAATGGTATTGTCAGTTAATGGTGTTCAGTCTACAGGGTATTTGGTAGGGAAGATGGGAATTATCTTGAACCTCACATTTCTAAGGGTGATAGAGTAAAGCATCCAGATGATACAAACAGAAAAATATCTTCACCTTCATGAAGTAGAGGATTTTTAAAAAAAGTATAAATCATAAATAAAATATTGTTAAGATAGAATATATTAGGATCCATGCATTCTCTTCATTAAAAGATATCATGAACAGAGTAAAAACCAAAGTCACAGTAGAAGAATATAGTTGCAAAAGTATAACAGAAAAATAACCTTTACCCCCACACACAAACAAATCAAGAACAGAAATAAGAGCTCAGTTGATAAAAACTGAGCAAAATTAAACAAAAATTATAAAAGAGGATAGTCAAACATTACAGAAACATATAAAAATGTTCAGCCTTACTCTTTGCAAAGTCATGTGGGGAATGTAAATTAAAAATACCATGAGATAGTATACATATTTTTCAGAATGATAAAAATTTTTAAAAACTGCAAAATAAAAAGTGATTGTGAAAATGAAGAGTAAGGGGATAACTTATTCATTGCTGAGTGCAATGTAGACCATCACATGGAAAATATTTTAGCACTTTATATATAAATTGACTGATCATTTCATTTCTAGATGTACATCCAAAATAAATTCACACACACATAAATTTATTATTCACACATAAACTGCGTGCAGACATATATATAAGAACATTTAAATTTGAATTTGAATATTTCCAATATATATTTGAATAGCATTGATTGAATGTTATTAGAATGTTTCTAAAAGTGCAAAAATAGAAATGGTCATTAATATAAAAATAAACAGGGCCAGAGATTTAGCTTAGTGTTTCTACCACCTGCCTCGCAAGTGCAAGGACCAGGGTTATCTCTGGTACCTTGGTACCAGAAAAAAAAAATGACCACAGGATAAATATACTTTATTATTATCATGCAACAGAAAACTATGAAGCACTGAAAAATAACAAAGCACAATTTAAGGCAACAACTGGCATCAATCAAAAGAACACAGATACATATATATATATATATATGTGTGTGTGTGTGTGTGTTCAGTGATTACATTTCTATATATTCAATTTGTTTATTCAAAAATATGCAAAACTAGGTGACTTCTCCTGAAAGAAGAGCAGGAGAATGTTTTGATACTGTGTTTCAATATGGATAGTGATAACATGGGCATGCTTCCTTTACTATAAATCAATAAAGTAGACCCATCTAATTTCTGCTTCCTGTATTTATATCACACCTAAGTAAAGAAAAAATTTTTTCACATAAAAATTTGAATTAGCAATAATTTAACCAGCAACAATTGTTCACCCTTTATTTATTTACTTATTTATTTTTATTTTTTTATTTTGTGAGACAGGGTCTCTCTAGGCAGTTCAGAGTGGTCTTGAATTCACTGTGAAGCCCAGGCTGGCCTCAAACTCACAGCAATCTTCCTGCCTTGCCTCCCAAGTGCTAGGATTACAGGCATGTGCCACCATGCCCAGCTAAATCCTCGATTTATTTATTTATTTATTTTTATTTTATTTTATTCCATTCCCCCCTTAACTCCCTAATTTAAGTAGCACTAATAGTGAAGTAATTTGTCTGACAATTATATTAAAAGCATTTTTCAAAAATTTAGAGACAGCTAAAATCTTATTTAGAGAAATGTTCATATCATTTATTCTATTTTAATTTAATAAAGTTATATACAAATACACCGAGTTCATTTCATTAAATTTAAAAATTTAATAAACAACAACAAAAAGAACAAAAATGAAATAATTGCAGAGGATTGGTAAAGATTACACAGAAATCAGTGGATTCTAATTCAGGTAAAAAAAAAAAAACTCACGTAAAGTGAATTAGTAAAAACCCTAGTGCATTGCAAAATAAATCTTAATAGGCTGTTTCAAATCACCACAATTTAAGAAACCATGAAGCACTATCTCCATCTTGGTGTTATTCCATGCCTAAAAGGATGGACCATTTGTAACTGGTAACTAATGTACTTGTCATGCAGTTTCTCTTTTGGAAAAATTTGTATATTAGATTAGGCACATGGTAATGTGACTGATTCCTGGCAATCAGCCATTCAGACAACTTAAAAAAAAATAAAGGAACACATTATTACTATCAAGACATTTAAACTATGTCATAGCTATTGTCAATTTAACCAGAGAGTTTGTGCAAGACATAGAAGACTCACTGGGCATAATTTTACAAAGTGTAAATCAACCGAGATAAAACAAAATAAAATAAAAATAAGAAGTTTGTATGAAGTTGTTTCCCTAGGGCCAGAATTTAATCATTTCCTCTGTTGGTCTATGAGTTTGTGTGTTTGGTGGTTTTGCATCTGTGTATATTAAACAATGATTCCATTTAGTAGCGTGAGATGATAGTTCCTTTGTATCTCTGGGAAAGTACTGGCTAGCTTTCCACTTGAGACTAAAATTCTGTTTTGGATGGAAAGCCATCCACATTTATCTTTTTATTCTGCCTCTTTTATGTATACGAAAGTGTCATGCTGTCAATCTTGTTGCTTTGCCAAATCCCTAATGCTTTCAGACATGTATTTCAATCAAATGGCTCTTTAGCTTGGGCATTTTACCAAAGGACTAAAATTTGGGCACTGGGTCAACTAACTAAAAATTCGATTATGACTCCAGTTACATTGCCCAAAATAGATTTATATGAAACTGGTAATAAGTAATTTCTTAGACAAATGAATCCTACTTGATTAAAAAAATCTTTTTTGTATGTATGCATACAGATACACGTGACCACAAAAGGCAGAAACAAACTATTCATGTAATACTTTCATCTCCATTTAAGTGGAAAGTCATTCAGGATATTGATTGCTCAAAGTTAATGGGACTAAGATATTATATAAAAACAAAGAGTCAATTATAAAAGCCTCTGAGATTTCCTTCTTAAAACCAAGGAGAAGACATAGCCAAGAATTTAACTTCTCCTGATATTTCTTATAATATCCATCAACATTTTCTTAACCACATATTTACTATTTGGGGATTATATCCCCCAACAACAATAAAATGTTTTCAATATATTATATTGATAAATTTAAATAAATTAGTAATTAACTTTGGGTTGAAAATAAGTTGTCAAATTATTGATTGAGAAAATACTTATAAAGCAATAGAGTTTATATCATGTTGGAATTCTCTATTCTTGGAGTTTTCTAATCAGAAAACTACAGAATCTATTCATTCTATGAGCTGTTATTTCTTCGTTTCGCTTTATGAAATGAAGTTAAATATAATTCATATCTTTTAAACCAACAATCAGCATCTGCATTCTGAGATGCCTAAGATGGAAAAATATTTAATCAAACTAAATACGTTCATCATTTTGATTTGGGAAATATTTTAATGTGTAAAGAAACTTGTTTGTGTTTTTAAAGTCTTGGTATAATCAGAGAGCTGAGAAACTGAATTGGATACTTCTCTGTTTCTTGTAAAATAGCCCTATTGAGAAGGCATTTCCAAGTTTAGACCACTTGAGGGAGGGTTCCTGTTTGAGGCATGAGGTAAATACAGCCCACTGACTGCTGAGGTTATATCAAATTCTGTTGCCATTACTCGGCACACTCTGTTGGAATTCGAGTCTGTAGTATATAAAGTTTCTGATTCATGTACCATGGTCAGCAAAAAGAACATTGCTATGAAAGCAATCACATCATGGATTAAGTCTTTTTCTAAGTAAATGGAATTTAGCCTTTAGGAAATAAAATGTAGTTCTTGTTAAATATTCCACTGGCTAAGCTCAATTTTTCTCTTTGGCTTAGGAATGTTATCTCTGACAACACGGGGGTGGGGGGAGAATTTTCTTCCTAGGTCTCTCTTGTACTTATTTACTTACTGTCATACCTCAAAGTACATTTTAGGACTCAGGTGAAAGTAAATATAACTCATATTCCTTCCTTTCTGTATCTGAAGGTCAAATAGTAGCCTGGAAAATGGCATTAGTTTCAGTTTCTCAAGTGGAATATAGGACTGGCGCAGAGGTGATAAAACATGCTAGATATTTTAAACCATTTTTTGTGATGTTGTATTCCTCCTGCACTGGGAAGCCCTATGACAACTCCTTTACAGGAGTTTCATTCATAGTTATGGTAACTATTATCTGGCCCTGAAATCAATTGTTCTTACCTTTTACTCTCTCAGGGTCTCTAGATATTACTTAGATCTTTAGTTAAGTCTATGCCTGACCTAACATGCAATAGGATAGAATCTATGCCTGGGAATTTTACCAGCAAGGTGATGATGATGATGATGATGATGATGATGACGGGGTGATTATGAAGCAAATCCTGAATCTACTCCACTGGATTGATATTTGCAGAATTGGAAGGCCACTGACACGCTTTGTTGTCTACTGTTAATATGCACAGTGAAATCACATTCTTTTTTGTTTGGTTTTGGCTCAAGGGAGTTTGTGTGTAACAATGAAAGGAAACATGGGAAGTAGGAGAAAAGGGAGTGAAGGCCACGGTATTGGTAAAACAACACTTATTCCTCTTGTTGTTAGGGACGAGATACGGGCTTCTATTGAAAAGGCTATAAAATGAAGAAACTTTATTCACCAGACACTGTCAGACTGGGTACTGGCATAAGTAGTAGAGGCTTAATGATGAAGTCTGATAGCTTTAGAAGGATCACTGGAAGTAAACTCATGATTTTTTCCTAACCAGCCTCCATTTATGTCTCTGTTAAAGAAATTTCAGGGACGCTTCCTTCCTTCATTCAAATTTTTTGGAATTTGGGTGGAGCTGACTTCATGTTACATATCTGGGGAACAGAACACAAAATCTGAGTTTCTTCTTATTTACACTGACAAGTTCACAGACAAACAAGCCAAACCAAGCTGGTTATATGTCTCTCATCAAAAGAAGTGGCAGATAATTTTTGTCTTTATTTTTGCTCTTATATTTGCTATATTTTTAGACAAAAGACTTGGATGAAATGCTGAAACTACATGGACCACCATGTGGAAAAGCCTTATCCAGAATAAGTCTACAGACAGTGAAACCAAAGCAAGGATGGGGTAAAACAAAGTCCTCCTAGAACTTTTTGATCTTTGGATACAGCTATTTCTAAATTTTTTCTAATTTAGGAGCAAGTTAGTTTGGGGTTCTTGTATTATAACCCAAAGAATGTTGGCTACTGTCTTATTGTTTCCTTCCATCATTTCTCTCAGCATCGCACCTTTGGCTCTAGAAATCTTAGAACACCCAGGGGATGGTGGATCCAGAAGTTAAGGTAATGTTTCTCATGGGAGCAGAAGCAGTGGAGGAGAACCTTGACGACATAGAACATGTGTGGACTTGTTTCTTAGCTCAGATTCACCTCTATCATCTTCAGGAGAGTACTGAAGAAGGACAAAATGAGCTTGTCCAGAAAGGGCCAGCAAAACATTAATTAACCTGAGTGTGGACTTAGTTGTCCCATAGGCACATAGGCCTGACATTATACTATAATGACACCATTATGGAGAACTTACGAGGCACCTTACATGCTTGTTCCAAACTCTCCTCCAGGCAAGTTTTATATTCCCAGGGAGGCTACATGACTTAGCCAAGGTAACATAATTAGTAATTAGCAGAGACAGGGTCTAATCCAAGATCTACTTTTCTTCAATGCCAAACCTATCCATTTGACCACACTGTCTTGTGAGAGTTACACAGAAATCTCTTCCTGAAATCCTGTCAGGAAATAAATTTTTTTTTTTCTACTCACCAAGAGTTAGTGTTTGGTATAGCATTTTTAACAGAGCATGAGGCACTTAATAAGTGTTTTCTTATTTAATGAAAAGTCAATAAACAATTTATCAGAGCAGCAAGATTCACATTTATTCCCTTGAATTTTGCCAAGAAAGTTTTGTAAAATATATAAGGTATAGATCTCTGGAGATCAAAGTAGAAATTGTGAAAAAGGGAAATGTTTACTTTCAATGGGTGAAAATTGCCTTGCTGCTAACAACCCTCTCTATTTCTAATGTACATATGTACGTGCGTGCTTGTGTGTGTGTGTGTGTGTGTGTGTACATTGGAACTGAAAATAAATAAATGTGTATTATTTATTTCTCATGTGTCCTCTCATTTATGGAAGAGGAAGTGAGCTTACTCCAGGAATGAAAGTCATCTCTTCTGCACAGAAGCCAGGAGCATATCCCTCACCTGTCCAATGACTCATAGATCATTCTGCGTGTTAGTGGAAGTTAAATTTGCTGCAGGTGTTATTATGGAATAAAAGAAATGCTAACAGTTCCTAGTGCTATTTATTCAGGTATCTCAACTTGAAGATTGAAACGGATAGGAAAGACATCAGGTTGATGAATGGGTATGTGAACATGTCACTAACTAGGGGTTACATCCATTTTACTCAAGTTTTAAATTTAAAAAAAAAACCCTGAGGAGATTGTGACCTTCAATGGGATAAATATATACAGTTTCTATCAAGAAACTTCTGCTTCTAGAGTAGGACTTCTGAAAATTATGTAAGAACATATGAAATCATAGTTTAAATCTACATTATGCCTAGGAAAATTCTGTAGATAGTAACAAAAGTCCTGGGCCCATGCAGGAAGAACCTAAAATTTACATGACTAATATTGTGTCTCGGGCACTAATTTAAAGAGAATCAGATTCATGTTAAAATTAATATATGAAGAAATGAGTACACCATGAAGCTAGCAAATAGGAGGGCTGATTGGTTGTTCATATGCACTCTCCCTTTCTAAGACTCAGGGGCTCTTTAGCCATGTGTGTGCATGGTCATGTGTATTAAGCATAGACATGAAAAGTTTGAGCAGACTCAAGTTCGTGAGTTGGGCAGCACAATACCACAACTCTGAGGCTGCAAAGGCTAGAGAGTCTTGCTCGTTCTCATGATATCCTCAGGCCATCTTTCCTGTTGTTCTGGATGACCCCTGTGAGGAAGACTGTTTTGCAAAGTGCCACTCTGATAGTGCATGCCTGCTCACTTGGGGCAGATCCAGAGTGAGTCTCCTCTGATCAGCAAACAAACTCAACCTCAATTTCTTTATCTGTCAAATGAGACTACTAGGGGAAATTGGGTGTAAGTTTCCTTTCTACTCGAATATTCTACAATTCAGTTTTAGCCGTCTTATATTATTTGTGAGAAAGGAGTCAGTTAATAAGGAGGATGGGAAGTTGAATTTTAAAAAGGCTTTCTGTCTTCATTGTCTTCTTACCTCAAGCTTCAATGTCAACATAACCATCTGGTCTTACGACACAAACTGTACACTTGATCTTAGTCAAAAGGCTGAGAAGCGATGATGAACTTGGTGATATTTTTTACATGTAGTGCCAATCTTTAGAACTAACATTTTATTTTTGTGGTGCTAGAAAGTGAACCCATGGCAACACATATTGTAGACACACACTCTGTCACTAAACACAACCCACAGCCCCTAAGCAATGACTATTTGACATGCAAATTTAGTTTTGTAAATCCTCAAAGAGAATAATATGTACATATTTTTGGCAGTTTACATAGAAACAATTTTAAATTACTGGTCCCATGATCCTAGAGGTAACTTAAAAATGTCAGCTCTGCTAATGATAAAATCTGAAATAATTACATTGACCATGCAGTGCTGTGAATGAACTCAGAAACATCAGAAAGTGAGTCAGCTGCACTGCACATTGCTTTGAAATATCTCAATTATCTAAGCATCAGCAAGATTATGCTGCCCAATATTGCTTGTCCAAGTACAACTGGACCAAACATATATAAAGAGGAGGAACAATCAGCCTCTTCTTTGGTTTAGTTCATTAATTAAAGTCAGATAAAAATTCATGCTATAAAATTAATTTTTACGAAAAACACAAGAAGTTTCACAAAACAAAGCAACATTTATAAATTTCCAAAGAAATTCTAGATAAAATGTTAACAGTTAAGGTATACACTAAAAAGATGCTATACATGAAAGCATTCAAACTAGGAATTTAAGAACAGTGTAATATTATTAAATCTAGTAAAATAATTTGCCATATTACTCTACTGAAGTGAAAGGTATCATGTCCATAGATCCTGAAAAAATATTAAATTATTTTTCATTCTCACTATTGATCTGTAAAAATCTTAATAAAATATTGAAATAATGTGGTTATTTTACTTTAGAAATTCTAAGTCTAAATCTATATCAGGCTGAATAGCAAAGTGCTAGGTAAAAAAAAAATCAAAGAAGTTCATTATCATCATTTTTTATGTAACTTTGCTCTGGAAGTACTAGTCAATTCATTCTAAAAATAAAAAGAATAAATATATCACAATTAGAAAATTGGAGAGAAAAATTATTATCTGTGTATGACAGTATTTTTAGAAAGTCAAAGGAAGCAAGTGAAATCTGACACATAATAAATCAGTAAGCTCATGACCATATTACAAATTTGATGAACACTTAGATATATTTTTCTACATAACAGAAATAGTTTAAAAATTTAACAGTGAGAAATTACTTACAATAGTATAAAAATGATAAATACATGAGAATAAACTTAAGAAATGGGTATGATCTTAAAAAAAACAATAACAGTAAGTAGGAAACTAGAAATTCAGTTAAAATAGAATGGTATAATCTGTCTGGCTTGTCCTGTTTTATATTATTATAAGCACATTAAATTTCCCTAAAATAATATATATTCTTATAAAAATAGTTATTTTAAGTATTAACCAGAAATATTTTTGCATAGTAGAGAAAATAAATCTCTGGCCTGGGTTCTAGCTCAGTGGTTCCTTGCAAGCACAAGGAAATTCAGTTAAAATAGAATGGTATAATCTGTCTGGCTTGTCCTGTTTTATATTATTATAAGCACATTAAATTTCCCTAAAATAATATATATTTATATAAAAATAGTTATTTTAAGTATTAACCAGAAATATTTTTGCATAGTAGAGAAAATAAATCTCTGGCCTGGGTTCTAGCTCAGTGGTTCCTTGCAAGCACAAGGACCCGAGCTCAATCCCTGGTACCAAAAAAAAAAAAAAATAAATCTCAAGTAAGTATATGCCAACAGAATATTACACAAATGAACGAAAAAATCATGAAAAAAGTAGTGAAGAAGAGTAGTTCTATGAAATTAAAGCATGTTATAAAGTTATAACTGTTAAAATAACTTGTACTGATAAATAAATAGACAGAATACAATGGAGAACAAAACACTTTAGAATTTAGAGCAATAAAGAAACATTTCCAGGTTCCTTTTCTCTGTTAGTGTTCTGTCCCAATGTACCAGGTATGATTGAAAAATATGGAGAACGTTTAAATAAAAAAATTATTACAGTAAAAGTCACATTGTCACTAATTCCCCTCAAGATACTGCCCCTCACTTTGAACACAATTATCCCATCATCCTTGGCACTTTCTGAAACAGCTCTGAAAGTCCTCTTTAATGGCGTTAATTGACCTGCTGTGTCTGCTTCTGGGTCCTGGATGGAGTCAAGATATCTACCTTTGATGGTCATCTTGGCATTGCAGAAGAGCCAGAGGTTGCCCGGTGCCCTAGCTGGTGCATAAAGGAGATGAGGACACACTGCAATTGTTTTGAGATGTCGCCTTTCTGTTGAATGGCACTGGGCAATAACATTCAGCTTATTTTTGAGCACATATTATAAAGACAGTTAGGAAAGAAGACTTCCAGAACTGTTTCAAAAAGTGGCAAGAACAAGAGGATAAGTGTGTTCAAAGAGGGGGGATCTTTTGAGGGAGATTAATGGCAATCTGCCTTTTACTGTAATTTTAAAAGAATTAAACATGCCCTGTATTTTTCAATCATCTATGGTAATTTTAAAATTTAAACACTCATAATATTTTGTGATTACTCCTTACATATAGACTGAGACAGTCTATATATAATAAATTGTTAGCCATAATGTAAAAAGACATAATCTTATGAAAGAGCCATTCATGAGCAGATTTGATGTCTCATTAAAAACAATATTCTAATTTGGATCATGTTCCTAACAAAGCATAAAATTTAAAAAATTGCCAATATGTGATAAAAACATATATGGAGATGGAGAAAGTGACTTTTTCTCTTGTATTCAAATAAGAAAAAATTCTACAATTAGTGTCTTTTACTGAATATCAAAATTATCTTTTTATTCCATTGAAAAGATAATTCATTCACCTATCCCCTCAAATACATGAATTTGTTTCATCATATAAATTCCTTATATTCATTTTGAATTATTTATACATAGTTTTCTTAATCACACTTTAAATTATTTCAATAGAAATTTGCTGTCCTTTCCTAAAATTAACAGGTTGCTTCACAAATATCTTTATTAACAAAGCAAAAATCAGTTCAATTCCTTTTGAGAATAAGCATACAATAATTGAGTTTTAGATACCTTATTCCAAGCTAGCTACTTCTGAATACAACTCAACATACAAAAATGTAAGTGACAACTGTGTGTGGGAGTGAGGAGGAAATAGCCATAATTAGACCATTTGGACCATCTTTGAAAAGCGCATTAGCTCCTCAGAAAGCCAGGGTAAATGATACAGTCACACCGCCCGTGCTTGGGGAAGCAATCAGAACATTTTCCCAGGTGGTCTGGGCTGGACTAACAAAATCTCAGGAGAGATGATTCAAAATAGCAGGGAAAATCTGGTATCATGCACAAACCAGATCTTGTATCTAGTGACTGCACAACAATTATTGGTTGTCTCAACACTATTTCAAAATCAACTTTCAAAGGGAGATGTTTTAGTTTTCAAATAAACATTTCAAATATTAACTGAGGGCTTGATTGGCTCCATGGTGGGACTTAGAAGCTCCAAATCAATCAGGTACCCACTCTTTGGAGAGTTAGATTAATGATTAAACCACTGTATCCCCCTGCAGAAGTAGATGCTAAATAACATTTGAGTGTTTCTGACACACTCCTAAATCAGGGAAATCAAAAGGGGTCTAGAAAGTATAGCTCACTAGTTTCACTGAGAGAGAGAGAGAGAGAGAGAGAGAGAGAGAGAGAGAGGCACAAGGAGAGGATAACAAGGAAGAAAAGGAGGACAGAGGGGAGGCAAAGTAAATAAGGAGATTTTAATGTTAATTGCAGATCATATGAATGTAACTGTACTGTATCCCTAAAATGTACCAATAAACTCAATAAAATTAAAAAAAAGCCTCTGGACTGTAAAAGAAACCATCAACAGAACTAAGAGACAACCTACAATGTGGGAAAACAATTTTACCAGCTGCTCCTCAGACAAAGGACTATTATCGAGAATATATAAAGAGCTCAAAACAATTAGCTCCCCCCCCAAATATAAAGACTCAATTCAAAAATGGGCATCTGAAATGAACAGACATTTCTTGGACAAAGAAGTAAAAGCAGCAAGTAAATATATGAAAAAATGTTCCACATCACTGGTCACTCGAGAGATGCAGGTGAAAACAACACTGAGATTCCACCTCACCCCACAAAGAATGGCTGCTACCATGAAATCAACCAATAACAAATGTTGGCAGGGTTGTGGGGAGAAAGGAACCTTTCTCCATTGTTGGTGGGAGTGCAGACTGGTGCAACCACTATGGAAATCAATATGGGGATACCTCAAAGAGCTGGGACTGGAGGTTCCATTTGAACCAGCCATCCTTCTTCTGGGTATCTTTCCAAAATAATTAAAAGAATCATATCATAGTGATATATGCACACCCATGTTTATAGTGGCACAATTTGTAATAGCTAAAGCATGGAAACAGCCTATTTGCCTATCAGTTAGAAACTGGATAAAGAAGATGTGGTTTTTCTATAAAATGCAATACTACTCAGCCATAAAGAATGAGAAATTAGACTCATTCATAGGAAAATGGATACATATTGAGGATATACGCCTAAGTGAAATAAATAAGTCACACATGTGTGAATACTGAATAGTTTCTCTGGTGTAAATAAACTGAAATACTACATACGATCCTAATGAGATAACTGACATTGTGAAGTGGGAAGAAAAGGGCTAAAGGTTTAAGGAAAGTGGGAAGGGTAGGGGGAAGGTAATAAGGGAAAAGAAAAAAATATGAGAAAATGATAAAATGGAAATAAAGTGTTTGTAAATGGGTAGGGGAGGAGGGGGTTAAGGGAGGGAAGGGATAAGGGGAAAAAATGAGAACCAAGACCTGTCATGTAAAGGTACAAATCCCAGTGATGAATGTAACTGTACTGTATGCCTAAAATGTACCAATAAACTCAATAATTAAAAAAATATATATATATATATATTGAAAGATTGGACTATTGAGGCCATTCTTTTATACTCACAAAGCTCAGTTCAATTGACAATTCACTCATTGCCCCACCTGAAGACTGCATCACCCCCACATCAGAATCTCCTGCATCAGCTTCAGGGGTAGATTTCATTTCAGCTCTCTTCTTTCATACACTGGCCTCTCAACTCCTGCCTATGTATATCTGGAGGAACTAAAGGGGAAGACAGGAAGAAGTGTTTTACTAGACTCCTGTGAACATGCTTTGGCTAGAACACATCCAAGAGCATTGGAAACACACGCTGGGCAGCTGCTCTGAGGTTATCTACCCAGCATAGGCGGTAACACACATCACACGATCTCAGCACCGAAGCACAGTAGTCGCAAACGTGGGCGTGACGTAGAAGCGGAGAACAGTGAAGGTGCCCACTCCAGCGCTCCATAGCTGGACTTGGTGTACAACACAACTCTTCACAAACTCCTCAAAGCTTTTTTCAACAAAGGCAAATCTTTGCCCCTCAGACAGCTGGATTTGGTCTAGTTGTGAGCTGCATCTTCCATTTCCTTCTCTCTACTGGGAAGCAGTTCAGTATTTCTTAAGTTCCATTTTCACATTTCCTTGGTTGATTGGAGATCCCAGGTGTGGAAAGACTGGCAGAGTGGATAGGAGGAAGGCAGTAAGTTCTTTTACAGTGTAGAGCAGCAGAAATACTGTTAGGTTATGGACTGAGAAAATAGGGCACCCTGTTCCTTTGCAGGGCTTGTTCCTGTTCTGTTTCTTCCTTGAATCTCCCTTGTCTTCACCCCACCCTCCATCCTACGTTCTCCACTGGCAAGTTGCCTTCTCAACAGGGTGGAGGAGCTCTGGGCAAAAGCCAGTATCACTGGAAGGCTGGGAGGAGCAGGCATGGAGCTCTTCAAACATGTATACTTTTTCACCATGATATGTTAATTTCAGGGAAAGAAATTGAGGCTTCTTTTTACATGAATTTGTTTCTAAGGATTAAACAGCAGCAACATCCTAGCTACTTAGAATACATGATCATTTTGGTGCTTTCTGATACTGTTTTATCTGTTTTCCCTAACATGTGCAACAGGTTTTAAAAACATTTTTGTGTGTTGGGTTCACAGCATCTGATCTAATTGTCTTGCAACCCCAACCCCTTCGAAGCTGCAGGTTTTTCCTTACTCTTGCCTGACTCTGTCCCTCAGGGTCTCAAAACCTGAACCATAGCACAGCAGCCAAAATCATCTTGAAAGGAGCTTTTGCAGACAGGAGGGCCTTGCACAGATGGGTCTTAAGCATACCTTATCTACTCCTACAAAAGCACTTGCAATGTACATGCCCATGTTTGGCCTGACCAACTGTCCCTCCTCTGGGGCACTAATAGCTGGTCAGTTCCCAGAGTCTCCTCACCCCACTTCACTCCCAAAACCAGTCAGCTCTCCTATCCTGACCTGCTTCTGCTTTTAACACCCAAGACTCAGTTCCTCACCGGAGTACAGTAACTAGTACGCTAATAGATAATAATGTTTCTTATAGTATCTTTTCTTAAGAAACAGACTTCCAGAAAGTGTTTGAAGGACTAGGATTAGGATGAAAATATTATTACATAAGGTTTTTATAAAAATTTACAGGTCCCCAAGATTACTATATCCATGAAAACAGAATCCAATTTATCAGATTTTTTTTTTTTTTTGAGTGGCCACATCTGTTTCTGGATCAAAGTGAGAAACAGATGTGGAAGCAGAAGTGAAACTGAGACAGGAAGTTTGTCCCATGTGAAGGCTAAGTTCTCTGTATCTAGAAATTGGAGCAGCAGAGGCTGATGCAGACAAAGGAGCTACACCTGTGCCTGTGCAGTTTCGGGGGGTGGCACATTTTAGCACAAATAAATAAGATGTTTTCCACAGACATGAGTTTAGCAGTTGCTAAATAGATCTCACAAAATCTTTAAATTAATTCTGAATGTATAACAAACGAGAAAATTTCATTTGGGCCCTGAAAGCAGATGCTTTACATAAGGAAATGAGGTTCATTAGCACAACTCCAAAGTGCCCTTCCTCTTGTTTGTCATTGCTCATGGAAAATGAACAGATAGCCTCTTTCCTAGGGATGCGTTGGAAGGTCAGTGACATCTGTCTCGAAGGCACAGTTTTTGAGACTCTGGAACACTTAGTAAGGTTTGTGGAAGGTTGAGAAAAGAACCTTCTGAAGCTGGTATATAAGAAAGTACATAGGAAAAAAATAATTCTGTGGATAAATCAGCTACATGTGTCTCCTCTAAGTCACATGAAGTTTCAGGCATCTCTCCAAGTTCAATGTCCCCAAGGACACATTCTGGAGCTTTTTCCTGTGTTTTTCCCAGAGATTTATGGGGAACTGTCAGCATTAGTGATTACATAAAAAATTTCTCTAGAGTCTTTGAAACCATGGAGGAGATTTTCACTTCCTTTAAATTCTGAGAAAGGAGAGAAAAAGAAACAGAAATCATGCACATCACTTTATTTTTATTTTCATTCATTCCCATAAATGTATGTGAGTATGGACATGTTAAGAGATCATTTTTTTGTTTTTGTTGCTTTTTTTTGTTTTCAGACAGGGACTCACTGTGTAGTTCAGGCTGGCCTCAAACTCATGGAGGTCTTCCTTGCCTCAACCTCTTCATTGCTAGGGTTACAGGCATGCACCACCACACTCAGCTAAGAGGTACTTTCTTTTGGATATATCTCTAGCAAACATTCACCTTTTAATACAGAGACAAACTGTTTCAGATTCACTTTTGTATTGAAATTTGTAAAAATTTCTTGAGTTAATTAAAATATTGCAGCTTTAAACAATACAAATACAAAAACGACAGCAAAGACTCAACTAGTAGAGTGATCAGCAGAAAACTCACTTTATGATTTAAATTTTGCTGTTGCAGCAGAATGTCTCTTGCCCATGGGAGTGAGACACATTTCCCCAGCAAATCCCAGGAACATAGACATAATTTAGGTTGACTTTTGTGTCCCCTAACTCAAGGACTCTGGTGGTCTATTTTACTATTCATTTTTGTCAAGTAGTTTTATTGTGGGAGGAAAGGAATTAAATGATTAATTTTGCTTTAGAGGAGCTAGAGAAGAGGCAATATCTTAAAGGTTATAGAGTGGAGATGGAAATAATAAAGGGAAAGAAGAGAGAACTAGGTAAATATTCTGACAGTACTAACACTGCTGAAACTGTACAGATAAACCTCCATAAAGCAAGAACTCTTTCCATGAAAACATACCATATATCTTTGAACATTTCAGGTCTTTGAAAACTAGCTCTAATATGCTAGGTATATTTTTTCCTAAAATGTGGTCTTTGTGGTATTTTCTTAAATTATGTCAAGGGGATGGACTGTAAGAATAGACTGGTTGAGTTTGTTCCCAGTTCAATCTATTGCACTAGAATATGGATAAAGCATACCAGTATTTAGCGCATGGTAGTTAGAAAATAAATGTATGTTGCAATAACTATAGCTGAGACAGCTAAGTACAATCAAGAGGCATCTCCAGAGGTCCACTTGGAATAGTATCACTGGATGAACACTTCTAGATGATTCACATGGTTTCTTTCTTTTTACCACCTTTGCATGGCCTGGAAAATGGTAACAGATGAGTCTCAGATTGAGAGACCAAATAAAATGAAGGGCCTTGATTTTCTGAAATCATAATCCTGAGCGCTTGACTTTATACAACTTGTTTACCCTGTAGAAAATTCCTAACGGAATGCTGACAATTTATTTTCTAGCTTGTGGCACAATTAATTGGTAGAAGTTAGCCAAGAGACACATAGACGGACAGGTCTGAAAATGAAAAGGTAGACAAAGACAAATGGGACAAAATATTTAAAATTTAATGTCAATGCTACCGGAGAAATACACAGTATCCGTATCTAGCTGGAAAACATAACAATATTAGCAACAGGGCCTATCATTGGTTATGTGTTAAGCGCCAGCTACTGCCTTAAGAGAAGAGCATAGAGAGAGATTTATTATGAAATCGGTGAGGCTGAAGTTTCAGGGCCCCTAACTTGTGCCTCCTCTAAGCCCCTGAGTAGCACTACCAACATCTGTTATTTGTGATTTTCAGAAGTATAACATTTTAATACTAGACCGTTAAGATTGCTATTTTTCCCATTCTCTTCCATCTCACTAGCATTATTTTAGGAGGCCAGGCAGGGAGTCTCCAATATAGCTCTCGGATACCAAACTCTACATATAAATGCCTTTATGTACCCCTTGACCATGGGTTACATTTACTGACTATGGTTTTAAGGAAAAGGCAGAAATTATGGAATGTCATTTGTGGGAGTAGATAATAAAACACTGGCTTACACCTTTTATTCTTTCTGTTTCTGTTTTTGTATCTCTCCCTCTGGGGAAGCCAGTTCCATGTCACAAGGAAGCTCTGTGGAGAGTTGTACAGGAGTACGTGTAGAATTCTGTTATGGATCCTACCAATAGCTACCTACTGAGCTTGGATGTAGACGGTCCATGTTGAACCTTCAGATAAAAGCACAGCCTTGACTATGTAAACTGCAAAACCTTTCACCTCAGACAAAAGCTTCTAATTAAGCAATGTCCAATTTCCCTATCCTCAGAAAGGATAGATTAATAAACATTTGTTGTGTAAGTTTCTGTGTCTTGGGAGCATTTGGTTATGTCTCATTAGATAACAAATGCAGGAAGTGTTGGAGTCATCATGACGATTTTAGTAAAGTATTTGATTTAGGGAATTGTCTTAGTGTATTCTGGGTTATAATAGTATACCCAAGACTATGTAACTTATCAAAAAATAAATTTAGCTGGAGTTTCTGAAATTAAAGATTTAGCAGGTGCACCTAGCTAGGGTCTCATGCTGTGCCCTACATGGCAGATGGCATCAAATTAGAGACATATATGCTAGTGCTGAGGGGACACATGTGGAGGAGAAGGAAAGGATGCTGGAGATAACTCATATAACGGCCTGTTTGGGGAAACCCCATGTCTTCAGAAATAAGATAGTCTTTTTCTCCAAGGATAAGAGAAGATATTCTCAGTTTAGTGTCTAAAGAGCTACTTTAGAAGAAGGCCAGAGAACTCTTTTATGGCCTCATTCAGGGAAGAAGGATGGTAGAAGGTAGAAAGAATTTCTTTTCTTCTGCTCTTTTCTAGATTACCAAGGCATCATATTTTGGGGTAGCATATTCTGAAACCCCAATAGATGCTATTCTTAATATTTTGTTTCAGAAAATACAGGTTTATTTTTCCTTAAAACTTTATTTCTCTTAACATGTAGTTGACATCTTTTTAATGAACTAATATATACTTCAAATTGTCTTGCTTTAAAAGTATAATATGATATATCCAATAAATATGCTCGTGCAGTTTTTTGTGTGTGTCCTCAGTAATTTATTAAAATTTAAATGTCCTGAAACTAAAAAGTTTGAGGGCAGCTAAGTTGAGTAATAAATCAGAGAAAGTATATTCCCTACCTAATTAAATAATCTTTGGGTTTGACTTTTAGGCGATGCTTTAAGAGACTACTGAAAATTCATTGTGACTTTTTTGCTTTATTTCCCAGTTTCAGATATTATCCTTGACAGTAGTAGCATCAGAATTTAATTCTAGCCAATAAGGTTCTGTTGTCCATATTCTTAGCCACTAAGCTATTTTATATGTAGAAGAAACATGAAAATATCACTGAGTAGAAGCACCCATCTCAAGTATAAAATCCTGATTTTCTGAAAAATATAGAGCAAACTAAACAAGATCAAAAAGGAAGACTCAGTTTCAACCCATCAACCCCTGTATCCAAATTTATTGCAGATTTGATTTGGGACTGTGTAGTATTTTAATTCCCTGGAATTTTATTCATCTTAATTAGTGAATCTACTAATGGAACTCTAACTGATGATCAACCCCCAACTCCTGAATGAAAGTACTTCTAACATGGTAGCAATAGCATTCTTGGAAACTTTAAAAGGTGCCAAAGTGTCCTACTCAAAGCCTTTGTTGACCCAGAAGATTGATCCTTGAAAATGGAGAAGAGTAAAGGTTGAGATGGAGAGTAGTGTTGGCTCATTGGAAGCGAGGAGGCTTTTGACCAATTGTTATGAGACTGTCCTTTGCCACTGCTATGTCACAAGGCCTTATTGGTATAGAGACTAATTTTTCCTGACCTACTGAAAGTTAAATGTACAACCTAAAAAAGAAGAACTCAAGGCACCAAACATGTCCAACAAATGAAAACACAGGTCACCAAATTGCTCAACTTCCAAAGTGGAATTGACATGCAATCACTGGTCATGAAATATTCTCCTCTTCCTTCCATAAAGATCAAGGTCAAACTATTTGGCATTGAAATCTCCTCTCTGATCACAGAATTCCACAAGGCCTTCCTCTGGGACATGGTCAAAGACAAATGGGCTGCCTGAATCTGCACATTCTCGAGGTTACTGAGTTTTACTAACCAACACAAAGATTCAGGAAGTTATGTATTTAGTCTTCAAAATGAAAGCAAGAAATTAAGAGTGTTCAATAAGCTAGGAAGCTCAATAAAATCAGAGGGACACGTTAGAAGAGCAAGAAACAGAAGAGAATAAAGATATGTAAGCTATGATAACAATAGAATTTTAAATCAATAGGAAAAGAATGAACCATTGAACAAGAATTGTGAGGGTTTTTGATTAACACTTTCCTGGAAAAAAGTAAGTCATACCCTGATATCTCACAACACAAAATAAATTGAGTTAGGAGTCTAAATGCATAAAGAAAATTTAAATGAATATATATATATTTTTCTTGAAATTAGAAAGTTTTGTGAAGTATGAATTTTAAAACACAACTATAAAGTAAATGTCATAATTATTGAAAAAAGAAGGAAAGGCAGAAAGGAAATAAAGGAGGGGTGGAATGAATGTAAAAAAAGAAAGAAGTGGAAGTAAAGAAGGAATGAAGGAAAAAAGAAGAAAAAATATATGAATTCTTACACATCAAATGAAAGATACAAAAAATAGAAAAATAGACAAAAGATATAAAGAAGGCATTAAGTATGCAATCTTTTTTTGCGGGGGGTGGGTATGAGGATCAAGCTCTGGTCCTTGCCCTTGTGAGGCAGGAGGCACCACTAAGCTAAATCCCAAGCCCCACATTATGCAATTCTAATCATCAACCTCATTAATAGTGAAAGAAATGCAAGTTAAAATGATAAGAAACAATGCTTTTTAGATTGACAAAATTGTTTTTTAAATTTTTATCGGCAATATTAAATTTTGGAGAGAAAATGCTGTGGTTTGAAGGTAGGTGTCTCCTCCAAAATTCATATTGAAACTTCATCCTTAGATTCAGGAATTTGAGGACACCAAGCAGGATGAATATCAAGAACATAGTACCTCCACATAATCAAATTACAGAAAACAAAAGGCAATGAGAAAAATCTTTGATGAAGCAGAAGTTGTTGACATTTTTGGAATACAATAAAAGTGATGCCTTACTGAGATATCTATAGCATTAAACACATCAAAAATTTAGACAAAATGGCCTAATTTCTTGGTCAGAATTCACACAAAGGAAAGTTGACAACCTGCAGAACTCCAGAAAAGACAAAATATAGAGACAGTAGGCAGATCAGCTGCTGCATTTGTCAATACCCATAAGATGTTACCACACATAAAATGAGTTCTATTGTGTGCAAACGAACCAAAACCATTCAGGGCTTGGAAAAATCTCAGAATGGAATGCAGGTTGTGACAGATGGATTACTGAAGATTGTGGGAGAAAAAGGTACAGACACAATTAACTTTGGAAATAGGTAGAATCTAGGGTAAATGAAACTGTACATCAAAGTTGTCTTTGATAAAACTGTTTCTCATAAGAATACAGGTTAGCAATTATAGAACAATTGCAAAACTATACATGTAAAATACAACCGAATAGTTCAATAAATGGATACAGTAGTGAATGAAGGGGGAAATTTCAGGTTACAAATACAAAAAGCTGGAACAATTCAAGTGTTGGTAATGATTGCATGTGGAGACAATATATGAGTTCATGGCCAGCTCAAGATAGAGATGAATGGTTACAAAGACATATTTATAAATTTGTGTATTTATTAGTGTGATGGTTAATCTTGATTGTCTGCTTGATTGGCTTGAGAGACGCCTAGGAGATTAATAAAGCACACAATTGGCCATGTTGCCCACACTCAGACACTAATGAGGCATTGCGATTGTAGGGTATTGGCTCCCTTTACCCTCTCCTCTGTGATTGTCCACAAAGATGACTGGAAGCCGACCCCTCATTGTCCCCTACCACTTCAGAGATGGCAGTTCTTTTGGCAGGAAAAATTAGCAGCACTGGCTCAGTCCCCCATCCACAATTTTTGGATGAACTACAAATATTTTTAAGCATACAAGAATTGACCATAAAAACCTATTAATTTATTGTTTGGTTTTATTTATTTTTAGCTGATGGGGAGTTTTAGTTGTTTTTTTTTTCCTTCCCCACTTCTACCTCCTTCTTCTCTTCCTTTTTCATATAATGTCAATATAATCCAGGTCATGGAAAAATTTGGTTCTTTAATACAGATGAAATTTATACAGTTTTTTCATTCTTACTGAACTTTCAAAACATTGAGCTAATTAATACTAAGTTTGTAAAATGATCCAAAGGAAAATGTGATTCTGTGAAGACAGTTTTTATAGTGGTATTGCTTAAAGTACAGAGTATTTAAAATAAAATGAGCCCACTTTGCTTTTCTGTTGCATGATTGCATTCTTTCAGAAATGTGAAATTCCTGACATTTTCAAGGGATCACACAACCTTTCCAGATTGCACTGGAGTCTCCAATTGTGCTCATATTATGACAAGCAGCTTCTCCATCAAACATTGTATATGTTCTATATTTGCTAGTGCTTTAAACAAAAGGATGTATAATGAGGAAATGTGAGATTTCTCTTGCAATTGATATGTGCGTGTGTGTAAAACAGGGAAGGAAATTAGAGGTTAGACATCTCTGCCTTGAATACTTATTCTAATGAAGTCACGACTGCGTATGTTTGGCACACATGGGTAGTATTCATGCTGAATAAGAGGCTATACAAATTATAGTTTTGCATAAATGAATAATTTCATATATGTTGCTAATTCATGCACTGTCGAGTGATCTAAAGAACACTGATGCTCTCCAAGGTTTTTTCTCCAGTTGCTCAAGGGGATGTGATTAGATACTTTCTTTAATACAAGAGGAGAATGAACAAACGCTTCTCACATGCACACCACAATGTGGCAGACTGTGGAGCTGACCTTCAAAGTGTGCCTGCTTTATGTGTCTCAGTAGGCCAGGATGCCAACTGTTATTTCTCCTTCTCCCTGTGGAAAGACTGGTAAATGTTACCCAGATGAACAAAGAGAAGACACTCTTAAATGTGGTCGTTAGCTAATTCTTCCAGGCAGCATTATGATGCTTTCGCAAAGACAGCCTTGTTCGTTGCCCATCAAATTGGACCTCTTCTGCATATATGAACTCAGAAAATGAAGGATTTAGAAGTCACTGATTTTGAAAAAGAAACAAACTGCTTATATGATGTTAATGTTTTACTGTGAAAAAAAATGGTGAGTGTGAGAAAACTCAAATTTATATTTATAAGGACAATTACATAATTTGTCAGAGGTTCCAGTTTGAGTTCAGCCTGGTTTGAGGACAAGCCTGGCACATCCCATTAACTGCTAAATTCTGGCAACGACTGCTTAGACACTGCTACTAAAAGACAAGAAGATTTCTTCAGATCATACCAACAGATTGAGGAGAAGAAGGAGTCACACAGTGAGACCCTGGGTTAACTGAAAGGTCTCATTTGTAATTCTGAACATGGAACTGTGGCTCTAATCTTCTTTAACTGGCTTGAAACAATGACTAAAGATGTGACTCCTGGGAGAAACTGATTTTTATGAACATGAAATAGCCAAAACTGAAGGAGCTGTTTTACCAAATACTCTAAAATATCAGAGTACAAATGATACTGATTTGAGGACAGTTAAATAGACCAGAACAGAATGAGAAAAGGCCACTATGCATCATCGCAAATGATATCCAGTATTGGTTCAGATTTTTTAGTTTACTGAAAAACGGAGAGTTGGCTGCACTTTGTCATCTAATCATTTTGTGAATACTTTTAAAACTCTCTCTGAGGACCTTAAAAATATTTGGAAAGGACTTTGCAGGGTCCTAGAGGCCCCATGCAAGGAAAGTCAGTGTCAATTCTATTCTTGCTGTGAATATGGTTGTATAGTTCCTTCCAGGTGGTGAACACTGAGAAGAGTAGTAAAATTTGTTTGTATTTCATATATTTGAGCTATCCTTAATCATTGTCTTGTAAGCCCAGTGCCACTTTCAATGATGGGTCTAGGCTCAGCAAACTGAATTTGTGTGTTTTTAAATAAGACTATTTCTTAGCACTAAGATATAGAAAACGAGAACCATGATAATAGAGATTTTGAAGAATGAATTAGAGACAAAAACCACAAAAGATTAGGGAAGAAAAGTGACTTATTTAAAAACACACACTGTCAAATGGGTGTATTTTATTTGTTCTGTTCTATGATGTAGGGAACTGGGAAAGGGGACATTACTAGAACCCTTGCAGTAGGTCCTGGTCTCCTGTAAACCATGACAGCACAAGGCAAATTAAGGAATAAAGGTAGGAAACAAGACTTAGAGGAGCTGAGTTTTAGGCCTGATATGTGCTGCTCTGAGCAGCAAAGATGAAGGCACCCAGAGCTTGCCACTGTTTATGGGGTTCATAGGGAGTAATAGACGACTCAGCGAGCAATAATAATTCTAAATTAACAAGGATCTTGTAATTGGCGGAAGTATCAGATGTCTGGAAGGATGGCAGCAATTCTAGGACCATGCTAATGAGGAGGCATGCTAATGAGGCTCTTATGTTGATTAGGAGATAAAATGAGCAAAGATATTCTTACAGTAGTAAGGTGGGATGAGTTAAGCTGTTAAGCAATTTGTTCTTCCTCAGTTGAGACATTTTTACTCAGTTCTCAATAGAACCAGGATGTCTTTGCCCTTGATTGTCATAGTATATGGGACCATTAAGGTCTCAGCTGTGACCAGTGGTAAAAAAGGAGTTTTGCCTCAGTGTGTTATAACCAGCCTGTAAGCAAGAAGGGCAGCCTAATCATAATTTAATCGTGAAACGGTTTTTCTGCAAAATTAGGTAGAATTGCTCCAGACACTATTCACTGATTTTAATATAAATTATTCCAGGCAAATAAGACAGGAGAATCTCTAAAGATGGATTTAAAGATTTTGTATATCCTGACTTTACAAAGCTTGATCAGCTAGTGAACCAACTAATGCACCTTTAAAGTAATCAGTTGTGCCATTCCATTTGTGCTTTTTCATTTACGTATTTAATTTTCTTTGCACTGGGTATCAAACTCGGGACCTTCCGCTTGCAAGGTAGTCGGAGGAACCACTGAGCTAAATGCCTGGCCCTGTGCTCTTTTATTTAAATTAAAAACAAACAAACAAACAACAAAAAAAACACCTTCTTTTTCCCCCTAAATTTCATTTTTGTCTTTCACCTCTTCAGTAACTTGTATAAGACATATGTATACAATCCATCCTGCTGTGACGGATTTTCTAGTTTCAGTGTTTTGTATGTGTTTTATTTTCCAATTCAATAATTAAAATCAAATTCATTTGGATGGAGATAATTGAAAAATGCCTGTAAATGTAAATAGTTTCCGAACAGCAAAACTTTAAGACCATATTGTAATCAGGATCTCCAATGTCCGTAGACTATTTCTAGGAGGCTAGTAGTAAATATTACTTTGACAATCTGATTAAATATTTGCCACTCATGCGTGGATCTAACTGTCCCTCACAATTCGAGGAGAGGAGCTTGAAGGGCCTTCTTATACATGAAATGAATTATACTTGCCCTACTTGCTGCATGGAGCTATCTTGGTACAGTGAAAGGAAAGATGTGTAAAATATCTAAGCTTTTGTTATATTCCTGGAAATTAGGACAGTCCTCCAGCTTTTGCTCATAGGATGGAAATTGTTTTAAAAATGCAATAGGAATCATTGAGGCAAAATTTCCTCTCCCTTTCTCCCTTTCCCATCTATATAGTTATACTCATGAATAAGATGGGAAGCAAATGCACATTTTCCCATCCTATCCCAAAGAAAAAGAGGCTTTTTATCATAATTGATTGCTTATGAAGCTTGCAGGACATGATCTGGAAGAGTCTTGGTCATTGGTGGAATATGTTAATACATTTGAATATATTTTTTCATAAGAACACTTTATCTTATCAGATTTGCTACTCATGACCTATTTATCGTGAGCCAATGAACTAGATTTAAATATATTCTAATATTTATATTGGTGTACTCCTTGTTTGCAAGCCAACGAGCATACAAAAAGCAAAACAACAAATAAATGAAGATTTATTTTAGTAACTGAGTAAATAACTTGAGGCCTAGAATTTAAGTGCTAATTGTTTTAGACATTTTTTTTCTCAATAACAATTAGCATTTATTCCAATATATTTTCAGGATTGAACATGTGACTGAGCATGAGTGTTTCTTTTCAACCGTCAGCTGTAATAACATTTAAAAATACAACAAATTTTTCCAATACTACTTTCAACATCACAATTAGCAGCTGAATCTTTAACTGTAGCTTAAGCTCAATGTTTAAGAAAATGTATCACATCTGAACTTTGGACTTTGTATATGCTCTTTCCTTATTGAAGTCTCAAGGCCTTTGGCCCCATCTGTGCTTGTAGATTTGCTGTCTGAAATACGTACTTGAATAAACTATTTGAATGGCATCCAGCCTGTCATTCTGTTGTAGAATATGATGGTGAGTAACGTACTGGTGTCTCTTTACATTTTGAGTGCAATAATATTTACTCAAGTGTTGGACTGGCAGAACAGTTGATCCTTGGAGTCTAGTTCTATTGGGAACAAATAGCAAGTGAATGATTTCAGCAATGAGAAAAAGAAAAAAAAAGTAGAAATTGTTTTGCCAAAAAAAAAAAAATGAATGAAAGAGGGAGAATGACATAAACAAAAGCCAGACTTTTGTTTGAGATGACATTTGTTCAAATCCATTTTCATACCAACCTTCGTTTCCTGTTAATAACTCTCAGATTGTATTGTCCTTTACATTCATTTTTGTTGAATCTGTGAGCTTGACTATAAGTTGCTTTTAAATCTTTTTAGCTAAGTATTATTTGTATTTTAACCTCCAGATATTTCAGTCTGAAACAGGACATTTCCTTTTATAAGTTTTTGTTTTTTTCCTCAATCTTTTACAAGTTTTTATTTATTTATTTATTTATTGGTACCAGGGATTGAACTCAGGTCCTTGAGCTTGCAAGGCAGGCCACCGAACCACTCAGCTAAATCCCTGGCTTTTACAAGTTTTTATAAAGCGGTCTAAAGATAACAGATATTATTCTTTTGTCTCCTGTTTCATCTCCTAGCTACTCCTTTATCATTTCTTCCTTTTATTTCTTTATATGCTGGCCATCCAGAAAGTTCCTTCCCTCTTATCTACAGGTTCTATTTCGATGATCTAATCCACTTGTACAGCATCATTTGCTATGAGTTCTCTCCTAAAATCCAGACATTCAAAATTGCCTGATGGATCCAGATCTTCTTTATGAAGCCATCATATTTGACTCTCATCAAGTCTAATATTCAAATTTATGAGCCCTTGTCTGAGTTCTGTATTTCTGTGAATGACAGTCAGGCCAGTTGCCTTAGGAACTCGATGTAACCTTTGATTCTTTATTTTTCTTCCTTTTCCACATCCCACTCACTGACAAAACTATGAGTTTGTCTTCCCTAATGTTTTCTCCCGCACCTCTTCTTTTTTTAATTTAAATGTAACCATTATCATTCTCATATAGGTCTTTATGGATTGTTTGCAACAGCTTTGTTTTCTGGCCAAGCTGCAAATGAGAGAAGTGATAAAGACATTTAATTCAATTTTAGTAGTTTTAAATCTATTCCCTTCTTTCCCATTTTATTATTTTCAAATCCATGCTCTTGTGGCAGTTGCAAGAACTGTCATTTCGCAGCAGTTATCACATACATATCCCTCCTTGTTCAAAACATTTAAAAACTACTTATTGCTTACTTTTTATCCCCAGTATTTTACTATTTCACACATACGATGCTACACATCACTCCAGTGACGAATTCCCTATGCTCTGACCGGAATAAGTGTAACTACTTTCTTCCTCATTCAAGAAAATACAGCAAAACACAAATCAGAGGTGGGGCAATTGTAGACCATCTACCAGCAAAACAGTTCATCTTGGTGGAAATTATGACAAACATAATTAAAAGCAACTAGAAATTTTCTTTAGCACAAAAAGAAAAGGGAGAAATGCACATTCACAAAAATCTACTGAACTTCAGAACAGCAAGCATCCCTGGCACTTGAGCCACAGTCTATACAGTTAACCTCTTCTGACCAGCCTGTTGGAACTGGGAGGCACATCACTGCTCTGTTGTCTGAGCAGCCCATGGGAATCGGGAATCAGGAACTGTAACTCAGCCACAATAATAAATTAGAGGGACAAAGTTTAGCAAAAGGAAGACACTTCATTTGTAAAGAGGAAAAGGAGGGAGAAAGGAAAAGATAGCTATACTGATAAGAAAGAATCACAGTGGAGGCCTCCAGAAAGATGGGACCTATGGGATCTTTGTGCTCAGCTGTTTTGAGGGGGACAATGAGTGATTTTTCTCCTCCACTCTTATGGAACTTGGCATAAATGGACTAGCTTCTGGGCACCTCTGCCTATCATCATTTCCTCTGCTCATCTTTGTGCTACTTCTTTCTATTTGTTTACTCATCCTTGATGTACATTTTATGGCCTTATCTTTGGTGTAGGTGGCTAATTGGCAAAGGGGTGTCTTATGTTTGGTTAATTTAGACTTAGTAAGTGGGTATCTATTGTACATACAATGACCCTGGGGCGAATAATATAGTGACTTAAGCGGGGCATGGTGGTGCACACCTGTAATCTCAGCACTCGGGAGGCTGAAACAGGAGGATCACCGTGAGTGCGAGACCATCTGGACTACATAATGTGTGCCAGGTCAGTCTCAGCTACGTAATGAGACCCTGTCTCAAAAAACCAAAAAAAAATATATATATACACTATATATATATA
>NW_022900941.1:31272546-31386941 GCF_012274545.1 Fukomys damarensis | reverse complement strand
ATATATATAGTGACTGGTGAACAAACATGCACAGCGCACATATGTATATGTTAGAACATAGGTGTGAGTACATACTGCCTTAAAATTAACCTCCCCTTCTTTCTCTATATTTTATTGGAGATGGGGAAGCTGATCATTTGTGCATCAGGCTTTCTCTCTGAACTCCGCCTGTCAGCTTTTTTCTGGTCTCTTCATGCAAGTCCCATAGCCCTTGGTGCCTTTCTTTATCTATTGCTGTTGGCGTTTTTTTTTTTTCCCCTCTCTTTTTCTATTGCTGTTTTTGACTTGCTTCCAAGGGAAATCTCTCTAGTAAAATTTGCTTTTAACTTCTAGCCAGGGTTAGCTAGAAGATCTAAGGAGGCTCCTATTTTATTTTCTTGTCTATAAACACCTATCCCTACAAGCTCAGTGACAAGGAAGCCTTACTCTTCACTGATTTGTTAAAAAAAGACAGACTCTCCCTCCTGCTCACTCCTATCCTGTGGCTACAGCTCCACTGTGGGCAGGGAAGACTGCTGGCATTTCTCATCTCTACCCCATTCATTCTCTTTTGCAGAAGCTCAGTTTGAGGTAAGAGCAGCTGTGTGTCTCATGGTTCACCCAGTCTCCTCTCTATAGAATGGAAAGTGCAATGGCTTGAGAATACTGAGCTCCAGACCTCTCAGCTTCCTGGTAAGGTAAAGAAAGGCTCTATATCTGCAGGTTGCCACTCCCTCTGTTCCCACTCTAGGAGCTGGAGTGCCACATTTAAAACAGTGGTCCCAGATACTAGGAAATTAGTGCAGAATTTCTATGCAAAGGGGAAGGCAAGCTATACTGGCAATGAGCTTCATGGCTCTGCCTATATGTACAGATTTTATTTGGGATTAACAGAGAAGATCCTTAAATTCATCATCTAAAATAATGAAGACTGTTGGAGGTAAACACTAAAAGAAGACTATCAGAGAGGATAAAGGCAAAATGGCAGAGCAGATAAAAGTTTAACAAAGAAAAACTAGGAAAGGAATGATCATTTCTGAGACTGTGGACAATAACAGAGATTAGAAAGAATAAGCACTAAACTACACTCACTCAGAGGCAATCTTAAGAAGGTACAGAGCACAATTAAAGCATTTCCAGTTCTGCTTAAGCCACACACCGACGAGAGAAAAAGCATGAGTGACAGAAGGGTTTTAAACAAAACCTATGGTAAAACAGTGGCTAGTAGTATGTTGCTCTGGCCCAGAGTGATTCCCAGAAAGCCAGGCTTAAAAATATTATCCTTAACCCCCAAATTAGCCATTTATGAAAAACCACAGCTAACATTATTCTTAACTGGGAAGGTCACAATGAATTCCCCCTAATATTAGGAACAAGATAAGGATATTCACTTTGACAGTTCTATTTACAAGGTAATTAGGAAATAAACATAAATGGGCATGCATACTTACATAAATGTATGCATACACAAACGGCATCTGGATTGCAAAGGGAAAAACAAAATTATTCTAAAAAATTATTAGAATCAATAAAGATTAGCAAAGTTGTAGGACATAAGATCAATACTGTATACAAAAATCAGTTGTATTCATGTACCTTGCAGTATACATTCTGGAGATAAAATGTTAAAAATATTTCTATTTAAAAATATCACAAGAAAAATACTTCAGCATAAATTGAAGTAAATACTTTGGTTTAAGTAAATACTTCAGTATAGGAATTGAATCTGAAAACTATAAGATATTATCAGAAAGAAATACAGGTCTAAAAGACATCATATTCATAGATCAGAAGACAATATTGTTAAAATGGAAATATTTTTCAAATTAATCTGCAGAAGCAGTATCCCTATCAATATCCCAGCTAGCTTCTTTTGAAGAAAAGGACAAGCTGATCTGAAAATTCAAGTACTTTATAGAAGTAACTCAAAAGAGACAAAATAATGTCAATAAAGAGCAAAGTTGGAAGACTCACACTTCTAAATTTCAAAATTTACTCTCCATAATCAAGGTAGTGTGTTTGAGGTATAAAAATGGATATATAAATCAATAAAAATTAATTGAGTATACATATATAATGTATGTACCATCATACATTAAGTACATTTAACAGTCGATTGATTTCCCTAAGAATGCCAAGACAATTAAATGCCAAGAGTAAGGGTGTAAAAAATAGTATTTTCAACAAATACTAGGGCATATTAATATAATTGCAAGAAAAAAGTAAATTTAGACTTTTATTTCATATACACATAAAAATTAACCAAATAGTCAAGTTATAGATGTAAATGTTCAAACTGTAAGACACTTAGAAGAAAATACAAGAATAATTCTTGATGATCTGAGAGAGAGAGAGAGAGAGAGAACATTGGATTATAGAAAATTAATTTTTGTGTTACCAAGGAGAAAAGGCTATCAAGAACACATGATAAAATGTTTTCCAATCACGTTTTTGATCAGGCATGTGTATTCAGAATATATAGAATATTATAACTCAATAATAAAAAGATCAAAACCATTTTAAATTGGGAAATATCTGAAATAGATATATTCTCAAGGAAGACTGGTGAATTCAGTAAACATGAAAAGATGCTCAACAATCTTGGTCATAAGGGAACTAAAAGTCAAAACAATAAGTTATGCATTCAGAACATGTTAGGTATTTAAAAAAAGAGAAAAAAGCACAAGTGATGATGACAAGTCAGTACTCTGATACAATAAAGGAGGATTGTAAAACGGTATGAACCTTTTGAAAAAAGGTCTGGCATTTCCTCCAAAATTTAAATGCAGATTTAGCGATTCCATTTGATCGACCAGTTCCATTTCTACATATATACACGTGAGAAATGAAAATATATAGTATTAGAATTTGCATGCGGAATGTCCCCAAGTCCCATTTGCTAAAAACACAAGCACCAAGGTAGTAGTACTGGGAGTTGTTGGGCACCTTGAGAAAGTGGGAGGTCCTTAGGTCACTGAAGGGATACCCTTGGAGAACATGGGGGTACCCTGCCCTCTCAGTCACTTTCTGTGCTTCCTGGCTAATAATAATAATGTATTTGGCACATGAGATGCTCCATATCATTGCTTTCTGGTGCCCTCTTCAGAGGCCCAAGGTTGTGGATCCACATAACCTTCAATTCCATGGAAACTCCAGGACCATGAGCAAAAGAAATTTTTTGTTTTTAAGATAATCATCACAATATCTTGTTACAGGAATGTGAAAATGAGTAATACATATGTCCACATAAAAACTTCATATCAACATTATTCAGAAAGATAAAAAATTGTAAACCATCCAACTATTCATCAATTGATACATGAATAAATAAGGAAAAATGATATATCCATGTAACGAGATATTTTGCAATAAAAAGTCATGAAGTAATAAAGTATTGACAAATGCTACAATACAAATGAATTTTGGACAAAATTATGTTAAAGAAAGACAGCCAGTCAGAAAAATTATGGATTATATTCCACTCATATGAAACATAGAGAAAAATCGAGTTTATAGAGATACAAAAGAGGTTAGTTATGGCTAAGTGGGGTAAAGTAGGAAAAATAGGAATTTAATGGTTATGAGTATTTTTTAAGATTTACAAAACACTATAATTAAATGTTATTAATGGTGTATCATTCTATGAATGTACTAAAACACTGATTTGGGAACTTTAAATGAGTGAATTGCATACTATGTACATTATATGTCAATAAAACTGTTGAAAATGCTAGCTAGGATGAATATATTTTTTAGATGTGTAACTTTTCAACATGCTCTCATTTTATACAAATTTAAACTAAAATTTTCAACATTCAAAATTTCTAATTTCTAATGATTCATTTATTCCCCTGAATTTTCTAGAATAATGATGTTCAATAGAAATACGAGTCAGCATGTAATTTAGAAGTTTTCAGTGACCACATTTTTAAAAGTAAAAGAAACAAAACCATTTTAGTGATATATTTTAACCTTGTAAATCTCAAATGCTACTTTATGTTACTTGAATAAATACAAAATGTAACATTATTTTTCATATCTCATCTGTATTTTACACTTATAAGGTGTCTCAGTTTCACTTAGCCATGCTTTAAATGTTCAGCAGTACACGTGGCTGCTGGCTACCATGCGGACATCAGAGTTCTAGATATATTCTCATAAAATAAAACAGTAATGATAACTGTCTTCTTATAATCTATAAAGTACTTCAACTTATTTCAAAGATTAGAGCTTCTTGTAAAATTTTGGATGATAATGGTGATGACAGGTTTCTTCATCTTGTTTCTCACGCTAATGACAATGTTTTTTTATTTCATTATGAGTTTAAACCGATATATATATATATATATAACAAAATTATTTATGATCTGCCTGATGGCTAATTTTAAAGTTATACTGAGTATGCTTTTTTGTCTAATTATTATCTGTGTTCTATTTCCTTAAGCTGAATGTAAATAAGGGTTTGAAAAGGGAGAAAAGGTCCAAAGGGGAAGGGGAAGTAGGCAGGGTAGGGGAAGGAAAGAAAGGAAAGGAATAAATATGAGAAAAGAAAAAACGGAGTCTTTGTAAATAGGGAGGGCTGGAGGGCGAGGGGGAAAGGGGACGAGTAGAGGAAAAGGTAAGAACCAGGATGTGTCATGTAAGGATACAAATTTCCAGTGATGAATGTCATCCTATGGTATCCCTAAAATGCACCTATACACTTAATAATAAAAATGTTTTTATCATAATTATTCACATATTCAAGTCCTCTAGACTCTTTTAAGAATTTAGCTTTCATTGGTGGTACACACCTGTAATCTCAGTGCTTGGGAGGCTGAGGCAAAAGGATTGTTGTGATTCTAGGCCAGCTTGGCATATATAATGAGTTGAAGGTAGCCTGAGCTACATAACAAGATTTTATTTAATTAAATAAATTAATAAAAATTGAAATTTGGCTTATGCTGACCTTCGTTCTACATAAATATATAAAGCTTCTTCACTTTATGCTATATTTATATCTTAGTATTTAAGCAATTTTCATTTCTAAAATTGAAGATTTTATGCACAAAACACAGACATAGTTGTACCAATATTCTTTTTTGTTTCTGTTATTGTCCACTGGAAAAATAACACAATGCACACACCAATTAAGTTACTGTATTTAGAGAAATTAAATTAATTCTGAGTACTTCCTCCTAAATCTTATTTATTTTTAGGTAGTTAAGCAATTATAGACTATGTTTACTTTCCTGAAATTGTTTTAGTGAGAAAGGAAATGTTAATAAATGATAATCGTAATGACGACTTACAGCATGAATATATACATTAGACATAGTTTCTATTCATTATATTGAAAGAAACTATGTGAGCAAAGATATTTTATATGTACACACTAAAATGTGCTATCTGTAACCATTATATTCATATATACATACGTCACTACATGTAAATGTATATGTAATTACTGTGGAGTTCTTTTCTTGGTGATTTTTCTTATATGGTTCATAGAATTGTTAGGTTGTAACTTAACAAAATAAAAATTATCCAAACTTTGTATTCATTAAATTAATAGGTATTTAATTTTATAATTTTTTTTTTCAGTACTGGGGACTGAACTTAAGACCTTGCACATGCTAGGCAGACATGGCACCACTGAGCTAGAGCTCCAGCCCTCAAATTTTATAAATTTTTTATCTTATCAGTCAAATGAATCAGTTAAAATAATTCTTATAAATATTAAGTGCTGCGATGGATTCTATGACTAAAGATAAGCTGCACAACAAGTTTTGTTTCATATTATCTTAAAGAAATGTAATAGATAAGCCCAATAACCCATATTTTCCATTGTAAGTAACTTTATCTAAGCTTTAATTCAAATTGTGTTCTTAAATCCATTCAGTATATTTACTTTAGAACTGCTTTAGGCTAAATATTTAATATAATTAAAACATGCCAGAGTCTTCTGTTTCCAGGAAAGTGGGAAAATTATGCTTTTTCTCTTTACTTACTACTAAAATAAAAATTTCTGCACATTTTACACAAAACAAGCATAAGGAAGTTCTGAATAGTAGAGAGAAAGTAGACTAGCTGGGGATCTTGTGACCCAGTCAAGACATAGTGGTCAATTTCCTAGGTTTTCTTTTTTATTCATATTCTAAAATTAAAGCCACAGATGCCTGCAACGTGGAAATGACATCATGGAGGAGAAGCAAGCAGCACTCACATTTTTTGTGATATTCACCCAGGTCAACCAATGAGTGGATAGAGAAGGAGATGGGGGACCAATCAAATCACTTGAATCCAACCTGAGTAAGCTAGGGACCAGGTTAATCCTAGAAATATCGGTAGTTAGAATGAATGAGGCTGGTTCTTGGGTCAAGAGCTCTTAGTTACAGATCTAGCGAATGTGTCCTTTTGTGAGATTTACAAAATCCTCCTCTAGAAGAAGCTGTGAGGAGCTGTGCCACTCAATACCCAGCCTCACCACGGCTGCCTTTTGTGCTAGTGCACCTATAAGCTTTCCCACCAAGATTCAGGGCAAAGAGTACAGTATTCACCAGAGAGGGGCTGTTTTCTCCTCGTACCTGGGTGGTACTAGAACTGTGAGCAGAGAAAGGTTATCCCATGCAGCTTGGCCTGGAGCCAAGAATATACACTCCAGTGCACACACTGCCAGCCGCCTTTCTAAGATCATGAACAGAGAGGATCCTTGGAACTGGGGCCCCCAATGTAAATCATTTTACAGGCAAGACAAGTCAGAAATTTGGCGGATGAGTCCAGCTGTAATTGTGCCCTAGGTAAAAACAAAAATAAAAAACCAACACAGCAAGAAACAAAATAAAACAAAACAAAAAAAAAAACCTACCACGTGAGGATCAAGTCCAACCACCATCCACTGAAAGCTTTGTCTTAGCACTCACGTGTAGCCATAAAGAAGTAGAGTTCAGCCTGAGAGGAACCCTGGCCCAACTCTTCTTACATCAGGCAGTATTCCCTATTATAAATACCTGTGAAGGTATATTTGTCCTGGTACATTTTGTTTGTTTGTTTTGCTTTGTTGTTTTATTTTCGTCTGATTCACTTTAGTTTTTGTGGGGGGGGGATGCGGGTGTGTGTATTAGTTTCTGTTTGTACTTCTACAGTGTTCCATGCTGCCTTGTCACATTTTACTCTATTAATAGTTACTTCATAGGTTAATCTAATTTTGTTTTATTGTTAGTTCAATACTTGGATATCACCTCTGTATTAGCCAGCTTTTTCATCTCTGAGACACAATACCCAACACTCAAAATTTAAAGAAGAAGCTTAATTTGCTTATGGTTTCAGCCTATGATTAGATAGAACCAAGGCAGAAATATGGCATAAGAACATTAGGGAGTGAAAATGCTTTTGTTCATTATATCCAAGAATCAGAACAAGGGAAGAGAGCCAGAGCAGAAGGGGTGAGGGACCAGACATGGACTCAAAGGCCATACTTCTCTGATCCATCCATACACAATTAGAAGTGAGATTCACCAATTCCTAGAGTAAATCTCAAAGCCAGGAGGTTGGGACTCACCCCCCACACAACTACCACACCCCACCCCTTTTCAACTTGCTCTAAACATGTCTCCTTAAATCATACTTTTAATCTCCAAGTAAAGACCATAGTAAGTTCATAACATAGCACAACTATCCTGCATATAACCAGAAACACAATAATACCTTTCTCAAAACTTCAACAGTGCCAGAATTTTTCAAATGTCCAAGTCTAAATCTCTTCTGAGACTCAAGTCAAACTATTAGCTATGAGCTTCTATAAAAAACAAAGCAAGTGACTTGGGTATGTAGCTCAGTGGCCCAAGAAAAGCATAGCCTGTCAAGCACAAGGTCCTGAGTTCAATTCCCAGTACCAAGAAAAAAAATAATCAAGTTATGTAATCCCAAGTTATAGTGACACAGAGTAAACATTCCCATTCCAAAGACAAGGGACAGAGGATAAAAAAGAATCAGCCCAAAGGAAGACTGAAATCCAGTGGAACAAACATTAAATACTGTAACTCCACATTTGGTGTCTGGGTCATATGGTGGTATGAATTACAAAGGAATGGGCAACCCTTATGGACTTGTTGGTTGCAGCCCACATAACCACCCTTGGGCTGGCTCTATTCACAGCTTGTAGCGTTACTTGGTAGACATTCCATGTTCCCAACATTTCAAATTTCCTGGCATCCTCACTGCGCCTTTGGCTCCCTTCCCACAGCTTCCTACGCTACACTCTCAGTGGCTTCCTGCTTTCCTTTGATGTATGGATAAAACCCTCCCTTACCCCAAATTTTAAAATTCTACATGTCGTTAAACCAGCATCCTGCAGATAATGCTGACATCTGTTGTCAGTGGAAGCAGTAGTCAGACCCCTTTAGCTGATTACTGCAGTGGCCTCTGAGAGTTCAGATGGCTGAACACTGGCGAAATGAATCCTAGGAAAACAATTGCCTAGGAGGACTTTTTCAAGAAGAGGTTCCAGGGATTATTATTGAGAAGACTTTTGCCCACATCTCCAAACCTTTTAAAAAATAATCCCAGAAACAAGTTTCAAAGACTTCTTAAACACATTATCAGGTAGAGTCACAACTAACCCCATTTCTGGTACCAATCTTTATTGGCTTTCTTTTCACCAACACATGATGTTCAACACCCACAATTTAAGAAGAGGTTTCATTTGCTTATGGCTTCAGTTTATAATCAGACAGTTTTAAGGCATAGACCTGTGGTGGTAAGCTGCGGTAAAGCAAAGCTTTTTAGTTCATGGTGGCTGCAAAGAAGTGATAGAGCAGAAGGGATGTAAACCCCAAGGTTCTGCCTCTATGATTTATCCAGAAGCACTTAGAACTGCATTCCACTGACCCCTGGGGCTGATCGAGTTGAAACTTTACAGTCTCCTCATCTCGTCTCTCACTTTCCATTTATATTCTACTCCCTTGTCTTCTTTCTTTTCTTCTCCCCTTGCATCTTTTTCTGTCTCTCTGCTCTTTCCCTTTTCTAAAATATTATTAAAATTCATCTAGGTATCATTAATGCTTAGTTTGTCTAACTTATTTTATAGTTACTTGCAGTGTCTTTCCTGGGTTTGCAAAACAGTAGAGATCTTTTTTAAATAAGATTTTAATTGTGTATTAATATATGGTTATCTTTTTAATTGTTTATGTCTATGGTTATCATTCTGTTCTCTCATATTAGTGCTGGGAATTTAACTTAGCACCTGGGTCAATACTTTCACATGGAACTATACCCACAGCTCAGAACACACAGCAAAGGGAAAGCTACTTACTAAAATGATCCCCACACAATAATGGTAGAGATGTCCATCTTAACTGCCCTGAAAACCTTACTACAAAATATAACAATTAAGTAGATCTCTAAAAATAGAAAAAAAGAATAAACTTAACTAGAGTCAAAAAACTCGCTAAAATGAAAATTATAGTCTGCTTAAGAAGGAACCGAATAAGATATCAGATGACAGAAATACTTAATATTGTTTAAATGGCATATTACAAAAAATGATTTACAGATTCCCTACAACCCCTATTAAAATTTCAAAGACAAAAACTAGAAAAAAACTCAATATTCATAGGGAAATTTAAAACACCTAGAAGAGTGAAAGCAACACCAAACAAATGGAGTTATGCTGGGGGAATCAAAATACCTGATTTTAAGTTATACTTCAAAGCTATAATGCAACAAAAGCAACATGATACTGGCACAAAAATAGATATGTAAACTAACAAAAGAGTATAAAAGACACAGAAAGAAGTCCAACAACCTATAACCATCTGATTTTAACAAAGGGGCCAAAAATATGGACTACAATAAAGACAACTTCTTCAATAAATGATGCTGGATATCCACATGCAAAAAATTATACTAGATCCCAACCTCTCAATCTGTACTGAAATCAAATTAAAATCAAAGTCATAGATGCAAGATCAGAAACTTTGATTTTGCTAGAAGAAAACATAAAGAAAATAATTAAAATCATAGGCACAGGCAAAATCTTCCTGAAAACAACACAAATAACACAGGAAATAATAACAAGAATCAACAAAAGGTATTACATCAAATTAAAAAGCTTTTGCACAGACAAGGAAACAATCAATAGAATAAATGATTAACCTACAGAAAGGGAGAACATCTTTGCTAGCTACTCTTATGATATCTGTATAAAAAATTCAAAAATATTAGTTCTAAATGCCAAATAACTCAGTCAATGAATGGGCAAATGAATTGGATAGAGGATAGACACTTCCTGAAAGAATAGATACAAGCAACCAACAAGTGGATGTTAAAATAGTCACAATATAGTAATTAGCCATTATGAAAACGCAAAGGAAAACTACATTGGAATTACATCTCACCATCTCACCCCAGTCGGAGTAACTATCATTCATAATACAGAAAACAAAGAATGCTGCTGATAATGAGGTGGAAAAAGAACTCTCCTACACTCTGGGTAAGAAAGCAAATCAGTCAGACTACTCTAGAATTAATATATGGATTCTGCAAAAAGCTGAACTGGAAATACTATCTGACATAGCAATACCACTCTTTGGCATATTCCCAAAATATGAAATGAGGAAAGAGTTCAAGGTAGCGGAAGGAAAGGGAGAGTCAGATAGTGAAGTTGAAAATAAGAAAAATTATATAATATGAATGTACCAATATACAAAACAAACTTCACTATTCTGTATTAATAAATTGTACTGTAGTAAGAAAAAGTACAGGAAAAAGTTTCAACAATGCTTTCTGTTTAGGTAAAGACCAAAGAAAGGTAGCTTAATTAACAGGCAATTTTTGGAAAATAATCATTGTACTCCAGACAAAATTCACAGGATAAACTGTGATCTACTCCCATTCACACCAGTAAAGGCACAACAAGAAGGATTTCTCTCCCTTTCCTGCTGAAGTAGTGTTACAGAAAGTCAGTTAAAATAAGATCCACAGTCACTTAGCATAACAATCCAAATATATGGGATTATTAGGCCACTTATCCAATGAAAATTGCTCATAATGTCAAAAATCAAGAAAATCTTAAATTATATGAAAAAAGTAATTATTAGATGGCACCACAAGATTCCACTGATATTGGAATTATCTAACAAAGGTTTTAAAGTAGGCATATAAAAATGTATCAGTGATCAATTATAAATACATCTGAAACAAATTAATAAACTTGAAATTATCACAAAAGGATACAAGATAGAAAAATGAAATGAAATTCTATAATCAAACAATACAATTGCTAAAATAAAAAAAACACAATAGATGCCACAAGAGTAGAATACAAAAGACAGAGGAGAGTAAGTGAGCTTAGAATTAGGGCAACAACAATTACCCAGTCTAAATAGCACTGAGAAATATGCTCTCTGTCAGCATAGACTGTCAAAAAGTTAACCAAGACTGAGAGACTTATGGGATCATAAAAAAATATGATATTCAGTGTCATATAAGTCTCAGAGGGACAGAATAAGGAGGGTTGAGTTGAAAAATACTGTAGGGGTTAATGGTTGAAAACCCCTAAATTTGGTTAAGAGGCCAAGAGATTATGAATTTTAAAAACTGAAAAAATTCCAAAGATAAAGTCAAAGTTCATACTAAGACGAACTAAGACAAGTATAAATGTTTGGGAAGGGTAGAAAACAGATAAACATTAATGAAAAGACTTTGTAAGTAGCTATATTCATATCATATAACTTTACTTAGAACAAATTAAACACAAAGACACATTGTCTAATGATTGTTGGGTCAATATACCCAGTAAGCATGGCAGTCTTAAATATCTATATATACAACAGAAGAATTGAAAATAAAAGAAGCAAACTAATAGATGATAAAACCACACTTATGGTTTGGGACTTCCACAACCATCTCTCAAAGACTGATGTAATAAGCCAGCACAGTATCAAAGTCAACTACACCATCAATTTTCAGAGTCTAATCAACATATATAGGACATTCCATACAACAGTAGCAAAATACACAATTTTTTTCAAGTGCTCAAAGAACATTTACCAATATAATATATTCTATATGAATATGTTGTGTATTATTCTAGGGATTTTTAGTTTCAATATTTGAAAATCGATCAGTGTAATCCAGCATATTAAATCTAAATAATAAGCATTACATAACCATATTAATCACTACAGAAAAAAGATTAATGGGGGCTAGGGATTTAGGTCAGTGGTTTTGCTGCTTGCCTAGAAAACACAAGCTCCTGAGTTCGATTCCCGGTACAGAAAGAAAGAAAGAGAGAGAGAGAAAGAGAGAGACAGAGAGAGACAGAGAAAAAAAGAAAGAGAGGGAAAGAAAAGCTAGAAAAAATAGAATGGATAATGAATATCTAAAAGCACCCCACAGGTAATCTTATGCTGAATGATAAATTAATAAGTGTTTCCCCTAAAATTAGAACAAAGCAAGGACAGGTACTTGTACCTTTTTAAATTCATTGTGATGCTGGAATTTCTAGCAAATGCAACAAGGCAAGAGAAAGATATAAATAAAGTATAGACAAAACATGGAGAGAGGAAACTATGACATTTGTAAAAACATGGAAATGATTGTCTATAGAGAGATCATATACTGTATCTATAGTCCTTGAGATACACACAGATATCATACGCATATACAACTATTCTAGGACTAATAAGTTTGGTCAGCAACATCTTAGCATACATGATAAATATGTAAATATCAATTTATTTGTATTTACTAGCAGAGAACATATGGGCACTAAAGAGTTTATTGTCATTAGAGCATAATGCAATATATTGGTCAAATCTAACAAAATATATACAGAATTTTTATACTGAAAATTACAAAATGCTTACTGAAGAAATTAAAAAATCTAAAAAAGTCAAAATAAAAACTTCAGAAAATTCCAGCAAGGATGCAAAAACAAAACAAAATAAAACAAAAACTGGACTATTGATGAATTACTTCTAGGAATGTAAAATGGTACTGTCATTCTGAAATTTTTTATGGTTTCTTTAAAACCAAGCATGCAACTAGTGTGACCAAGAAATTCCTCTCCTTAACATATATATCTGATAAGCAAAAGTCTATTTACACAAAAACTCACGCATGAAATTAATAATAAATTATTCATAATGGCCTGAGATTAGAAATAATTTAGATGTCTCTAAGTCGGTGGTTTCTATACCATGGAATTGTACATAACATTGACACACACACACAAAAATAATGTAACACACCATAACTAATGCTTCTTCAGAAAGTTATGTGAACAAAAAGAGCCAATTTAAAAGGTTTATATATATATACATATACATATAGTATAGTATTAGTTACATAAAATTCTTGAAATGACGGAGTTGTAGACATGAACAGATCAGTATGTGCAGGGCATGAAGGAGGAGCTGACCATGGGAGGGAAGCAGGTATGACTACAAAAGTGCAGCATAGCATGAAAGATCCATGGAGTGACAGAATATTATGCATCACTACTGTTAACACCAATATCATGGGAGCGAGATTATACTATAGTTTTGCCGGATGTTACCATTGGTTAGACCTACTTAAGGGGAATGCAAGTTTCTTCTATTTCATTCCATACAGCAGCACGTTAATCTACAATTTCCTTAAAATAGTAATAAGTGTATTTAATTTAAGAAAGAAATGCAAACTGATATAGGAACTTACCAGGGTTCAGTAGACAATGAATAAACCTATAATTTTTACTGTTTGAGAGTTCTAATAAGCAAAATTGAAGAAGATTGAGAAAGTTGCAATAAGATTCATATATTGAAAGGAAAATAAATAAAATGTCTCATACGTGAAAATGAAGAAAGCAGACCTTTTTTTCTCTGTGACTTGCTCTGTGTATTTGCATATGTACACATATGTGAACTGTGCTAATTCTTTCCAATAAGAAAAAGTTAAGACACGGTGAGGTGTGAAGGTAGAGTATGAGCATAAATTTGTAGTTGTTACTTTAAGCCTGTCGTGCTGATCCCCTCAGCAGCTAAGAATGCTGTCTGTTGATTGTTAACAGGTGAGTCCTTCACCAATCTTCTTTTTTGGCCCAAATTTATATGTTTCTCTAATGCTGTGGCTGGGTTAGCTCGCGTCAAATGCCTAGTCGCTAACTCTTGCTTCCATTCAACACAAAACTGAAAGGAATTCCCAGAGTAAAATATGGATCTCACTTCTTTTGGGAGGATCTAATCTAAAACAATTGGTGACACTCTTAGAAAATCAAGTCTAAAATATAATTTGGTGCTGGATCCTGTACGAGCTGGCTGACAAAAACCCCATGACTGAGAGCCCTTCCTGTGCAGCTTTGATGCAACTGTGAGCTGAAATGTTATACTGGTGAATGGAAGGAAATGAACCCGTTGGTTCAATATATAAGGCATTTGTGACATATAGGAGTAGTAATTATACGACTTATGGAATCAAATTGCAGAGGTGTAGTGCTATTGATTAAACAGAGAAAGATGGTGACAGCTTGAGAATGATGTACCATCAATTGAAGGGAAAGTATGGAAGCCAAAGGGTCTCCTTGGAATACTCTAGTGACATCCATTTCCTGCAACCAAAGAATCAGAAAAGCTGAGATTAGGTTGCATGATTTAATTATATAGACAACAGAACCTCAGAGAATGCTGTAGTTGCAGACTAAACAACTGCTAAAAAAAACCGCTAAGTAAAACCACTGATTAGGAAGGAGTAGAATTATGAGACATGAATTGGGGAAAATTTGAACTTGATGCACTGTAGAATCTTAAAATCCTAGTTTTGGAGACTTTAACGGTTTAAAAAATGATCTGTTCTTTCTTTATATAGTGTAGTGAGGGGGGAGATTCCAGCGGTTAAAAACTCAGTTATGTTGCTCGTCATGTTTATTATCTAACACTGGCAACAGGAAGTTTCTCTAGTAGGTATAAGATGATAGGAACGTAAATAATTAAAACCATATGGGACACTCAAAGTATGGTAGAAAAATACTGTGAATGTTTGAAGTTTTCTAAATGATCACAGTATAAGTCACAGTGCCACTAATCCCCTGCAAAATACACCCCTGCTTCAAATACACTTATCCTGTCTTTCTTGCTACTTTCTGAAGCCGTTCCGAAAGTCCTCTTTCTTAAGTGTCTTTAGTTATACTGTTGTGACTGCTTCTATAACCTGAATCCATTCAAAACATTTACCTTTCATGGTCATTTTGGCTTTGGAGAAGAGCCAGAAGTCGCACGTTGCCAGATGTAGTGAGTAAGGTAGATGAAGAACCACAGTAATGTTTTTATGTGCCTGCCTTTCTACTGTATGGCACATAGCAGCAGTATTCACTATATTTTTTAAATTACACTTTGTGAACATGTTTATGAAATAGCACTTTCAGAAATGCTTCAGAAAGCAGCAACAAGGATGAGATATGTGCTTTTAAAGTGAGTGGGACTCTTTTGCAGGAGGTAAACGGTGATGTGTCTTTTATTGTAGTAATTTTTCAAAAATGTAAACATTCACTGCATACTTTAATCACACATATTAAGCATCAGAAGAAAGTTGGTCATAGTTACTACAATGACTATCAAGATTAGAATGACAGTCTTGGACTATGAAGATGAATATGGAGGTGGTTAATTGAGCACTGGGGTTCAAAGACAAATAGATGGGCAATAAACAGATATTATTTATTTTTATACAGTCATGATAAATCAAGGATGGAGGATCAGAAGGCTGAGACCAGCCACCTAAGAGACTGTCATAAAGGTTTTTCTTAACTTCCAGACCTTAGTCAATTAAAATATTCAAACTCTGTTATCTGCAAGAAAGGCTAAGTATAAATGAAGAAGATGTTGACACATACGTGCAAATATACATTGACAGACCTTGTAACATAAGCGCAAGTATAAATTCTCAGTTTATACATAGCTATTGAATACCCAGGTATTTTGAGAATAATTGGACACAAGTTCCAAATAGACATTGACAACATGGGACCCAGAGTCTCATCTTGGCCCTTGTAAGAGAGGACTTTTGCAATAGTAGGATAATAATAAGGTCCAGGATGATAATCAGGTCACTCTTACTCTCCAGGTTCATAAGAGATTGACATTTCCATTTTCCCAAGTTTGAAACAGCACACTAGGTACTGACAAAACACATCCTGGCCTATGGGTCTAAGAGCTACTGAGGTAGGGGAAGACTAAAGGAAGCTCATTCCAACTAAGATCTCAGATCCTAAATACCATATCTCAGGCATATGGTAAAGATCACTGTCACACAGAAATAGTTAAAGAATGTAGATTTGATGGTTATCATCATCATGTCCCTTCATAATCCAGCAAATCAGAGAAAAACTAATAAATAAAAAAGCCAGTTGGATCCTGGAAGATGATTGTAGAGGAGCATAAACTTAAACAAGTAGTGTCCCTAGTTGGAGCTGGTGTGCCACATATGGTTACATTTGTTAGAACAAATTTAAATGGTCTTAGGAGCATTATAAGTGGCCACTGTGTGATAAATATATATTTTTTCATTCTGATTAGCATGGAAAATAACAAATAATTTATATTGCCTACCATTACAATATCTTATTGGCTTATATTCTTTTTTTTTTTTTTTTTTTCTGGGAGTTCTGAGCTCCCAGGGTGCAGATGTGAAAATAGGGCTGTCTAGTACATTACTGAGAGTTGTGGAAAACAAATACAAATTTCACTGGTTCTCATTTTTGGCCATCATTTTTTTTGGTACCGGGAATTGAACTGCAGTCCTTGAGCTTGCAAGGCAGGCCACCGAACCGCAGAGCTAAATCCCCAGCAGCTTACATTCTTTTAATCAGCCCAGCTCAGCATGAAGAGGCAGAGTTCTGAAGACTTCATGAGAGCATAATGTTCCAGAATGTAAAAAAATAACCCCTACAAATATTCAGTAAAAATTTTAGGAGTTCTGTAGTTTGGAGCATATTAGGATATTCCTTCTAAAGCAAAGGACAGCATAATGCTTTTTACAACACCTAACACAAATTTTTAAAATGCACAATATAATGTGCCAACATTATATGCACAGTTTTGAGATTTTACAGGGTGACATAGGGAACTACCAGATTTGAGTGGGACTCAGAAGCAGAATGGACCCTATTGCTGGGATGCAAGCAGCCCTATCACTTATTCCGCACAACCTGGGTGTTATCTGTGTGGCAGGAGGTGCTGTGTGGGGTTTAAGGCAAACAACTCCAAATTTCTAGAGCAAAGCTATGCTACCTGCAGCCTAGAGATATAAACCATTTTAATATTAGTTCCTGTGGGGCTGGGGATGTAGTTCAGTGATAATGAGCTTGTGTGGCATGTATAAGCCCCTGGGTTCAATCAGCAGTAATGCACAATCAACAAACAAGCAAGTTCCTGATTTCTGAGAAGTGGGCACAGTTGCACTTCATTGTAAGATAGAAGTAGTGCCTCCAGGATTAGGCACGAATAACACCCAAAGCACAAATAAGCTGCATGAGCTGGCAGCACAGAGTCTCAAGGTGTCTGCCCATTCCTCATTGGCTCTTTGCACTCAGGCCACACGGCAATCATGCAGGAAATCCCAACTCAGTAACTCACAAAAGAAGAAAATTGTATAGTTGAGTTTAAAGATGGCTCAACTTGGCAAGTGCAAGCTAACGATGAATTGCTCTTAGGCCATAGTCTTACGAAAGGATAGTCCTGAAAGGGAGCAATAAGGGGAAAACCCTCCTAATAAGCAGTTTTCGGTGATAAATCTTGTCATGCATTTTGTGTGGAAAAAGAAATGGTTCTTGTAAGATTATACATGGTTATGTACTCCAGATCTTGCAGTAAGAAAGATTAAAAGCTCAGAGACAAGGAGCTGGACTTAGACGATAGACATTTAGGATGAATAGCCTTGTGTCATACATTAAGTTCTACTATAGATCATCTGTCAAAGAAGGCAACAAACCACTAGATTTGATATCACCAAGTTTCTCCTGTCCTGTCATTGTGAGGAGTAGCCAGAGAAATAAGTATGAGAGCCACACATAAGTCAACGATATGGGCTCCCATTCACTAAGTCACTCCAGCCTTTGCTTCTACCACTTGTCCAACCTGTTAGTGGCAAAAGTCAATGCTGAAGGGCTGGGGATTTAGCTCAGTGGTTCCATTGCCTGCCTTGCAAGCGCAAGGTCCCAAGTTCCATGCCTGGAATAAAAACAAACAAACAAGCAAACAAACCACCATCACCACCAAAAAACAGCAACAACAACAACAAAGCGGTGCTGAACTTCCATTATGCACATTCATCAAGAAGATCAGTTACTTAGTGGCAAGCTGATTACACTGAACTCCTTTCACTCTGCCAGAGGGCAGCCATTAATCTTTGCTGAGAGGAACACATGCAGAGGTACTTTGGTTCAAAAACTTAATTCATTCCATAATTTTGGAAAAGATGGCCACCTTCGTGTTCATGTCCATGTAGGAAAGATGACCTCTACGGTCATGCTCATCCCCCGATGCAGAGTTTGCAAACCAAAACAAAATTTTCCAGACGCTTCTGTTTGCAAAGCAAATTGTTCCCAAAGGTGTGTTTGCCTTTACTGCTACAAGATTTTCGCTAGAGTTAGGAGATTGTTCAATCTGTTAGCATAGGTTTCTGCATGATAAGGTTCCTGTGAAACAAGGACCCTCTATATAGTAAAAGAGACATGAAAGTGAGCACAAGTCTGTGGAATCTATTGGTCCTGCTGACTGCTCCATCCAGAAACTGCCTGTTTGACATAGTATAAAAGGGTTTTAAAGATGCATCCAAAGGGCCAACTTGAATATGTCACGCTGTGCCGTGCAGTGTCGTTCAGGACAAGACACATCACACATCATTGACCATTTATGATATTGGACCTTGAACAGGAAGAAAGCATGGATCTGGGGAGTAGGGATGAAAGTATCTGTGGTCCTGCCTATCAGCATTTCCATATAACCCTCGTGAGGCATTGATGTTTATTGTTCCTAAACCCTTAACCTTTGGAGGGTCTGGAGCTCCTTGTTCCCAGTGGGCAAATTCTTTCACTGTGCCATGCTTTGGACATAAAGAAAAAAAAAAAGATATGGTGAATATATGTTAATATTTCTAAATGACTGTTTGAGGTTATTGGTTTTATCTATTTTTTTCAGGTTCCCAAATGAGTAATAATTACCAGTTGCAGTGAATATTATTGAAAAAATTCTTTAAAAAATTGCTGATTTTAGGGCAAATTTCTAGACAAGACCCCAGTATAACATAAGTTCTCAAAATTTCATGAATAATTGAATCAGTCATTTAGAGCACATATGAAGAAGTTAAAAAACAAGCATTAAGTTATATGACAAAATCTTTTGGGAACAAATTTACTTTGGAACAAAAAAAATCAGTTTCTATTGCATGGTAATGAAATATACAGCTACTGTGGTGAACACAGTTAAATCATAATGGAACTAATGCTTTAAAATGCTCAATTTATGCTCCTCATAAAATTATAAGAATGATCTTTTAAAGACATAACTATAATAAATTAACATCTGGTAATATTACAGGGCATAATATCAAAGACAAAAAGTAGAAACCTTCAGAGTATAATATGTATGTGATCATCACTCAAGCCTTAGTGGGCAATGCTCATTATTTAACAATTCTAAACCAGTCATTTCTCTTTTTTGTATATTACTTCACACGTGCTTATATATTATTTTTTTTTCTAAAAGATACAATGTCAACCTAAGTATCCACTGGCACTTTAAGGAACTTTAACTGAAAGCATGAATTTTGCACATTGAAGATAGAAAGCAGAGTAGAATGGTAAAATTTTTATTAACTATCTACTGTGTGGAGATATCCCATCCTAATACATCCATTTGTCTCTACTTATTTGATAATGTTTAAGTACCACTGAGGAGGTACTTAAACAATAGGCAATATTGTCAGCGTGTTTCTAAAATTATCTCATGTATATTTTGTAGTTTTGTGTTTGTATACTTTTCCCTAGTTTATAGAGGGAGAACCGTAGCATGGGTAGATTAACAGCCCAAGATTACTAATTGAAGATGGAAGATAAGATTTGAAAATAGGCAGTCTTCTAACTCAGGTTCTTCAATATCACACAGTTTTTCTTCTATATGTCTGATGCCATATAAGTCAGTAAGTGGCTTATAACTGATTTCATGCTGTCCTGTTCCCTGAGCATCCATTATTCTAACTTAGCTCTGTCAAGGTGCTCAATAGGAACTCTACTTCCCAGAATATGGATGGTATAACCCTGCGTGGTTAAGAGGAGGCAAGAAGCTGAGGGGATGGGAAGGAAGAGAGCAAGTGTGACGAGAGAGCAAGGAAGTCGTCTGCACTTCTGAATCCATATCCAGGCTGCATTCTGACTGGAAGATACTGCGCCAAGCTCGACGTGCCATGCTTCATGTTCACGTCCAGCAGAATCGCTTAATTCTCCTGATCGCTTCGTAAGGTAGAAGTATCAGTTCCTGCATTTTATAGAGGAGATTGTTGTGGTTGGGAGGTAATAACTGAGTCCCTAAAGTCACACAGGTGTATGTGTCTCCAATGCCTCTGTATCCTTCTAGGGTGGCTGCCATTTATGTCATAGACGGAACTGATTTGACTGTGGTTGTCTTTTCATGGATCAGCTCAATTCTGTGACACTCATGTTTTGGGTTTGGTTTCTCTTTTGCTCTACGGTTCTGGTATATTCCCTAAACATTCCCTATTTATTCTATCCACGTGGCAATTTTCATTTGATGTCATAGAGTTTGAGAGCTTAGAGGATGACTCATGCTTGTTCTCTGGGTCTCTCTAACATGTGGGGACTCTGATGTATACCACGCTTCTTCCAGGTGGGAGAATAATCAAGAAGCCTTGGGGAAGAAAGGGGTTCTTAGCATTTGGCCTCCGTGGCCTTCTTTCATGATGAGAGCTCGAAGGCTGGATTTGGTAATGAAGAGTCTTCTTTGTGTTCCCTCATTATTTATGCCACATCTGCCTCTCAGCATTTGTGTCAATGAGTCACTATAATTATAGCCATTGGGTAATTTCCTCCTTTTACAACACATACCCGACTGTGTGAGTGCTGCATCAGGGAAAAACAACATTTATTTCCTTGCAACACCATCAGGGAGAAAAGTCCAGCTTTCTTTAGACATGGTTATTAGTGAAATTGAATGAAATAGCTTCTGTTCGCACTCGTGCTAAGTGAAAGGGGACTTGAGGAGCATAGATGACTGTCTAGACACAAAGGATCAGAACTCCTTTTCTGTGTCGAAGCCAGAATTGTGGCTCAGCATCCCACTTTAAAGTGATTTACAAAACAGCCAACTAAACTGTTCCTGAAATGAAGAGGTGGTGGTGAACTGGGCTAGATTACACTTTATTCCCCCATCCATAGTTTTCCACCCCAAACAAGTAAATAATGCTCTTCTACCTAGTAAAATGTTTTAAGGCAAAAATGTCTAACTTAAATAAATAGAAAAAGAATTCCAGAGTGAGAGAAAATTAAGCAGAAGGATATCTTACAGGTCTATGTATGACAGAACCCTGCATGTCTTTGTGCCTGTCCTGTGCTCTGAGGCATGGCTGCTTGCTTACCAAGAAGGACAGGGACAGGCAGGGCTGGACCAGAATCTCTGTTGTCACAAGGTGCCCCAATCCCGTGACTCTTCTCCATTGCAGAAGAAAAATAATAGGTCTTCTATATGATGGGTTTCTTTTCTGATTAATGTTGTGGGGTTTCAGCAACTAAGGAATCATTTATCATTCTGTTTGTGACTCACAAGGTGAATCAGAAGACACTGTAAATGAGCTTACATTTAACTGTTTTATATTTTTAGAGAAAAATACAAATTTCCATTTGTACCCTTACCACTATATTAAAGCAAAGATTACAAAAGAAACAAAAAAGACAACAAAGAGATGGAAAAGGAGTAATAATGCTTAACTATCCTCTAAGCTACCCAGAGAGAATGTTCCCCTTTGCTAGTGTAAAAATAATCCTTGCCCCTGACCAAATAAATGACTGTCCAGTCAGTTAAGGTCACATAAAAGCTGACCACAAATGTCTGTCCTTTACTTTTATTTTCCCTTGATTCCACAAGGTTAAGGAATTGCCTCTAGAATAGTAAAATTCAACCCAGGAAGATTCACAGGCTAAACCCTTCGATTTTATTAGCTTGGATAATTTCGGCAATTTCCAAATTAATTTTTCTTATTTTTATAAAGCGGAATTCTTCCTCAAAAGGAAGTATAGGGGAAAACTCTAATATTACAAAATAAAGAGGAATAGAGATGCCATGTCTGCAAAGACTATCAACAGACTACAGGATTCTCAGGGACCTTAAAGAAACACTTCTTGGAAATGAGCTTGAGGCTGTTCTACGGGCCTTTCCAGCTGTATGAAACACACTTTCAAAAGCACTGTAATTATATTCTGCATGACAAAGGATCACTTTTGGTGGCAGGAATGAAAAGTCCAGTATAAGGGCAGAAGGGTGAGCAGTGAGGATCAGTCTAGCGGGGACAGTTCTTGGTGGAGCAAACACAGGGAACTGCAGTTGGCACCCAAGCCCTCCACACAAGTGTTAGCAGTGAGTTTTCACTAACATCACAGAAATCCTTAAGCGTTGCCAGAAATTAATCTTACATCTCACTTTTAGATGCCAAAGATCTCTGATCCACATGTGACCATCTTCTCAGGGATCCGTGTAGTCTTTTAAAGTTATGCTTGGAGAAACTGAGAAAGCAACACAGGGAGCACGCACTACAGGGAGGCATCTCAGAGCACCGCGAGTGGGAGCTTGTTTCAACTGTCATGAGTCATGACTCACTCACAGAGAAAGAGGAAATAATCAAAAGAGGTCTAAGGCTTTAGGTCATACAACTTTATAATTGAGATGAAAATAAAATCTCGGTGGGAGCTCTCAGAAACCTGAACAGCTCTCAGCATAGTCCTAAAGGTGGAAATCTTTATTTCTAAAAGATATAAATAAGCATTTAATTTATCAGATGTGTTCAATAAAAACAGTGAACAAATGAGTGTTTTTTTTTTCTTTTTCCCAAAAAGTGGCTTGGCTTTTCTTGTTGAGAGCTGATAAGAGTTTGTTGCGATCATCCCATTTGAGGCAAGAATTAATCTTAATGGCTAAAAAACAAAAACTGTGCCCTAAGTGAGATGACATAGACAAAAATTGCTTGCAGTCATCTTGTATAATGGAATTTCATGGTTAAAAAAGTGAACAGCAAATCACTGACCTGGCTCATTGTCTTTCTCAGTGCCACAGTCTAGCTGCTGGGAAAGAGGCAAAATGAATGCAGGAATGAATGCAAGAATGCAAGTGAGGTTCAAGAATCAAGCTTGTTCATCTCTCCGGGGATCCTGTCCTTTATCAGAGCATTCTTGGTGGATAAATATGTAAATTATTGTGCAAAGCAGGATAGACAGTTTCCCTATTTAAAAAAATAAAAATGTAGAAGCCTTTAAAATGTGTCTACTGACAGCAAAGGAAGTTCCTGTGTCAACCATATTTGGTATCATTTTCATACATATCTCAAGGATTTGAATTTTTCTTGCTTTACCTTCTATTTAAATTTTTCTGCTAGTATATTTGAAAGAGATTAGATTTAATAGAAAATTTAAGATTTTAGTGATTCATACATCAGAGAAAATAGATTATTTCCTTTACCATTCTCTTAATATGAAGCTGTTTTAGTACACCTTCAATAAAGATCAACTATAGTTAGCAATTATTGCCAAACAAATTAACTGATTACCACATTGAGACCATATTCCATTATAATTTGATATTGAGCTACTTCAAGTGTTCCAGTTTTCCTGTACCTGTATCCATCGACTCTGCCCTTACACTGTCAAAACAGATGAACTGGCTTTGCTCTCGTCTGTGACAAACACTCCACTTTCACTGGCTACCTTTGGCTAGTAACTTCTGAGATGTTTTGCTTCAGTAGAATTCCTTTTCTCCTTGGGTATAATTACTTTCTCCTTACTGTTAATTATCTTTCCAATGGTCATGAGTCTAATATCATGCATGTTACAACAAACAAAAAAGGATCTTGATTCTAAACTCTTTTTTTTCCTCATTGAGTTTATTGGTTCTTTTTAGGTATACAGTACAATTACATTGATCATTGGGATCTTGTACCTTTACATGACAGATCTTGGTTCTCATTTTTCCCCATACCCCTGCCCTCTCTTCACCCCCTCACCCTCCCATATTTACAAAGACTTTGTTTCCATTTTTTTCCTGTTCTCATCTTTCTTCCTTTCCCTTGTTTCCTCTCCCTACCCTTCCCACTTCCCCTACACCTTCTAAACCCTTTTATTATTCCACTTCTCTATGTATATATGGTATATATCTACTTCTATTCTTTTCTCAATTGAAAAATCAAGCTTACATTCCCATTCCAGTGATATAGTTCAAGTTGTTAGGATCTCCAGTGATTCACATATAGCTCCAGCTTTATTTATTTATTGGTCTTCTTCTAACTTGATGTCTTAGAGACTCTTGATACTCATTTCTTCTTGGACATATTCTTTATCTAACCTTACAAGAAGCCTTACTTTCCTTCAACTTCTGAACAATGACATTCTCTAGACCTCACTTTCCAAATATCTTCACTGTAATTGCATTTACTTTCTATGCGATTACTTAATCTCAGGGCTTTGAAAATGATATCTATGTTGATACTTGCTGTAGTTTGAATCTAGAATGTTCTTCCAAATCCTCATACACTCAGAAGTGGGTCCTTTGGAAGGTGATAGATATGAGGGTGCTATCGTTGATGTGCTGCTAGCATTTGGGGCCTGGTTACAGGTAAGTCACTGATCGAATGCCCTGGAAAGGTGCATCTCCTCTCTTCACTCTCTACTTCCTGGATGCTATGATGTGAGATGCTCTCCTCCACCGCAGGCACTTCTAGCATGGGATTTGGTCCCGCTGACCATGTACAACTTCTAAAACTGGGAGTCAAATTAAAACTCTCCTCCAGTAAATTGTGTCTTGGTGATGAGGAAATGACAAAGATAACAACTTTGTAGTTCGTATTTCCAGTTCTGACTTTACTGAACTCCAGACTCATATCCAAAGGTCTACTTCCCATTTCCAGTTTTAGTCTAGAAATTATCACAAAATTAGCTTTGCCAGAATAGATCTCATATGGGGATCATAGAAACCCTAGGTCTTTTCATTCTTCTCTTCCTTCTCTTTCTGCCCCTTCCCATCTCTTGATACAGTATCTCACTATAGAGCTTAAACTGGTCTTGAACTCATGTGCTCCAGTGGCCCTGCACTTAATCCTCTGGAATAGCCGGGAAAACAGGTGTACTAACATACCTCGACCCATACATTTTGATTTGTGCTCTATATCATATAAGTAGTGAATCAGTGGGTACAGGTAGCATTATGCAATATATCTTGGAGTTATAAGATTCCCATTTATTGCTTACAATAAATTCAAAGAACACAACTTCCACAATCCAGTGAAAAATACCTACCCTAAAATGACTGTGAAAAAAAAGGTGGCAGTAAAATACAGAGTTATATTTTACTTAAATGTTTTTGACCTCTGATAAATCGGGAACATAAAATTGCCTGTTTGTGTTTTATGGGGATCGAAGATATTTTTTTTTTTACCTTCCTTCCTCCCTCCCTCCCTCCCTCCCTCCCTCCTTTCTTTCTTTCTTCTTTCTTTCTTTCTTTCTTTCTTTCTTTCTTTCTTTCTTTCTTTCTTTCTTTCTTTCTTTCTTTCTCTTTCTCTTATGTCTTTCAAATGGTCAGCTTGTCCAATGGTACTAAATGAAGGGCAAAACTTACAAGTTTTTTTCTGCTTCCATGAGCATTTTAAGAGGTGAAGCCTAGATTTGTAATGTTTCTTGAGCCAGTTTTCAGGGTTAAAATTAGAGCCATTTATCCTCATTATGCTGAGACGCCTCTCTCTTGTAGGTTTTTGTCTCAGTGTTTATCTTTTCCTTTTGTCAATACTACTAAGTAATCCTGCAATTTTCTTAGAATCAATGTGTAATTGCAAGCAAGAGGCAGAAAACAGGAACACATAGGCAATGTAGGAGAGGATTCCATCAGGATTCTGCAAAGTAAACCCACATGGCTGTCTCATGCAAATGCTTGTGCAAAATCCCCACATGGACTCCAGAGCCCAGCCAGGATCTTTTACACCTAGTGATTCAAGCAAATCCCAGCAATTATGAAATGGTGTTAAAAAAAAAAAAAAACACCTTTCTCTCTTTCACAAAAATAGACTAAAGCAGATAGGGTGTAAAGGCAAGCTACTAAGTTGCCAGAGCTGATTCTCAGATGTACCATTACCACCAGTTTTTAAGTAAAAATGCTAACCTGTCAATCACTTGCTCTTAAGCCATTTCCTTTAAGTGACCAAATATAAAAGATGTAATAAAAATAGCATGAATGCTTAATTTTTTAAAAAAGTATTTATTAGAATAAAAGACATTGGCATTCAACTCCATCAGATTATTTCCCCTCACTTCAAACACACTTATCCTATCATTGTTATTTTCTTAAGCAGTTCTGGAAGCCTTCTTTTGCACATATAGTTGTGGTGTTGTGATCGCCTCAATGTCCTGAGTCAATTTATAATATCGAACTTTACTTGATCCAGTGAATAAGGTGAATGAGGATGCAGTGCAGTGTTTTTACAAGCCTGCCTTTCCACTGGATGGCACTCAGCAGTGGCAGGCCCCATATTTTTTATTACACCTTGTAAAAGCACAAAGACTTCCAAAACTGCTTCACAAAGTAGCAAGAATGATGGCATAAGTGTGTTTGGGAAGCATTTTGAGATAGATTCATGCCAATGTGACTTTTAATGTAATATATTTTTTTAATATTTAAACATTCACTGTATATTTTGATTGTACCACCTATACCAAGCATATTAGGTGGGCTGGAGAGCACTTGAATGCTGTTCGGAATATAAAAGGAGTAGGAAACCATGTTCTCACAAGAACTTTAATTTGGAAACAGGAGGAGAACATCTACCCAAATAAAATATAAATTATAATTATAAAGCTTTTGTGGATTTTAGAGGCTTTTCTACATGTTGTATCATAAAAGCTTTAAGGATGCTGAAAGATACTATGTAATTGAGGTTAAAATCTTTTTTTCCCCCCATTAAGTTTATTGGTATATTTAAAACAAACACAGCTACATTTATCATTGGCATCTTATACCTTTACATGATGTGTGTTGGTTCTTGTTTTTTCCCATACCTTCAACCCCCTTCACTCTTCCGTATTTACAAAGACTTTGTTTCCATTTTTTCACATTTTTTCTTTTCCCTTATTTCCTTTCCCTTCTCTTCTCACTTCCCCTTTAGCCATTTTCTTACCATTTCATACCATCATTTATACCATTTGAACTTTATTTACACCGTTAGTTTTTCACCCGAGAAACTATTCAGCCTATACTCAAGTGTGTCCTATTTATTTCACTTAAGAGTGTAGCCTCAGTATGCATCCATTTAATTATAAATGTTTCTAGTTTCTCATTCTTTATGGCTGAGTAGAATTATATTTTATAGTAAATCCTTTAAAAGACCAGAGAGGCCAGATGTGGTGGTGCATGCCTATAATCCCAGCACTTGGGAGGCTAAGACAGGAGAATTGCTGTGAGATCAAGGCCATCCTTGTCATATAGAGAGACCTTATTAAAAAAATAAGACAAAACAAAAAACAGAGAAGTAGATTGAACTGAGGTCGAGAATACTGGGAAAGTCAAACAGTTACAGAATATGGAGCTTAAGCAGTCTGGGCAGAAGTCTCAGATTGTGCAGCAAGGGAAGAGTGTAGATTTTTCAAAGTAGACTTGCCACACCTTCGGATGTCACCTGGAGATAAGCAGAGCTGCCAGCCGTGAAAACTGACTTGGAAGGATTGCTCCATGCTAAAGGTGAAGAGCTTGCGATCGACGTTAATTGTGACAGTGAAGGTTAAAGTGGGCTGAAATTATATGGAAGAATCTATGCTGGTTTTATTACTAATAGTACTTTGTTTCTACTCGTGTTGAGTGCATTTTTTAAATGTTTCCTAGAAATTCTGGGAAATGCTGCTATCTAATAGTTGATGTGTCTTAAAATCAAAGACATCTTAGAATTGAGGAAATATGGATTATTTGTTTAATTCAAAATAAGTAATTAATGTGACCTTCTACTTTTTCTATTCTTCACACAGAAGAATGTACCAGACAGGAGTGTGGTGCACATTCAGTTTTATATATATATATGTTTTATGTGGTACTGGGAATTGAATCTAGAACATGGTATATGCTGGGCAAGTGTTCTACCATTGAGCTCCATGTGCTTACCTACCTTTTAATATTTCAAGTCAGAGTCTCACTAAGTTGCCCAGGCTGGCCTTGAATTGACAATCCTCCTGCCTCGAGCTCCCAAGTAGCTGGTTGTTCTGGCTGGTACTCTATATAGATGTCTCTGCAAAGTCTCATGTGCTCATAGGTAGGGATTTTCTGAGCAGGCCTAATCTAGGGTATGTGATTCTGGGATTAAGAGTGTGTAATATTAAATCTGTCCACTGATTGGTTTAGCACAGTTCTGGGTATGGATATTGGAAGGCCCACACTGGGAGTGGGTGGCACATCCAAAAGGCTTGGAGGGATGAAAAGGAAAGTGAGGCTTGCTCTGCTGTTGGTGCTTTCTGCTTTCTGCCTGCCTTGCCATGGACTGTTTCTGCTCTCTGATGTCCCTCTACCATGTCACCCTGCCTTGGATACAGCTGATTATGGACTGAAAATTTTACTATGAGCCAAAGTAAACTTTTCATCTATTAAATTGTGGGTATTGGGTATTTTTTCTCAGCAATAAGAAAGTAACTAAGAGACTGGTAGTACAGGCATGTGTTACAATGCCCAGATCACGTTAGGCTTTTTGATGCATGCATGGATCATTGTTCTTGAAGAGAGATACCCATATATTATAGAGGTGACTGTTAGTAATATGAATCTTTTGGGGAAATGGACATGCCTACCTGGCTACCTGATAAATCTATATGAATTTAGAGATAAACTCAAGACCTCTTTGGTTTTCCTTTCCTTTTCTTTGTCATTTAAATGCAACCAAGGTTTTCATGGGTGGTCATGTTTTTCACATTAATTCTAACCATTAATTCTTTCCTTAAGATATTATGTTTGAAAAGAGTTGACATTTTATCACCACTTTCAAATCTTTGTCCCAAAAGCAGATGCAAAATATCTGGAATTAACGCACTGTATATTTTTATTTTAGCTTGCAGTAGCAATTGAAAAATAATTTCAACTGAATGTTTAATAAAAGGAGATTTCTTTTGAAAACAGAGGTTTGAGACATTCATCAGACAGTCGGACCTGTTTTTTAGCTAGACGTAATTGTTTAAATTTAGAGTGGAATGTTTTGAATTTGGATTGGTATGGGAAGAATTTCTGAGCAGGAGCTAAAGCATTCCTATAAAAAGATAAGAATAAATTATGCCAGGTATCTGCTGCCAGTAATATGCCATAGCTACCTTTCTCTTTTGTCATAAATTAGTGTATTTTCCTCTGTTGAAAGATAAAACTACAAGAAATTTAGTTTAAAAATTAAATAGGCTTTTACTTGGGATTAAAGAATTGGGTAACAACTCATTTTACAAAATAGAATGAGAACTCCAATGAAGAAAGCAGGTAAGTTTGTCTTTACAGCCACAAAAGGGTTGAAAGAATCAGAAATGGAATCAAAGCAAATTGGTTATTTCAAATTACTTCACTTGCAGAGTTAAAACAGAGAAGACTTTCTATTGTATAGCAGCTCAATCATGAGATTGCTGTGAATTTCTACTTTCTGGAAAACTGAGCTGACACAAAGTTTAATTTGATTAGTGATACTTAGCATAAGTTACATCACTGTGGTTTGTTCTGGTTTATTGGGCCTAATGCAGGAGGCTGTTGCAGGGCACTAACCCCTCATAAACTTTGTCTAAAACTTTACATACCTGTGCCACAATGAATACTAATTCAAATGTTGGGTGGTTAAACTAAGACGTGCCAGGCATCTTGCACACAACAGGAAAGGTAAACCATAATTTCCTTGCATGCTTTTTTCCCATTTAATTTTCACATTATATGTAGCAAATAACAATAGTGTCCTTATTTTACAGTGACAAACACCAAGGCTTGCCTGTGATAACATGAGTGGTGAGTACTGAGCTGGGGTTCAACTGTAGAGACTCTGATGAAAGCTCACAGAACTGAAAGATTTAAATGTCTGTGGAATCCACTTTGAGAAATACTGTTATGGTATATACCTTGAATTATCATAAATTAAATACATTTCTATTTTTCAGTCTAAACTCAGAGGTCATTGAGATATGGAAGGCATCTGGCTTCGTTGTCTTTATATCTCTACACTTCAGTACAATGTGGTTGAATTAACAAATTAAAGTGTTCTGGTAGGATAGAGAGAATTTCAGTTGGACCTACTTGGAAAAAAAAAGTCGTTGTTTTCTTCCAAGTAGATGAAAAGTAAGTAAGTCATAATAAACAGAATTTAAATTAAGTAAGAGTCATTGACCTAAAATCTGAGCACTATTTCTTAGAACAACCTAAGAGGATTCTGGGGCTGAGAGACATGTTTTTCCTAGACACACTCACTGCTCCTGAAATATTTCCTCGCCTATTTGATCCTTGAATAGACTGTCCCCCTAGGAGGAAGTGACAAAATGATGAATACCAATTATAGACACATACACTCATTATTACCACCCACTCGGGCACAATCTGAGGCATATGAAGGACACTAATATTTTCTGAATGAATGAATCAGATAATACTCCAACCACCAAGTGGTTAATTAGACCAAATAGGTGCAGTTCCTGCCATCTAAGAGCAGAACCTATGGATCACTCCTCAGGCCACAACAAGGAATTGTCACAGTTTAGAGTGATCACTTGAGTGACCTCTGGGCCATTTGGAAACTCTTAAGGGTGGACTTCATAGGTCACTTTTATACCTGGGAAGAGGTGACCCTGGTCTGGACTGTGGAGTAAACACTAGTGGCACATAGAATTGACATGATGCCTATTCCAAATCATTGGAATTCTTTTGTGATCAAGGCTGGATGCCAAGGATCTAGGACGTTTTTCTGATTCTTGGGTTGGGAGTCCTCAGACAGAGGCCTTTTGTTTTACAATTGTTTCAGTATTAGAATTACTAAAAAAAGAACTTCAAAATTCTAGCACGTGAATAACTCTGGTGTTTGCATCAAGTGACATTCTATAAATGAAATCTACTCCTCCTAGCCTAGAGTTCTGTGACTTGGCTAGCCTGTAAGAGACATTGTAATTTCAGTGTAATTATTCAGTTTACAACCCTCTCATGGAAATTTGTCTCCTACAACTTGCTTTTAGGTTGAGTCTTTAAGAGTTAAGAGAATAAAGTCCAAAAAAATTTAGAAAGAACCAAATATAATAGTCTCCACTGACCAGTTTCCTCCAACGTTCTACCCTTCTCTTGGGTCAGAATCCCACATTAGTGGGGTCAGAAGGTTGAGCTTATTTGAAAAGAAGAAATGCTTGTGCCTTGAACTCTATGTTTCTCAAAAAGAAAGAAAATATGCACGTCATTCTTTCTTTTTAAGACCCTGTGTTGTACTTAGAAGAGATATTTCTTCCTATTAAATAAAATGCCCTCTTCATTATACATTTAAATCTCCATGAGAGTTTTGGGAACAAAAAGTCATTGCATAAATATTATTCTTCTGTCTTTATGAGACACCTTGCATTTCATTTGCTTAATCCTTTGCCTAAACACAAAAATGTGGTTATTTCCCAAATCTTCTTTGGCCTATGAATAGTGAAGAGGAGGTGCCTGAATTGTGGGCAATCAGTCCCTAAACCAAAACCCAAATAACTGAGTTCAGCTCAGAGTCATTGTGTTGTGCTTAACTGTGAAAGGGTCTCCTCTGTAAATGTCAAAATAAGCCCTTCAGTCACTCCTAAAGACTTTCTCATAAAAGCAATTTATGTACATAAAATAATCTATTTTTTTAAAACTGTAGAATTTTGAAACCCCTATGTGCTTTTGATGATTTAAACAGGATTAAATGCATTAAAATTCTTTTATCTCAGTTCTCCATTTTTTGTGAATATTGTACTATATGAAGTCAGTAGAAGACAAAATTGATTCCTTCTTCCCTGTAAGATCGGCTTGGTCTTTGCACCTATGAGTATTTCCACAGGTAATACACATCCCTATCCACCACTTTCCTACACTTCAGCTCTGCTCTAGAGAGTGTCACGGCATTGTAAATATTTCACACATTTCTATCCTGGAAAGCTTGAAATCAGAGCCCAGGGTGTAATGCAAATAAAGACTTAACCACATATTAAAGAAAGCAATTTGACACTTTAAGAATTTCATCTCTGCCAAGCCAGCTCACAGATAGATTACATACAGAGAGGAACAGGTTAATACATAACTGACTGAAAATTGGTGCTAATTGGCTTGAGGTTTAAACGAACAAGCTCTGTCAGACAGCTGGGCTAGTCTGAGGGTTCTATCTGTGAAAGTACTACATGGAAATATAATTCATCTCTATGTAATGATGTTTGTTCTCTGAAAATTAGGTTAAAATTGAAGAAGTCATTTCCCTCATCCTCAGTTAAAACAAATAGCTAACATTTAGCTCAACTTTAGCATTCATGGGCCTTAGGGATAATTCCCTCCATTTTATAAGTAAGCCACTGCCTACATTTTCCTGGGACTAAGGGTCTGGAGTATCAGAGTATTTTAGAAAAGGTTAAAAGAGATTGTACCACATCCAGGAAGGCTAATTTTCATGCATCAAGGTTCTTTGAGCTGAATTTGTGTAATGAGTGCACTGGAAATTGAAAGAGGAGATTAAAGTGCTGTTTGTCATGTATAGAGATTTCAGAAATGCTTATCAGCCCTTTGCAGCTGAACACAGCCCAGATTAAAAACTGATCTGACAGAAAGGGAGGCTGACTGCAAATGTGGGGCTTTACAACCACGCTAATTACCAAGTGCATATTAAACATGAGGCCAATGATGAGAGCAGCTGCAAAGGTCTTTATATGAAGAGACTGTCCACCTACATAATAAGAATAATTACCGATGAGAGAATTCTTAAAAAGAAATTGCATTTAATGACACATACAATTTCTCCTAATTTCAAAGGTCTATTTCACCATCCCCCAATGAGGTGGGACTTTGTCTTGTCTCAAGCCAGGTTACATAACAGATTCTGAAGAAAAGATCTATTCACATATATTTCCGTTAATGTAAGTCCACTTCCTTTCCAAAGAGCAAGTGTGGAAACCTTACAGTATCCCCCATTTCTGTTTCTAATGAACGGAATGGGAAGAAACTGAAACTTTTTCAAATGCCTGGAATATTTTGTGAGAGGTGACATGAAGGCCACTTTAATTGGAAGGCTGTCAGCACTATCAGACCTGGGTTTCAACACCCCCCTTCTCATCACTGCAAACATTACAGCTATGATCTGATGCAAGAAAATGGAAGAGGTACAAGAAACTCTCCTCTTGTCTCTTTCTCCTTTGTAAAAAGTAAATGGGTTCCATGGTCTTTGAGAAGTAAATATAATGCCAGGAATAAAGGCAACCAGCACCCCAGAGCACTCCATATATTCATTGCAAAAATCCTACTCTTCCCCTTTTATCCTCTATCTCTTTCTTGTTTTCTTTTTCTTTTTATCCTCATACTTTTCAGTTGATATGAATTTAGTTATTCTAGCTAAATTTTGCTTTTCAATATTTAATTTTAAAAATAAAATAAGTAAACTTTTATTGTTTGCTTCCTGAGTTGTTTCTGAAAACCCAGTCATGTAAAATCTAATGAAAGGCCAGTGTGAGATATTTAAAATGCAACACAGGAAAAACAGCCTCTTGGAAAAAGACAAGAGAGAAATCAAGTCCATACAAATTGTAGAAATGTGCTACTAAAATATATGTTATTTTTGCTTTTATTGTTATTAATTGTAATTCAATCAAATTCCACATATCTAATACCCATCTCATTCATTTAATCTGTTAAAGGCTCCCAAAGTATTACACAATATGACATATGTGCAAAATTATTCATAAAATTATATGTATTATTTGCAAATATCTATGAAACATTCACCCAAAGCCATTCAGGGTAGGAAATGGGATATGGTGGCACCTGAAAGACCTCACCTCTTCTGAGTATCCCCAATTCTTTGCCTTTGTAAAGCATTACCCTCTCACAACTTTTATAATCCTTTCTTAATTTGATAAGGCTCTTCTAGATAGTTTATATAATCTTTCGTTATAGAAAGAAAATGTCAATTCTTACTTATTTTTGCCAGCCTTCTCAGCTTCAATCCTTGTCTTCGCTTAGTTGGGCTGCTATGACAAAAATGCCACAGACTGTGTAGTGTAAACAAGAAAAATTTATTTTTCACAGTTCTGGAGACTGGTAAGTGGAAGATAAAGGCCCCAGAAAATCCAGTCATAGTAATGGCTCTCTTTTTTGTTAGCAGCTGGGCTGGCCAACTTCTTGTTATATCCTGATATGCTAGAGAAGAGAGAAGGATATTTTCTTTCTCCTTTTATCTCCAAGAGGTTATGAATTACATCATGCAAGGACCTTCTTCATAACCTAATGAAACTCTAGTTTTATTCTCCCACAGGCCCCAGCTCCAAATACTATCATAGTCTCATCCAACATCTCCACTGGTCAGAACCACTTCTTTGCCTGCCTACCCAAAGCCAGGCTCCTATAGAAGCTGAATGTAATCACGGATGATTCTGACATAATTATGCCAAGTCATGATCTTGCCCACCTTCCTCTTCTGAGATGTTACTATTTGATACATATATTGTTAAATAGTTAAAAAAAATTATGGAGGCTTTTTGAAGGTAGTGGCACAGCACTTGACTGGATTGACCTGAGTATCTTTAAGTCTAATTACTATATGACTTTGGATAAGTTTTCTCACCTCTAAAATAAGAAGGCTGAATTAGATGATGCTAAGATTTCTCCACATCCAAAAATTATAGTATATTTGAAGATAATATATATTTTTGGACCCTATATTGGATATTTTGTTTTCCATGAATTTGATATTGGAAATTTAGGGTGAGAAATAAAAAACAAAAGCAAGTTATAGCAATCAAGACTTCTGTTTTACAAGAATGGAAATTTAGGTCATAATTGAGTCACAGTGATAAAAACCCAGACATACTAAACCAGAAACTCAATGGTGGGGGCTCTGCTCTTCAGCTAAAATGAGAAGCTTCTAATCAAATGATTTAAGAAGTCAGTCTGATATTGAAATGTTCCAAATTTATTATGAAATTCCAATTTGACTTACTTATTTTTTATTGTTTTCTTCATATTATTTTCAAAGGTGCTTTCCATGCAGGAATTTCGGTAGAGGCAAGTAAGAGACTTGAGATACAATCGTTTCAAGTTTGGAAGATGAGGATAACGTATCATGACAATAACGTATACTGTATTAACATATTATATCTGGCAGCAAGGAATGGATTGGATGATCTTTCTATAAGTTTACCTATTTGATTTTACCAGTGACTACTTCTTTACTTTCATAAATTTGTAACAACATGCTTTTTCCAGGCATTGTGATTTAGAACATACTTTAATTTTTGAAATCTTAAGCATACAGTTAAAGTAAGAAATTTTACTTCTTCTATTCACTCCCCTGCCTCCAAACCCACTGCTTAGCTATAGGAGCTTCCAATATTTACTGAACAAATAAAGTTTGACTCTGGGATGATTTGGAGATTACTCCCTAGCTTCAAATTGTGTATGTGTTGATGCAAAACTAGCCTTCATGAAACTGAAACTATGAGTTTATAATAGCTTTGCCATAGGATTATATTTGCAAACAAGGAAACTTGTTACTTTAAAACTTTAGCTCTTGCCAGGGTCAAAATAAGAATGAACTTTTCATTTCTATCTCCTTTCAGAATACAATTCTATGTGTTCCTCATCCCTGTTTGTTTTTTTCTAAACAACAAACTGGAGAGAACAGCTAATATTGATCAAACACATTCATCCTGTAGATTATAAAACGAGCTATAGAGAAAGCAGCATGGTGATGAGGTCCTAAATTGGCTTTACACATTTTTATTACCATTTCCTCTCCATTGAATTGGTGTGCAGTTCTCACTGCATTTATAAGAATTAAAGTCCAAGTGGTTGTACACTACAAATGTTGATCAGCTCCATATTTTCAGAGATCATGAAATTTCACATTTTTCTTCCATGAATTTCTTTATGAGGCAAAATAGCATTTTACTTTTTTAGAATTACTAGCTTCCTGAAATCATTTTGTTTTTACTTACTGAAATATATGGTTTTACATGGGGGAAGAGTCTTTTAGATTAATACATACTCCAATTCTGTTTTATTAAATTCATTAATTTTTTTCTATGAAGTTCTCACTTACCAAGAATATTGGATCAAGCGTAGGGTGTGTTACATGCAAACTAACTTCACACAAAATGGATAAGTTAATGACTGTTGATTTTGAGGGACCCTACAAAGTGAAAAAACATCTACCCTAAATATATATTTTCCCTGCCTTGCATAACATATAATATTATTTATTACTCAAGCTTTTTTTCATATTATATATAAGTGAAATTTATTGCGGAGTTCAGTAAGATATCATTTAACAAAATCACACAAAAATTATGATATATTCAGTCAGTGTTCTACAGATTATAAGAAAATTATCTTAAAACAATTAGCATTGGCTAATTGGAAATACTGGCAAGACAGACATTGGTTCAAACCTCAGTTCAGATATTGATCATCTTTTAGGTTTGAGTAAACTATTCATTCTCCAAGCCTCATTTTTTATTCCCATAAAACTGAGATATAAATAAAACCTATGCAAGTGACCCATGTAATGTTATAGCCCACTATCTCCCATATGAGTAAAATTCAATAAACAGTAGTCTTTATTCTTGCTGTTGTGTACATTGTGAAATAAGGAAGTATTCAAATAATAAAATGTTCAAATCAAAATTTATGACTAAAGGCAGTCTAGTAAACTCCCAGCATAAATTATATATAGGCTCAGAATGTTCACTGAATGGTTATTTGACCTAGGAAGAAGTTACGTCCCCCATGAAATTAGGGTTCTGTGGTTCCTGTCTATCAAGAGCTTATCTTCATCTACAAGAAACCCTGGAGAGGAGGAAGTAGTGCTGTGGTTTCTTTATAGCTAAGTAACACATTCAAGAAAAACAGTCCTTGAAGATTCCCAGCTGTGAAGAATCCCCTCCCTGGTTTAAGAGGTCAGCTGGCTGTTTGCAAAAGGAGTTGTTAGATACTATTTGCACAGCACAAATCAAAAGGAACTGGAAGGAAGGTTAATGAGAGCATTAGACAGCCTATGATGTTAAGTGAAAAATGCACTTTGCTCCTCTATCCTCAATTTTCCATCAACCTTTATGTAAAGAAATGGCTTAGGTGGACAAGGGATTGCCAAAGCAGGCAAGAGGGAAGAGAAAATCTTATCTTGAATTTTTCAAGGGGCTTCTATTACATTATTAAAATTAATACTATTTCTTGATGAGGCCAATTTAATGCATCATTGCTTCTAGCTGTGTGCATAACATACACCTCTTTGAACATTTAGCCTGGGATGTAAACAAATGTTAGCATTCACACATTCACACATCTAATTAATTTCCACCAGGAAATTCATTACAATATTATGCCATATGGACTCATCTTCATTAGCTGATATAGAGCCCTTTAAAATAAAATGTTTCCTGAAATATTGTATGTTGAGCAGTGGTGATATAGCAAGCTAAAAAACAAATGGCAAAATGCTGTCTTGAATGGAGCATTCTAAAAACTTCTCATGGATTTCTAGTTTAAGATCACTGCTTTCATTATAGGAAAAGACACAGCACCTTATGGTTATAGGCAATCTCTTGAAAAACTTTCAGTTTTTGATTCATCTAAGAATGACAAACATGTTTAAATTTTTAGTCTTGTCCTAAATGTTTACTGTTTCCTAAATGTTAAGATCTGTGTTGAAATTTTATCTTTTAGTTTTGTGTTTCCCTAAACCCACTTAGTGGTGATTCATTAGAAGACTAAGATCACAGAGGGAACCCAGCCACTTAGCATCATAAGAACACATACAGTTTATGATTTCTTTAAGATCAAGCCATTGTGTTAAGCTTGGACAGCTTCTTGGGGTAGAAATCTGTACTTGACAAGGGTTCGACTAAACTGTGGGTATGAAGAATGTAACTGAAATGGAAGTAGTAGGGTTGAATGTCACGGTTTTGTTGGGAGGAGTAGGAATGTCTCAAATTCGGGGGTTTCCTGAATGTTGCAGAAGCTGGTTTTTTTTTTAAATTTTAATGTTTTACCCTAAAGTAAATTGAAGAATTTTTATGGAATATATGTTATGAATTTTAAATTGTTTATTTCTCTTAATGAGCCAAGGTCATCATTTTCAGTCAAAATTCACATTTTTATGCTACACGTGGAATTTAGAAAAATCTCAGGAGATTTCTAAAACATTATTTTAAGTACTTCATCAAGTATTTCTTTATAAAACTATCACTATACATGTATTTTGTGTGCTTTTATATTAAAACATTCTAATATGTATTGTCAGATCTTATTAAGACTGATACAGGATCAAATATTGAAAAGGAAAGAAATGAAAATACTAAGCTCTTTTTTTTGGCCAGCCTTTATGTATAGGGTAATACAAGACATTTTCTACTAGACCATATAATCAAGGTAGACAGTGTACGATAATCCTGTTTGTGCTCTAGAAATTAAGAACGCTCCTCTTTGCTTACTGGAAACAGATGAGGGCCCATGTTCAGTACCATTGTAGCACAGTATTGAGCAAATTATAGACCTCACATGTAAAAGAGTAACTATTAACTAACTGGTCGATCGGTTGACAGAGGGATTAACTAACATATTGCTCATATTGCAGTGTACATAATGCACATGTTGGACCGACAATGGGCTTTTAAATGTTTATGTTTGTACATGCATTCCACAGATTTTAATGGTTCAGCAATTCTTTCGTGAGAAAGTGAAATTTGAGTAGCGATGTGCAGATGTGAATAGGCGAATCAAGCGAGGGGAAGAGAACTTTCTGAATAGAGCAAAGGGCATGTGCACGTGTGCAGGCCCCAGAGTGCGGGGTTGCTGCCAAGGCACTGGGGGAAGGTGGGGTGCGGGATGCTCTGGGCAGTGGGCCTCCAGTGAGGTAGTCACACAGAGCTAGTCATGGGGCTTTGGTGCCATTGTTGGACTAGATCTTTCTGCAGTGTGATATCAAAAGCAAGTAAAGGGGTGGAAATTGAGGAAAAGCAGTTTTAAAATATCTTTTCTCTGAGTCATGACGTTCCTAGGTGATTGTCATTAGTCTGTTTGTGCCGCTATAACAAAGCACTGTAGAAGGACTAGCTTAGGAGCAACAGACATTTATTTTCTGAGTTCTTGAGGCAGTAAGACCCACATCAGTGTGTGAGCATGGTCTGCTTTCCTAGTTTATAGCTGGCACTCTGTTGTTATGTCCTAACGAGGTGGAAAGGACAAAACAGCTCCCTAGAATATCTTTCAGAGGGGCACAGATCCCATTCATGAAGGCTCCACACTTACTATACAATCGCGTCCCAAAGCCTGATCTCTTATATTATCATGTAGGGAATGAGGATTTCAACATAAATTCAGGGGGATGTAAACATTCAGAACAAGGCAGTTACCAATAGAGAAGCCCCAAATCATAAAGATACATTTATATATAAAAATAACTCCTTTTGTTTGTGAGCTTTTTTCTTTTTAAGACTATATATTAAGTGAAATGACAAAATAAGTCCTCAAAACAATCTGTGTCCCTTTCAAGTACTTGTTCTCTGATACTCAAGTTATCTGGACCTCTTAGGATTAAGGAGTTTAACTACCAGCTCAAATTGTTTTGGAAGATACAGCAATTATTCAGTGACAAACTTGCCTCTTAGGTTAAATAAATGTCTATTATAAACATTGAGTAGTAGAACAGTTGTTTAAATTGCTTTATTCAATACAAAAATAGACTGTTAAAAATCTAGAAAGTCAATATATTTTGATCTTTCTATTCCCCAAACAATTTAGTTCTCTACTATTTCCTGCAATTCATTTGTCAGTATAGAAGAGCCCAATTTACACAATAATAGGTATCTTTGCAATGGCAGAAATTTGAATTGTAACTTTCTTAAAGCACAGCTGTAAAAAATTTACATTTGACACACATACTAATGTTTTAAAATATAATTTTGAAAGCTATTTTATTAGCTTTGTAGCAGCAATATCTTTCAAAGATACTTGATGCTCTCATGTTTTTTGACAAAGCCATGTCTAGTGGAGAGGAAAGTGTCTCTGTTATGGTTTGGGTCTAGATGTCCCCCCAAAGCCTTGTGTGGATGAGGTGGGACTTTCTTCTTCAGAGATAGCTGAATCTGGAGTGTGTGATGCTGAGGTTAAGGGTGTGTGATTACTGAACCACTACATGCGAGTGATTAGTTTGGCACCAACGTAAGTAGTTTGAATAAGGTAAAAGGGACAGAAAGACATTGTTTACGCTCACTCTCGTTACCTTTGCTGCCTTGTGCATCATGTTGTCTCTCCTCTGTGATGCTTGTGTGCCATCCAACTTCATAGCCTGATGACTATGGACTGAAACATCTATAAACAGTAAGCCAAATAAACCCCTTCCCCTCCAACTTTAGGGGTCAGGTAGTTTGTCTCAGCAACAAGAGATAGTAACTAACACAATCTTCAAGGTCCAGAATGCATACGAACAAAAAAATACCCCCCAAAATGTACCTCCTCTGAGAGAGAGATGCTTGCAAAGTCCGATGCAAGGTTTGTCTGTCATGGTGATCTTTGTACACCAAAGGCTGGCAAATTTCTATTATAGACAGTGGTTCCAAAAACTTTTGCAGAAGCAGCATCACATGCAATTTCTTAAAAACAAAATGTGAAGCCCCATCCTAGAGCTCTTGAGTCAGCACCTCTGGGGTGAAGCCCAGCAAAGTGTGTGTTAATAATCTCCTCTGGTCAGGCGTGGTGGCGCACACCTGTAATCCCAGCACTCGGGAGGCTGAAGCAGGAAGATCTCTATGAGTTCAAGACCAGCCTGGGTTACCTAGTGAGTTCCAGGTCAGTTTCAAGTACATAGTGAGACCCTGTCTCAAACAAACAAACAAATAAAAATCTCTTCTGTTTGTTAAGTATGAATACTACTATTCTAAGAGATAAGTTTTTCTTTAGAAACCTTGTCATCAGCCAGTCACATTCTATATCAGCTCTTAGTCTTACAAATGATAATGAGGGAAATCATACAGCCCAGAACTATGCCCTTTCTTCTACTTCATAAAACCTTTCACCAAACAGCCGATATGATTCAAACACATCTGACTGATCCCCGCAGAGATGAATCATCATTAAATTAAACTAATTATGGCAGTCCAACCCTCTTAGCAGAGAACTGTTCAGGGATATTATAAACCTAAGACAATCTGGGATCGTAAGATACATACAAGTTTGTTTAGTCCTTGGGGCAATACACTTAATTATTTATAAGAGGTAAAGGAGCTAGCTCTCTCTTGCACTGTGTGCATACATAGACACTACCAGCAGCCATCCATGAACATTAGGAGAATGACTCAGAGATGCAAAATGGAATACACAATGGGCCTGAGTTCATTGCTGGCCACTGGATCAACTTACTATGAACCAAGCTTATGTTTTCTATAATACATCCCAATGACTCTGAATCAGTGAGACATGTTCCTTGTAGTCACAAGTATCTTTACAAACAATGTCTTCCTTACCAACCACAGGCCACTTTAAGGAAGTGGCCTTACTTTCCAGCCTAGTTCAATGTCTAGGAGTAAGTAACTTTCATGGATTTTTGTTGAGTGAGTGAAAAATAAACAAAATGTGAAGCCCCATCCTAGAGCTCTTGAGTCAGCACCTCTGGGGTGAAGCCCAGCAAAGTGTGTGTTAATAATCTCCTCTGGTCAGGCGTGGTGGCGCACACCTGTAATCCCAGCACTCGGGAGGCTGAAGCAGGAAGATCTCTATGAGTTCAAGACCAGCCTGGGTTACCTAGTGAGTTCCAGGTCAGTTTCAAGTACATAGTGAGACCCTGTCTCAAACAAACAAACAAATAAAAATCTCTTCTGTTTGTTAAGTATGAATACTACTATTCTAAGAGATAAGTTTTTCTTTAGAAACCTTGTCATCAGCCAGTCACATTCTATATCAGCTCTTAGTCTTACAAATGATAATGAGGGAAATCATACAGCCCAGAACTATGCCCTTTCTTCTACTTCATAAAACCTTTCACCAAACAGCCGATATGATTCAAACACATCTGACTGATCCCCGCAGAGATGAATCATCATTAAATTAAACTAATTATGGCAGTCCAACCCTCTTAGCAGAGAACTGTTCAGGGATATTATAAACCTAAGACAATCTGGGATCGTAAGATACATACAAGTTTGTTTAGTCCTTGGGGCAATACACTTAATTATTTATAAGAGGTAAAGGAGCTAGCTCTCTCTTGCACTGTGTGCATACATAGACACTACCAGCAGCCATCCATGAACATTAGGAGAATGACTCAGAGATGCAAAATGGAATACACAATGGGCCTGAGTTCATTGCTGGCCACTGGATCAACTTACTATGAACCAAGCTTATGTTTTCTATAATACATCCCAATGACTCTGAATCAGTGAGACATGTTCCTTGTAGTCACAAGTATCTTTACAAACAATGTCTTCCTTACCAACCACAGGCCACTTTAAGGAAGTGGCCTTACTTTCCAGCCTAGTTCAATGTCTAGGAGTAAGTAACTTTCATGGATTTTTGTTGAGTGAGTGAAAAAAAAATGAATGCACTTAAAGATTTTTCACTCATCATAGAATCCAAACAGGTAAAAAAAAAAAAAAGAAGAAAAATGTAATTTGAGTACTTTTCAAAATAGCTTTGCTTCAGAATTCAGTCATCCTGTGCTAGTTTTCAAGCTGATTCACATCAAAAGCCATAGTGAAGAGCTTTTGTATCCAGGATACAAAGAACATAGTCTTTTATGTTCTAATATTTTAAAACTTTATGTGAACATAAGAAAATCACTACTAGTTTTAATGATAAAGAGCATATTTCTAAACCTACAGTTTAAACACACAAGTAAGTCCCTTTTTCATCATCAATTCCATCGCTCACTTTCAATTTCTTTTCTAGTCTTGCCAGATGCTCTTCATTGCTCACAAGCATGAATGAGAAGTGATTATAAAATACAGATTTAGATAAGAACATAAGAAGGAACATGAAACAGGTCAAGGTACTCTGTCACTTCCAGAGTCTTTCTGGTTTTACTTTTCACATTTTTCTTTTATCAAGTTTGTTGAACGCCACATAAAATTGATCTTTCCCCATCTGTTTTTGTGGCTTTCTCCAGAGGCAGATAGAGACAAAGGAACTTGAGCTTTCTCTCTGGAATGCCCATAGTGAGGTTCCCAGGCTGTACCTCACCGCCTTGTGTCCTCAGAGCCAGCCCAAGACCCTGCAAAGACAGTTGACATCAATTACTCCCTCAAGAGGGTACTGCCCACTCAGCATATTTCACCCAATCTTTTTAGGAACAAGTTTTTGTCCTCCCACTAAATGTTCCTCATATGGTAAATTTTGTCCATTCAGTTAGACGAACCTCCAAGTCTTCTTGAGTTTAAATTTCAGCTCTATTTTTAGCTATAAATGCAAATGTTACTGTCACTGGATTCTGGGGTTCTGCAGGCTCTTTCCAGGTCCTTGGTGTCCTGAAAGAAGAATTGGACTTGGACTTGTCCAAGAAAAAGGCACTGAGGTTTTACATGTACTAAAGGTAAGAAATGAAGTACATTCTGCAGGGTAAGTGCTAGTGAATGAGAGTTCACAGTGGCCAGGAGATTAATGGCAGAGGTCTTTTGTGCCCTTCATTCTTCAGACTGAGGTCAGATCTGGGCCATACTGCTTCATTTTGCACCAGAATAATTGAAGGTAGCACTTTCTGACTGGTTCCAGGTGCAGAGCTTGGGAAATGTGTTCTGCCCGTGTGTCCTAAATTTCCATGATTGGCAGGTTATGCCCACTTGCCCAGCCAGTTTGATACATTCTAATCTTTGCCTTGTTTTTACTGTGGCACTTTTGCTCCTCTTGAACCACATGGGATCCCAACACCACTAAATAATCAAATTATTCCTTCAGTGTTGTAGGCATAGTTATTAGTTGGTTTTTGTTTATTTTATATCGTACTGGTCAGTAAATAAAGCAAATTATCACTACTTGGGAACAATGGAGCATGATAGTTTCACTAGTTTTTTTCTTTATGATACTGTTTCAGCAATTTAAACTCAAGTATATCATACTGAGATGCGACCATCTATACAATTGCATGGGCATTGTGTGTACAGGGTAGGTGGGAAACAATTGCATTTTAGTCTGATCTCTTCTGTGGAACTTCTGGTATCCACAGTGTGGGAGAGGAACTGACACAGAAACTTGGTCACAGCACTCTATTGACCTACTGAACATTGCTTGGGCAAATTTTCATCTAAAGGCCAGGCTGTCCTTTAAAATCACCATGTATCTCACTAAATTTTTTTTTATCTCACTCAATTTAAAATGAAAAGATTCGAAGGCAACTAGGGCGAGCTCAAAAATTAAGTGTTTGAGTAATGATAAAATGGGAAGGTACCTTACATTTTCTGTGTTACTGCATTTCTTGTAAGACACCGAAAAATGAAACTGTGCCACGCCAATTGCAAATGCATCTTCTCTATGAATAAGTCACTTTCACTTGCTCATAGGTTGGTATGGGAGTCAGTCAAGACTTGCTGATGAATCTTCATGTGTCATCTCTAAGGAGCTGTTTAACTTGCATGATTGTATGAAGAGTTACCACCCCGGGCTAACCCGAGGGGGCTTCTTGCCCTGTCTTTACCCCACTGTTACACAGAGCCCCAGAAGGATGTATACATTGTCCACCTGTCTACCTTCCTGTTACACATGCAATCCCGAAGATGGAAATATCTAAGTTGTCCCAGTAAACCCAATGGCCTTCACTACACACCAACACTGTGTGCACTTGTTAGTCATAAGCCAATTAAGGCAATTAGTGCTATTTAATATGAAACATTCTCCAATGCACACATGGGCAGGAATTTTCAAAAATACAAACATCAAGAATGTGGATTTATTTTTCAATTGCCAGAGCCAGCTGCTGAGTGCTAAGCAGTGTTGCATGTGCTCCTGGCCTAACTTTATTAATAATCTTGGCAAACAAAGAATCCTTCAACAAATAGCAGTAGCCTTTTGATTATATTGTGCCACAGATAATAATTGCTTCAAATTGAGTGTAGTGGAATCTATTTGCTCATGCATAATGAAAAAAAGCAATCATATAACAGCTTGATTATAAAAACTAATGGCAGGCTGGAAAGCTACCAAGAATTTCTCCAAATTAGGCATTTTAATTGTTTTACTTCAGTTACTGATCCAAACTAAATTCATTAAAAAACTTTTTACTTACCAAAACCTCTATGAAATATCAAAGTTTCCAAGCTTGCTGTCAATAATTCATATAGGGTTAATGAATGTAAAAAATACTTTTAAAATTACATAAAAATATAACATTATTGTTTTTGTTGGAACAATATTTAATTCATAAAAGTTCCACTGAATAGAAACATTTAAATTGGCTCTTGCAGGTTTGGAAAAGAGGATTTGACCTGTACTTTATATTAGTAATGGGATTAATGTATGCTACATCTTTGCAAGTAGATATTCTACAGTTATTTTAATTTACAAATGGATTCAGTTGTATAATGAAGTTGTGAATGTATACCTTTATTTCATTAACATAATAGTTACTATTTATCTAGGAATTACTTTGATTGAGATACTAGGACAAATAGTTTATAAACATTATCCAACTCAATCTTCACATTAACTCTATTGGATATGTAGCCTTTCCATGCCTTGTGCACAGTAGGCACAAGGTAAAGATTTGTTACACAAAGGGAAATGTTAAGTGCTCTCCTAGGAATCATAAGGAGTGGACCCGCCTTTAGAGCGCAATGACAACTTTCTGAAAGATTTTTTTTTTAGTTCTGTGTTACACTTCTTCCCTTTATAGAAATGATGTTTTAAGGACTCTTAAATTCTAACAATCCCCAAATGGGACTGAAAATAAACACGACTAGAAATCCTTTGTGTGTATATTCTGTAGGAGTTCAGTAAATGTGAATCTTTTGAATGTGCCATTCACATAGATAATGATAAGGATAAATTGTCCTCAAGGCTTGGGAAAGAGAACTTTGGTAATACTAAAAACATGCACATTATGAGGTTACCAATATCACCAATACCACAAAGGACTTACTTGATAGTACAGGAAGAGACGACTAGGAAATGATTTGAATCCAGCCAAGTACTGAACAATTTTCTTAATGAAATTGCTGAATTTTATTAATGATTATTGTGCTTAGGAAAGTCTAATTTTGAATTTTTCATATGTGACAGATCAACACATTCTTTTTTTTTTTTTTCAAGTGCTGGAGTTTGAATCAGAGTCTCACATAAGCCAAACAAGCTTTCTGTCACCAAGCTCCCTCCATCTACTAACCTTTCTTTTATTTAAAAACAAACTCTTACTAAGTTATTAAGTTGCCCAAGCTAGCAACACTTGCTCAATCTTGAAATGTTTCTATCTCAGGCTCTGAGTAATTGGAATTAAGCCAGACTTAGTGTGCCACCTTCTTAATTCTGATCATAACCCATTGTAGGTGATATTCGTAGAGGAGATAAGTTTATCTCTACATTTTTTCAGCATCTTGTTCCTTCCTACCTGCTCCAAACACTGCCTCTTCTCAGTTCATTACCTTACCAACCCATTTGTATCAAAGATAAAATAGTGGTAATTATTTTTATTATTTTAGCCATGAAATATTGGCTCAAATGCAATATTACTAGGAAGCACAAACAACAAACAAGCTTCTCAAGGACACTGTAGTAAAGTCATAGAACCATGTTAACTCAATGTCAACGTGATGCTATCTGAGTAAAGTCTCTCTAGATGTTATTCCAAGGTCCATTTCATTTCAAAAATTTCTTACATGTTAACAATGACTCAGATGATCTCCTCTCTGAATATTCTGTATTAATATCAGGTAACAATTTAAGCTGAATACTTCTTTGACTTTTCATGTTAGCCTACTTCTTCTACTCAGTTAAACTACAAACTCCATCATGGCAGAGACGATATCTTCTACTTCTTTTGTACTTCATTGAATTAGAAGACTTCACCTAAATTAAATAATTCACCAGAAGTGCATTGTAGAAACAAATTTTATTAAGATTAAGTAAAAAAAAAGAGAGAGAGAAAGAGAAGCCTGGGGTATTCAGTTTTTGGAGGTCTACTGACTGTCCTTTTATACCTCTAGCTTCAGATAATCATTAGAACTCTGATTAGAAGTCACTGAACCACTGAATTTGGAACCTGACTACTTCAACTTACCTTGAGACTGGCAATTGTTTGCTTTCTATGCCTGTTTCCTAATCCACTGAATGGAAATAGGGACCTCATCAATTGATTGTGAGGCTTTAGGGATTCATATGTAAAGCACATTGTAGACTTTCAACAACTGTCACTGTTTTTACTTTCCCATTTTGAATTCTTTGAGACCTGGTTTAACAAATTGGTCCACAGTCTTCATACTGCATATTAATTGGGTTTAAAAAAGGCAAAAACAAAACTTCCTTTTACCAAACTGTCTTCTAGTTTCCTGATCTAAGATTTGATGTCCTTTTCACACCATTTTAGAGATGAACATTATGGACTTCCCCATTCTGTGGGGCTGGGTATGACTACAGTGTGTGCGCAGGGTGATGCATTGCTTGGCCTTCCTCATCCAGGCATCCTTCCTGCTCCCTCGTAGAGAGAGATGACTTGGCTTCAACTTTTGTTTCACTAATTTAGTTTTAAATTGTAAAAAGAGGTGTAGTGTTTCATCAGAGAAAGATTTCAGCATGGATTTCTACAGCAATGCTTCTCAAATATTAATGTTTATAAGAACTCTCAGGGATAGTTTCCGAATGCAGATTCTAAATCAGTAGGAGCTGGTAGGGCCCTGGAGTTTTATAATTTTTATCAAGCAGGAAATGCTCCTATTGCTTCTCCACAGACCGTATTTGAAGAATCAAAGGTCTAAGTAATTGCCTTAAGGCAATGAAAACTAGTCACATAAGACACAAGGAAAAAATATTACTAAAAAGAAGAAAACAAGGTAAATCCTCAGATCCAAACCACAATAGGCAACGTCACATGTGCATTATGGGAATAGAGAAAATGCACGTTTCTTTATGCATTTGAATTTTTCAACCTTTTCTTTGCTGAAATATTGTTTGGACTCTCTTTCTTGCTCTCCTTTCCTATTTGTCATGGAGAAAACTGTACTCTGTATACCTCATACTTAGCTCCACCCTCTGAAAACTTCAAAAAATATTTGTGGATCTCTTGGCAAATAAATAAAATGGAACAAGATGTTTTTTAGAAGATGTTAAATGCTTATTTTGTGTCTGTAACTTCCACTGTATGTACACATAACAAACGTGAACAATTTTATAAAGGGCTCTGTGGCACAGTAATTTCCAGCACCAATCTGTGGCCAGATTACCCATGTCCCAGTCCTAATTCTGTAACTCACCAGCTTCTGGTAAGTCATTTAGCATGCTATTTATCAGTTTTCTCATCTGCAAAGGAAAGTTTATGATAGTATTATCTCAGGATGTCCATGAGGAGAAACTAAATTAGTTCAAGTAAATGGCTTAGAACAGTTCCTTGTAGGAAGCACCATGTAAATATGATATCAACACATTTATATAATGCTTAACCACTCTGAGACAGCTTGACTTTAAGATACCATCATAAGCCATGTGATCTCTGCATTATGTAAATCAAGCATTTTTGGACCAATTACTCCACTGTATGTCATCTCTGAATTATCATGTGTTATACAGCCCGTCTCTTTAGGCGAATGTGCATTCATGATTTTAAATAAGATTTTTATATGTTAAACATGTAAATAATTTTTCTTACAGTATAGACTTATCTATGACATATTCATGCAGGATATGCTAATCTATAGAAAAGAATATCAATATACAATATCTTAAATGTTTAAAATTTATTACATGCAATATTTTTAAAAGTACTTTAAGGTCTAATACTTGGGAAAACATATAATGATAAGCAGTATAGTTTTATACAATTACAAACTATGTGACCTTGCACCAGTCACCACACTTGAGTTGATTTATATTTCCAAAAAAGCTATAGAACTTATATGGTGCACCTGTTGTAAGTTTCAAATGGGGCAATGTAACCCAAGTCCTTGGCATGGCGTCAGTCTCGCAGTATAAGCCAAAATTGAGAAGTGATCACAGCAACCATAGAAATCATTCTGAGATCCTGAACCCAGGGAATGAACAAAGGCATGCATAACTAATACAAGTGAAGAGGCCTCTGTCTTAGTTACCTGTTCTCATCGCTGAGACAAAATATCCAACATCCAAAGTTAAGGAGAAAAGGTTTCTTTTTGGCTCACAGTCTGTCGACGTTTCAGTCCATAATCTGCTGGCTCCAACGTAGGGTGGCTGAAAGAGGGGCATTGCAGGGGAGTCACAGCTCATGGCATATGGAAGAAAGCAAAAGCAAGCAGAACGAGCCATAGCAATAATAGTAGCTTCTTTCTGCCTCTTTAATACTACATCTAGGATAACCAGCTCAGGGTGGATGCCAAACCACTCGGTGGAGTAAGTTGTTAATCATACAGCCTTAATCTCAGCATCACACACTGTAGATCCAGCCACCTCTGAAAAAGTCCCATCTATACACATGAGCCTTTAGGGGTACATCTAGACACAAGCCACAGCAGCCTCCAAAGTCAGAGGAAAAAGCCATGTATTTTCTTCTAGTAAATAACCTTTCTGCCTCATTTCAACCTCTAAATGGAAGGCAGTCACATATCTCGGCTTTCCAGTACCTGACCCTGTACTCCATTAAAATCACAAAGAACCCTGCACTCAGATGATAAAAATTGCCATTATTTGTAAACATTTAAATAATTTAAGCCCACACTGTTGTAAAAATAAAATTATAATGGCAAAAATTTTTGTTCCTGTGACAAACCACAGTCTTCATTGCTTCTGTCCTGAAGACAAGAATTTAAGAGTTTTCTTCCTCTGAGGTGAGGATGGGTGGAACATGGAGAAGGAAATATAAGAAGAAGCAAAACTACATTGATGAGGAAAAAATGGCAGAACATATGAATGAGTTTGAGATCCACAGTTACGATGATGAGAAAAGGGACTGAAAGTATAAGAAGGGAAATACTTTAAGACAGGACTCATTTTCTGCCATTAATTATTATTTTTACTTTGTCCCTCCTATCAATCACACTATGATTTTAATGTATTGCAAACAGTATGGTGGACAAAAACATAGAAGTTGGAGCAGATAGCTCCAGTTCAAGTTTAGGCTCCAGCACATAGTACCTGCGTAACTTTGGGCAAGAGTCTTCCCTTCTCTGGGCCTCATTTTCTTCCTCTGGTAAGTGGGATAATAACCTATGAGGTTATCTATATATATAAAGCTCCTGTAACCGTGCCTGGTGTTTTATAAGAACTATTATCATAAGGATGGAGTAGAGAAAACATTAAACCTGACTTCAGTTGTAGATGAAATTAATTCATCTTCTATAACAATGGCATTGTCATTACTATAATTTTCTTTTGATTCCTTCTACTGAAAGCTTTTTTATGTTAATGTGTTTCCTCTTTGAATTTTCAATATTTACTTTCTCACTTATGAATAACCATGACTCAAAAAAAAAAAATTCACAGGAAGAATGACAGATCGGTTGGATTTAATTGCAAGAAAATTAGAGTAATCAGTGGTAAAATAAGAACCTGTTCAATGGGATCCACTATTTTAAGGGAATTATATTTCTGTTACTATAATATTCTGTCTTTTAATCATTATTGCATATTACCTTACCTTAATATAATTTATACATATTTAGTGAGGAAGCAAAGAGGTGGACCATTTTAAATTGTGATTTAGAAGCAGTCACATCATGAATAGGTTAATGCTCCTATTTCACGAGGAACACAACATAAAGAAATAATTTTTAAGAGTAAGATTTGAACAAAATATCTGATTTAAATGGCATAAAGCATATTTAGCACCACTGACACAAATTAGAGGTTAAAGACCTGCTGGGTCATGAATGTGTTCTTTCAACCAGGTACCATGGAGACAGGTACCATAGAAACAGGTAAACTTTGAATTTTACATTTTTTAGTCCCTTAAACTTACACAATTGCTATCATTTTACATGTATAGATCTGAAAGGAAAATATGAGACAATTATGTAAATAATTAAAACTTCTAACGTTATACTCCTTTTCTTCTATAAGGAGAATATTACTTGTTATTCCATTCAAGAGCAGTTCCTTGAGGAAGCTGCAGGAAGTATGTCAGCAGATGTTAAAATCAGGCAGTTTCTGTTGATTAGTCTTTAGGGACTAAAATGATGAAGGAGGCTCAAAATAAATAAATCATAGTAGCTAATGGTTCCCATTTCCCTCTTTAAGACCATATTGAAGGTAGAGAGTGCCTCTAAAGCATTTGAAAAGCCATATTTTTCTCTTATAGAAATACAAAATAAAGGGCTGGGAATTTAGCTTAGTGGTTTCGCCACCTGCCTTGCAAGCACAAGGGCTGGCGTTCGATCCCCTGTGTCAAAAATAAAAATAAAATAAAAATTGTCAAACACAGAAACAAAAAAACCCCAAGATCAAACCTGCCTCCCATATAATCCAAAAAATAGAAAAGAAAATTTTATGTTTTCATAATGTTAAGTATTAAAATTTGGAAATGTTCAGGAGAGATGATAATCCACAGACTGTATTTGTGGAATGACTAGATCTCTAAGCATTCTGCAGAAGTAGAAGTTCATGTTTCCTCAGCTTCTGCATCTACCTTGCTGAGCTTCCCGAGTCCTGGGATTCCTTTTTGTTCTGTTTTTTGATCAAATTAATTAAGTGGTCCATGTACCCTGTAAGATTTAGGTGCCTGATGCTTGTGGACCTCTGCTGACCATGCCTTCACAGAGAGCTCTGGTTTGATATCACCAATAAAGTATGCTTAGAATCATTCTCCCAAACCCTTAATTGCTCCTCCATCTCAAGGATGGGGGATGTATGTGATCAGTTTAAGTTCATCCTGGCAGAAGCCTATTGAGAAGTAGTAGAGGTTAATCTCCTCTAAGAGCTACTACCTTAGTTCTGCTCCAGCATGAATATACAACCTGAACATCCCTTGGCTGCAAAAAGCTATTGTTCCCTAATGTCCAAATGATAACTGCTCTGCACTGCTGTCCAGGACCCAATCTTTCATCATTGCCACACCATCTCACTGCTCTCCCAATATCTTCCTGTGTGAGAAGATGCCAGGAAGTGCATCTTTAAACATGACCTCAGCCATATCATGATTTCCCCTCATTTACATGCACTCAGGTTATAGTCATTGCGCTGAAGCTAGTTGGTCAAGGGTCACTGAAGCTTTTCTTTTAAAATGTCTGCTTTTTCACATTGAGGAAAAAGAAATAATTATACTGAGAGCTCCTTGGAAACTGCTTGCTTGATATATGTTTTCTAATGTACTTGGAAAAGAATTTGTAGCTTTATTTAAAATCTAGTGAGATTTCCTCTGGAGGAAGTATAATAGGATTAGGCCTTGAAAAGTTTATGAGATTTTATCATCAGTTTTCAGTCTCTGATCCAGAAAGTTTGCAAAACATATATAAACATGTCCTCCATTTGCTGCCTCACACACCTGAGTGTTCCTACAGAAAACCAGCTATGGGGTTTGGGCCAAATTTGTCCTTGTTCCCTCTCATCTAGGTCCGAGGCCCAGGGCTCCCTGAATTAAGATTCTCACTTTCTGGGGAGAAAAATAATAAAAGAAAGAAGTATCAAATTGCTTAAATTTTTTTAGTGACATATTTAATCAGAAAGAAAAATATATGATTTGATTTTTGATTTGAAATTGATTTGACCTTATCTGTCTCTTCCACATGAGAAATTATTGTCTCTATGAGATAACAGAAATGTTCAACCCCCAGTCAAGGAAGCATCCCTCATTTTCCACGAACAATCTCTTTGCGTTCTTCCATTGACTATGTTGTTAGTTTCTCTCCACTTGATTTATCAGCTAATTATCTCTAAAATAATGTCCCTTCTATTAATCTCTACCTCCACAAAGTAGTAGAATGTAGGTGCATCTATTGGCTCCAAAGCCAATCAAAATAGACAACAAAATAAAGAAAAAAAAGCTAAGAAAGAAAAGAAAAAGATGCCACTTTCAGTGAAGCTAGGATATAGCAAAAACCACACAAGCACATGCTACAGAATTAAAAGAATATCAAATCCAAAAGGACAGTATTAAGGTCAATACTCTGCAGAGTTCTGAAAAAGTCTCCCCTCTAGTAGACACTGTCTATTGTTTGCTCCACAACCACTCTTTTCACTGACTCTTTTCCTGGGCATATATCTACTCCTGACAACAATTCCTGGGTTTTATATAGATATGGGGTGCTATGGACTTCAGAGGTTCATTATAATCTGTCCTGGTGTGAGATGAGAAGCGACACAATTCTAGACAGTGGATGTGATCCTGTGCTTCTGGAAAAGTTTTGTCCACCATAAAAAGGAATGCAAATAAGGGTGGGCCCCTTTAGGGCCCCTGAATATTTTTATCTGCACATGAATCTTAAAATATGGCAACTACCTTGGGCACCATGGCAGGCATCAGTCTGAGGAAAGAACCAGTGTGCATAATTTGGCAGTCAAAAAAGATGTCTGGTTCTTAGGAAGTTTTCTGTTCTACTGGGGAGTCAAGCAGAAGGTACCTACCCACTGATACTTCAATCATTATGGAAGATAACACAGTTTCACGTACTTTGACACTATCATTTCTGCAGTAAAACTGTCCTACCATATTTAGGCCCTCAAAAAGGTAGGGTGCATTTCTATGGATATGTGCTTCTTTACTAGATGATAGGGTCTGGGGAGAAGACAACCTGTGGAAACGGATCTTAGCTCTCAAAACCAAATGGGTCCTGGAAGCTTTTGAAAAATGGTTGGATGCATACAATCTTTCTATTCAGATGTAGCATTAACAATAAGCAAATGTAGTTGTTATGACTTTACATCAAAAGAGAAATATTCAAAATTTGAGAAAGTGGAAATAACAATATAATAGCAAATTTTTGAAGGAGGAAGTGAAAAGGAATATAATTAGGCTAAGTTTCTTGTCTTTTATGTGAAAAATAAAATGATTTTTTTAAGCACATAAATCAAACAAAAATAAAATGATATTGTTTAAGCACATAAATCAATCTTTAAATGTATTATATTGAGATCTAAAGAGATGTATAAGAATTCTGATGCATCAATCAGTCTGACATTTTCTGTTACATAGCCTTTCTTATCCCTCCCATGACCATTTTATACAGAAGCCCAGATGTCTAAACAAGTTCTCCCACAGAACACAATCAGAAAAAGGGCAGCTCCCCTTCTAGTCCTCTTCTTGATGGAAGCAGGGGTCCTCACTGGCACGGCAATGGATATAGTATGTATCTCTACCTCTATACATTTCTATCAGGCATTATCAATAGAGATCTCAGAAAACAGGAACAAAATAAGCCAACCCCTAAACACAGTCCAGGACAAGATTAATTCCCCAGCAGCTGTTGTGCTCCAAACAGACATGCCCTCAACATGCTATCAGCGGCCCATGCTATCAGTGGGAACATGCTACACTCTAGGTGAGGAGTGTTGATTATTTTGATAACCAAGGCAAAGATTAAAGACCTAAACAATTCATCAAAAACTTTAAGAAACAATGAGGTGCATAGGGGATGACCCAAGACTACTCCTGGCTCCAACAGATTATGCCATGGCTACTTCCCTTATTGGGCCCACTGACCTGTGTGTCTTCTGGCCAAGATAGGCCCATGTCTGTTTTGCTGTTTTTTAAATTTCTTGCAGGAATGCATGAGGGCATTTACTAACCAGACAGTCATGGGACTCATCATGGCCACTGTGGTATTGGCCATGTGTATTGGCCACTGTGGCAGAGAGAAGCCCCCCCTCAACTGCCCCCACCAAATCCAGGTTTAGCCCCAACCTTCGTCCCTTAGTCAGCTTGAAGCAGATCCAGAAGAGACCTTTGCTCAATAACCATAAAACAAAAGCCTGGAATGTTAGATTTTCCTCACCTTAAAATAGACACTACATAAAAAGAATAGTCTTCTTCCCATAATGCCCTGCTTCTCACCTAAAAATATGGCTTCTCCCACTAAAGGACAGCCTTCTTCTTCCCATCATGCCCCTTCCTGCCAAGAGAGAAGCCCCTCCTAGTGATGTCACAAGCTCCTCCAATCCCTATCCACTACATCACTCAATCATACCCCAGCTCCTATAAGAAACACTCCCTGCCTCAGCCATATCTCTCTCCCTCCTTTGATCTGAGTTGGCCCAGCAGATTGTCTCAGCAATACAGGCTCGTAGTGATAAACAAGTAAATAAATAATATAAACAACATCTGAAGACAAAAAGAAGGAAAGTGCAACATATGATGTCCTTGTTTATTAATTGCATGGAGGGGGCAGTCAATTTGCACTTAGTAAAAATGCAAAAATAAGAACCATTGAGATTATTGTTAAAATTTATAATATTAGAATTATGCAGTCACAGAATAGAATTTCCACTCTCCCCAAACTATCAGTTGGGAAACACACTGAAATAAAATGTGGATAACTCATATATAGATATTAAAATCAGACCTAATTTAGAAAGCAATAATTAAATCTATCAGAAATAAGAACAAATATATCCATTGCATCAGTAAATATAAATAATGTAAATTCAGTTATTAAAAGAAAAACTATCAGATTGGAGGAAGCTTCAGGATCTCAGGAAGCTAATGGTAGTTGTCCAAGTATAAGTAGGGAGAATACTACATCTGTCCCCAGTTATAAACTGCAAAAATTACAATTTTTTGTTGTTCTTGTGGTTTTCCAAAGGAGAGTTCTTGCTTGTACTTAGAGTCTCATGGTCTTTCCGGAAAATATTTTCTTCAGCCCAAGTATCCAATCTTTTTCTCTTGATTATTGAAACTCCACTTCAAACTGATTTACAGAGATGATATACCCTATTCTTCTAATGTTTTAATTTGCCCATTTTCTTCTGGTAAATCAAAATTCCTTTCTCTTTATTCACACGCTCAGACAAAAATCTCTGTACACATCAATTCATGAGGTATTTACTCACCATTATGTTGAAGAACACCAAGACTGTTTTAAAAATTGGCCAATTAGGATACTCAGATGCTAACATGACAAGAACTCTTCACATTAATCCATCACCTATGTACTAGCAGTGAACCAATTGCTGACATTGAAAAATTAAATCTGTCTTGACAATATTGCAGGCTACTTATTATAGGTTGCAAGATTTGTGATTGGGTTCAAAAAGTAACATTGTGATTGGGTTCAAAAAGTAACAACTATGTGACATCATTATAGAAATAATCTTCACTGTACTCAGACACATGTTCAATATTTCAACAGATTCTAGTATGAGTTTTTAAAAATACTTCTAAGATGTGGTTTTTCTGTAAAATGGAATATTACTCAGCCATAAAGAACGAGAAATTAGAGTCATTCATAGGAAAATGGATGCATTTGAGGATATACTCCTAAGTGAAATAAATAAGTCACACATGTGTAAATACCAAATAATTTCTCTGGTGTGAAAAACTATAATTGTCATAAAATCCTAATGGTATAATTGACAATGTGAAACAGGAAGAAAAGGGCTAAAGGTGTAGAGGAAGTGGGAAGGGTAGGGTAAAGGTAATAAAGGAAAAGAAAAAAATATGAGAAAATGAAAAAATGGAAATAAAGTATTTGTAAATAGGGAAGGGAGGAGGGGATGAAGGAAGGGCAGGGGTAAGGGAAAAAAATGGGAACCAAGACCTGTCATGTAGAGGTGCAAGATCCCAATGATAAGTGTAACTGTACTGTATACCTAAATGTACCAATAAACTCAATGAGAAAAAAAAAAGAAAATTTTGAACTAATATATTATAGATACATTAAAAAATAAAAACACTTCTAGGAAATAAAGCAGATTGGCTGACTATGATAAATGTTTAAAATTTAGTTTATATGTTTTGAAATTTATACATTGTTTATGGACAGGTCAAATTCCACTTTAGTCCACTAAAGCAAGCAGTTTCCTACCTTAGGGGAGAAATCCCCTAGATGATGCAATCAGGTATAGAGTATGTTGCAATTTGTAAGCAACAATGTTTACAATATCAAAGTTTTGAGAATGATTTACTAAAAACCAGAATAAATTCAAGGCTATCTATATGACATTACTTTTGATAACATTTTGATATGCCTCACTGAGCTTGAAATAAAGGATTTTTAATTAGTTACTCCTCTGAGAATTTCAATGTTGAAGAAAAATCTAAAAGAAGCATTTACAGAGGCAATGAAAATAACTGGTGTGAGAGATTATAGGGAAAAATGAGACATCAGCTGAAGAAGGCCTAGACTTCCATTTAAAGAAGTTTTAAAGAAATATGATTAAAAAGAAAATTAACACTTGAGGAAACTACCATGATAGATGCATACATCTTCTTCTTTTGTTTGCCCAAATAACTATACTGATCCAACCCAGGAAGTGTAAAATCTGTGGAATTTTTATTCCCTAGAACATGGAATATAAATTCTGACTATGCAAGGACTGCAGTCTTTCACAATTAACTATAGTTTTATTGATTTTCATGTGTTACTCAAGCCTTGTTATTAGAGATGAAAAATACCAAAGTAAATAAAATGACACATGTATTGCCATCTAAATTTTATGTTACATAACCTACACTATTGATGGAATTCAAAATTGGTGCTTTCCAGGAAGCTAGAAGGAAAGTACATACATACTGAATAATATATATTCTCAAAGAACAAATAATGTTCTCTTTTCTAATTTTGATTTTTCCTTCATGGAATTTTATTCATCTTTTGGTAATAAAGTAAAATACATGATATATTTGTCAATGAAAGAGTAACACTACTATCGTAGATTATAGCTAAATGCAGCCATTTCTTGACTTGTACTTTATCAGTCCCATAAATTACAATGAAATAGTTTTTAGATTTTATTAAAGTTTTTCTTTTATAACTTACATAAAAACTAATCAATTTTTCCAATTGTAATCTCGACATTTAATTGAAAATAATTTAAACTTTTACAGATAGTATAGCTCAATACTTTAACTATTCTTTAGTATTTCATTGAATATTAAGAATTCATATTTATCAGAATCCTCTAGAAACTAATCTGAATTGGTGACCACCCATCTTCTGATCTGTTATTTCATCTACTCTTTTTACTTATGTATTTGCTATTTAATATAAATCAGATTTTATATGAGATCTCAGGTATTTAAAAATATCGACCATGATTTCCTTTGACATTTTCTTCAAGAAGAATCTTAAGAACCTTGTTTTACTCTTGGTTTGAAAATATGACACTGTTATGTTTTTAGACTTAAGTATATTTTATCCCTGGATTCTAAAAACCAATTGTTTTCTAGGCGAAATTAAAAAATTCAGAATTAAGCATTTAAATTCAACTCTGTTTCTATAATTAAAAGTGATAACATAATTATAAAATCTACCAGATTTTTTGCAAAGGAATAGAACCAAGTTTCCAGCAAACCTGGTTGAAAGCAGTGATTTTTGAAAATAAATAATGTGTATGTCTGTTTCGCTAAAAACTGAATTCAGACACAGCTAACAAATTATCTCATAAACAATGGCTTACACTCAAAACTTGTTTTTAGTTCAAATGGCAAAACACTGTTGGAGGTGGCATTCTAGGGCTGGTATTAACTTCAAAATTCTGACTACAGACCTAGACTAAGTCTCCTTGTTTTGCCTTCCACAACTTGTGGACTCTGATTTCACGGCTGGATAGCTGTTGTATGGTTCATGCAAAAGCTGCTCAAAGCAAAAAGGGAAGCACAAGTACTAACAAATAGAGAGTATGAGCCAAGATTGTCCTCTTTGTAAAGTCTTCCTACAGGTCTCACCCACTCGAGGACTTGTGCTCATACTCCATGACTGGAATTGATTCTCATGACCACATCAACCAAAAGTGATTTTGAAAACAGAATCCATCTATTTAATTTGACACAAGGTAATCTAAACAAACTCATAGTTCTGATGGTAAAGAGAAGAAAAATGACAGCAATCACTATCTGCCACAATTCCTTCAGCATTGAAAGCATAAAAAAGCTGATAATATACACAAATGCATATATGAATAAAAACATTTTTTAGTTTTTTTAATATATTTTGTTGAAAAGTGCTATTTCTAACTCACTCCTACAATATTAAAAGTAACTTTAACAACTAGATGTGTTTCTAAAATATAAGAAAATATGTAGTAAAATATTCATGACTTTTTGAATGTTAACACCATGCACAAGAATTTCACCTAAAATATTAAATGAAATACTTCAACACAAATATCAAATGCAAAAGAAAAATCATGCCCAAATTATTATTTCATTTCATATGAAGTTGTTAAAAAAATCTGGAATATAAGACTACCTGCTGATATAATAATTAACCTAAATAATAAATTATGGCCTTATCTATCTCCATGCTTTGTGAACAATATGCATATAGTAGGTGAGTTTAAAATAAATCAATTTTTAAATGTGTAAGAATGCTGCATTTGTATTCCAGGCATATACTTTTTAAATCTAAGCTGTCAAGACAGCTCCTACAATAAAGAAGCCATTGTTCAGATAATAAAATGAAATGTAAATAGGCTATAATATAAACATGTGGTATTCTAGTATTTAGATTCAAATATGACAGAAATATAGGTGAGAAATACCGATACTATATATTTGTAAAAGTTCTTATGTTATCTAAAATGATGTATATCAAAGTGCTTTCATAACTTCTTTATACAAATGATATATATTTTTATTAATATTTAATGACTATATATATTTAATAGGCCCATGCATGTCATTCAGATGTGAATAAGGAAAATAATTTTATCCCTAGAAATTGAAACTCCATAAATTTGCTGAAAACTGACTTGCTTAGATGATGTACATCAAAAGTCACAATCTTTCTCCTCAATGTAACTACAGACTAATGAGCAAGAACCCCATAATGGTAGCAACCTACAAACTGTGATCAAAACACTCAGCCCTTATGAGGTCATAGATCCTAAGCCAAACTCAGGAAATCAGAGATAGTTTGATGATGAAACAATGTCTTGCATGAATTTGGCAGAACACCAGGATGTAGACAAAGTATACAAGAGAGAAGATTTGAGACTATAGAATCAGTGTGGCATATGTGGAAGCCTCCACAGCTCTGACTTGATTGACTAGAAGAAAGAAGGGAATGAGATGGGAGAAAGCATTGGAAATACAGAAAGAGCCTTGCTAATGGGCATATGTTTTGTTCTACAGAGAATGACAAATTACAAGAGTGGTTTCGTTCAGAAAAAGTCATTGTCATATTTGTGGTTTTATGATTAAGTAGGAAAGTATAACTGTTAATGGTAACATCCCAATTTAATTGGATTAAAATGCTGAGCAGATTAGTGAAGCACACTAGAGTGTATCTAATTGAGTCATGAAGATATGACTTTGGGTACTGTGTGGTTTCTAGACTCTTTCCTCTGTGACACTGCACCCCTGCTCTGTTTCTAAACTTCCATAAAATAAGTCGCTTTTTTCTATCACAGTCTTCCATCATGATATTATTGCCTTTCAGCCAGCCAACCATGAACTGAATTCCCTTATACCATGAGCCAAATTAAATTTGTCCTTCTTTAAATTGTAGGTGGTGAGTATTGTGTCCCAGGAATGGGAAAGCTGACTAATCCAGAAAATTGACACCAAGAATTGAATCATTTCTGTGATTGTATCTAGCTATGTGGTTCAGAAGTCTTTGGAAGTTGTTTGAAAAAGGAATTTGTAAGTTTTGAAATGCAGGATATCGAAGCCCTAGAATGTTAGAAGTTGAGTTCATACCTGAGAGTTTGCCTTGAGTCTCTGAAGAGACTTGGACTTAGACTTTTGAAAATGCTGACATTTTAAAGATTTTCAGAGATATCATTTTGTTTTGGTTGTACACAGGATAGTTGTATTATGTAAGCTAGAATTCACTTATTTTCTTATTTTGAAATTATGTGTAGTTTAAGAAATGTTTGGAGATAAAGATGGCAAATTCTAGATTTTGATGTTTAACCATAACATGACAATTTGATTGGATTTAAAAATGCTAATAGATTAATAAGGCAACCTTTGAGTATATCTGAATGGGTCACAGAGGCATGATGATGGGTACTATATATGATTCCTATCCACTTTCCTCTCTGGCACTGTTCCCTTGATCTTCTTCCCAGGGCCCCTGAGCAGTTCTCCATTTCCATGTCCCTTCTGCCCCAATGTTTCTGCCTTGCAGCCATCAGACCACAGATTATATCCCTTGAAACTGTGAACCAAATTAAGCCTGTCCTCCTTGAAGTTGCTGTGTCAGTCATTGTGTTACAGGGACAGGAAATCTAACTAATATAGCAAGTCATTTAAATATTTAGAACCTTAGGCTTTTTGTATATAAAATTTGTTGGAGAATGTTAGAGTAGATTATTTGTAGTATATTTTTAATGTAAAATTTGGGAAAATCAGTGAAGCAAGAAAATTGTACACATCTATAGTTTTTCTTAAATGTTAAGATCAGACAGATTTATTTTGCTGGGTCTTTCATTTTCATGCTGCTTAATGGGAAATCTTATATAAATCAAAGGTCATATTCAGAAATTTGTGTGTGTGTGTGTGTGTGTGTGTGTGTGTGTGTGTGTGTGTGTGTTGTAAGAGTGGAAGCAGTGGAGGAGTGAGAATAATTGAAGCTCACCACTGAAAATGAATTCATATTGTTACAGTAATGGAAACAGAATTTCAAAGAAAATTACTCAAAAAAATGAAAATATCAGATAATCCTGAAAGTATTATTACCATTAATGGCCCCGAAAAAATAAATCAGGATAGCACTAAGATATAATTCTTTTGCTTGCAGAATAATATTTTTTCCTGTTCAAATATCATCAGAAAATAATTGATCACCTATGCCGCTCTATAGAATATGTGTACAGAACAACCTTCTTACATTATTTCCCTTCTTCCGTTGCTGCTTGGCAAAGTAAAGAGCACATAACATTCACCGTCAAATATACCTTTGTTCTTCAGGGCAAGTTTTCCACATTCCTGCAAGTTATTGATGCTTCAATCAACTCTCTTCTACTTTAACAAGCTCATGTTCAGAAACACCAAGAAAAACTTTCTCTCATATATGCACACATGCAGCTCTTCCTGCAGGCACTTTCAACGTGTGACCTACTGTCAAAGTATAATACAGTGATTTATGACGTTGTTTATAAATGTTTTGAGACACGAGCAGTTATTTTTAGAAACAAATCAAAAGCATTTTACGTCAAATGTGAATTATCTGGATGGTTGCTCCAATCGTACTCATTTTGTTCCTTTTGTTTAATATCTGTTTATGTGAGATATTTCTAGTGAGTTCATTGGAACATAGTCATAGCCACTGTCTTTCATAATATCCTGGCCTATGTGATTCTAGTAAAATGGCTTACATATTTTGAAAGAAAATTCCCTGTTTCCTGACAATGGCAACAAAAATACTTACTCTCTACCCTGTCTTAGGAGTATATTCCTGTGTATGACATAGATATCATGAATAAAATAGATGCATAAGCTATATATATATCCACATTATTGAAACATTATTGATATCTCTATTGACCTATACCCCATAATTTTCTCCAGAACCAGATATGAAAATGAAAGTGATTTAAATTGAAGTTCTTTTGTTCTGAAGATATATTTTTCTTGGGAGGCCTTGTGATTCACAGAAATAATAATGTAAGTCACAAAACATTGTTTAAGCCTTATACAAATTGTACTTGACTGTATTTAAATTTTGGTGCACACACAGCCTGTTTTCAGTGGAACAGTGGTTGTCTGGTTATGAACTCAGTATACAAATTATCAGCCATCCCGTCTCTGCCTTTGATCCACAGCTTTTCACTTCAGGCACTCAGCACACTAGGAGCCAGGCAATATCAATCATTTTCTCTGTGACCCTGGTAAAAGATTGCATTTGTTTTCCTGATTCAGAAGGTAAGGCAGACATGACTGAGGAAAAATATCAACATGAAAAATCAAATCTTGTTGAGAAATTTTTGAAAACAATCTTTTGTTAAGTGGAATTACAGAAACATTTTAGATATCTGAAATCCGAAGGAAAAGACAAAACGAAAATAATAATCACAAAGGAATTGTAATTTTACTCTAAAGCCAAGTAAATCAGTTTTTATAGGCTCCCAATTTAATTAGCAGCTTGTTTCCTCAGGGAGACTGGATTTCACCTCAGTTGTGCTTGCTTACATCAAGGCCTCCTTTTTATAGCAGTGTAAGGTCTGTTCTGCAGCTCTCTTAAGGCTGAAAATGAGTTTCCATTAAGAAATTAAAATTTTTTTAAGCATTTTTACACAGAAATTGAAATCTTCAAATTGCTTCAGTGGATTAATTTTTTTCTTTCAATGAAACCATTTTTTTTCCCAAAAGATACTGGCTCTGACAATTCCCATAGTTTGCTGTAAGTAGAAATTATTCATAAGAAAGATGGGATAAAACAAATCATTTCCCAAACAAAAAATTAAAAAGCTATGTCTATAATGTATGTGATGGGGCCACTGAAATTATGTCACTAAAACTCAGGTCCTGATCTGTAGAAACAGTATCAGGAAAATTAATTTAGAGAAAGACATTTCTAAGGCTGGGTGGCCATCAGGTAAAACCTGAAAAGGAGCTATAAGCAGTTATCAACCAGAGTGTTCTGTAAACAAATCTCCTATATATAAAAAAAAAATGCTGAAGTATCATCAGTGGGGAGTGGAAAAATGCATTTATCCAATGCCAATAAAAACCCCAAGTTTTAAGGAGCTAAAAATTTCAACTGAATAAAATATTAAAATGGAAATTTTCCAAAAATTATCCAGCTGGAGACCAATATGAAGATGTGTCTTCTGTGAAGCAGTTCAAAATGTGTATTGAACTTATAGTCTTAAGTGAAATAAATAAGTCACACATGTATAAATACTGAATAGTTTCTCTGGTATGAATAACTATAATCGTATTAAGATCCTAATGGTATAATTGACCATGTGTAATAGGAAGAAAAGGGCTAAAGGTGTAGGGGAAGTGGGAAGGGTAGGGGAAAGGAAATAAGGGAAAAGAAAAAATATGAGAAAATGAAAAATGGAAATAAAAGTTTTCGTAAATAGGCAAAGGAGGAGGGGGTGAAGGGAGGGCAGGGACAAGGGGAAAAAAATGAGAACCAAGACCTGTCATGTAGAGGTACAAGATCCCAATGATGAATGTAACTGTACTGTATCCCTAAAATGTACCAATAAACTCAATGAGGAAAAAAATGTAATTTAATAAAGCTGGATCTAAAAAAAAATAAACCACAAACAAAAACAAAAACAAACAAAAGGTCAGCCAAATACAAGGGAAAAGAAGGTGGGCTCCATTTCTTAGTGGATGGTTTGATATGTTCTTAGTGGGAAAAGGAACTGAGGGTGATTTCATTAGAGGACTAGGTACCTACTACTAAGGTAAATAGGTCAGACTCACCAGAGACCTACTTCACTAGAGTGGGTTCTAAGGATAAATAAGCCAAGACCAGCATAAAAGTAGTCAAACAGTACAACAAAATTTTCTTAACGAGATTTAACGGTAACTTCCCTGGAGGAGAAAATTTGGGGAATGTTTTCCTACCTCAATGATGATTCATCTACAGAAAGAAACTCTGCTGCTCAGAGCTTTGAATGTCATGTGTGCCAGAGAAAATGTATTATTGTATGCTCCTTGAGGGCAGTAAGCTTTTCTCCGCCTTCCTTCTTTACTGTCCATTTATTATTCCATCCACTGCAAGTGGTTTCAACACTACTCTGCAAGTTTCTATGGGAAATTTTCATGCAAACTATTAGCATGTGTGATTCTTCTCACAGTCAAAAAGAAAGAAAACAACATAGTCTAATAAACAAGAGTCCTCATGTTTACATTCCTGCCAGATAGTCTCATTTTGCTATTTTTGTTAACCACCAAGAAAGCAAGCCATCTCTCCTTGTGATGTCCACCTCATCTCTTATTTACTCTTCAGGTAAATGTGACCAAAAGTCCACCCCTAACTCTTGGCCCAACTTCCTTCTTGACAACATCAGTCATTTCTTGAATGAAAGCATTGTGGTAGCTTTAGGAGTTAAAGAGGGCAGTGAGGTACATATATTATCACTGGGGAACTGAAACTGATCAGAAATACTATAAAATAGCTTGAAGATTCGGAACAGTTCTAGGGTTAAGAGTGGTATGGAGTCTGCTACACAACAACAGACACTTTTGTCAGGTAGGTGATAAAATCTTGCCTTTCTTACTCCCAGTCAGATCCTAGCATTTCGGGTTAAAGTTAATAGTTACCTTCATTCATGCTTATTTAGTTTCTCCTGAAATGGATACTGGTACTTAAAATGGGTGCCATTTTGTTTAAAGCCAGTTTGTTCCAATTGTTTCATTGTTTTTAGTGTGTTTATTGGCCAATTGCTTTATGACCACCTTTAGAATTCTTTACAAAGACCATCTATAGCCAAAAAATGAATTTACAGTTTGCTATTCCAAATGTAGTCTTGGGAATAGTAAGTAAATAATATAGGATTTTTTTCTATGCTGACTGTTCGGTCCATCATATGTATAGTAAAACTAAAATATAAAATTTGCAACATGAACATTGAAATGAAACCTTTTATTAATCTATTGGCTTTCATTTTTGAATAAAAACACTTTGGCAGTATTCAAACCTTTCCAGAAAGTAACTAACAGTTCCTGAATTGATGTTTGCATAAATTTTTATACAATTTAATGGATTCAAAATGTACACAACTAATAAATAAAGTGTTTGAAAAATTGATACATATGTGAAGTTTATAGAAACTTGGATATTGTAAGCTATGGGGTATTCTAGCCAATATTTACTTTCAGATCAGAAGAATATTAAGAAAGGAGTAAAATAATTATTGTAATGAACTTAGTGTTTAGAAAATTTGAGGGCATAAGAAGTGAAAATAACTGGGTTAAAGTAAAATTGAATAGTTAAAAAGTTATAAATACGCTATTAATGACCTATAAAATATGGCACAGGAGATTCTAACTATTTCATACTGAGGTCATGCTATAACCTCACCTGTTTTTTATAATAAAATGGACCTTTTTTTCATAATTATTCAAAGTAGGCACTGAAAAAAACCAGGAAATATTGCAAAAATCATTCCTAATAGGCTCGTAGACATTATTAAACCCATAAACACAAGCTATCAGGAGTGGCAGTTCCAAAATGAATCATTGTGTGGGATTGCAAATCCTATGGCCTAGATATTAACTCCACCTCTGCCATTTATTAATAGCCATAGTTTTTAATAGCCATAGTTTCCTAATCCCAAAAGTTAGGGATAGTAGCAAGTGCCTCATACGATGACATGATGTAAAATGCACATGTATATGGCAAAAACAAGTACAAAATTTAGTGATTTAGCTAATAGATACTTAATTATTTATATTTTAATATATAAATAATATTTTATATATTGCTATATCATTAAGCTTTAAATATTTGAAGACATAAATTTATATTTTATATTTAAATAGAGTTTTTGCAAGGTAGCAATAATTTTGGTCTGGCTTTTTATTCAATCAGACTTTGAATAAAAATCTTTGTCTTTAAACTGGTACATGTAGAGCATTCATAAAGTGATTATTGAAATTATTATTTAAGGTCATTAGCATCTAACATCTTCCTTTTTTGTTACATTGTTGTTTGCTTCTCTTGTTCTATTCCAGTTTTCCTGGTGTAAAGTTTTTCATGATTCTATTTTATCTTCTCTGTTGACATACTAATTTTATCTGTCTATAAAAAGGTTTAGTGATTAGGCTAGAGCTTGCATCCTGCATTTTAAATTAGTCTGAATCAAACTTCCAATATTCCACTGCCTCCTGTGTAGCAAAGCATCTACAGTCAAACATTCCCAATCCTCCTTACACATTCTTTGTATAATTATTGTTATGCATTTTACCTTCACATACACTTTATGTACTAGTCACTTATATTTGACAGCAATTGCAAGAAATGAATTTTCTCTCTGTTTCATTCATTCCAGTTCCTAATTGCTTCATTTCTTTGAAATTTCTGACTGATAACAAATTTCTTCCATTTGAAGAACTTTCCTTGACATTTCTGTAGACTGTCTAGCAAGGAATCCTTTCAGTTTCTGCTTGGGATTCTTTTCACATTTCTTTTACTTCTTTCTACTAGACATAGAATTGTAGATGGACAGACCGCCCGCTTCAGTCTCTGCCTCTGACACTTGAAACATGTTATATTTTGCTGCTTCTTATACTGTTTCTGGGGGGAAGTCAATTTTAACTCTTATCCCTCTTCTTCATAGATACTTTTATTGCTGTATGGGAGTCTTTCAAGATTTTCTTTTATATTCCTTTGTTCGAATAACTTATGCCTAGATGTATATGCATGTATATGTGCTCACGTGCACATGTGCCCTCTGTGTGTGTGTACGTGTGGCATGTGCATTCGTGCAGTATTGGTTCTGCTTGGTGTTTTATGACCTTGGATCTGTGGCTTCATATCTGTCACTGATTTTGTAAAATATATCTTCAAATATTGCTTCTGCCCCATTTTCTCCTTTCAGAATTTCAACCACACGTTATTCTTTGGAACTTTCCCACACTGTTGGGTGCTCTGTGTTTTCTTTATTCATTCTTTTTTCTGTTGAAACAAGGACTTGTCAACATGTTCACACATTCCTTGTTTGGCTGTGTTCTACTTTTAAGTCCATTAGAAGTTGTATGTCTGCTGTTATTTGTTTCTTCCAGCGTCCCCATATAATTACTGGAGTTTCTGTCTCTCTGGCAAATTGATCTGATTTTACATATTGTTTACTTCGGCCCATTACAAATGATCATCTATTAATCATAATTATTTTAAAATCTTTGTCTGAGAGTTTTATCATATTTGTCGCATGAGATCTAATTATGATTATTTCTTTGCCTCTTCAGTGCATGTTTGGGGAAAAGCACTGGTTTTTCATATGACATAATTTTTGTTAAAACACAGACATTTTATGGAATACTATAGATGCTGAGGTAAATATTTTTATGGTTGAAGATAAACTTGCTTTTTCTTTAGCTAGACCTTAAGCAGAAGGTCTATTTTTACCTATTTAGCAATGCAGTTGAATTTGGGGTTGGTTTGTTGATATGTGATTAGCTGAAGTACATCTCAGGCTTGAAATGCCTCTTGATTTCTGGTGTGATTTCCTCAGTATTTGTTCCTTCCTTACCTTTTAGTGTCCTTTTTCACCCCACCCATAGAGATATGTCTCCTACATCTATTTGCCCTATAGCCATTAGTCTGGTGGTAGAAAAAAAGGGCACTTGGTGATTTTTCTTTTTTATTAAGCTTCAATCTCAGGTTCTGGCCTTCACACATATGGTGTTTCTTCTCCAGTGACCAGGACCGCCAGCTGGACCCAGCTGATTTACTTCCAAAGAGGGGGATGCTACATTGATGCTTGCTATTTCCTGCTCCCAGGTAGTATAGGTTTCCACTTGTGGCCTAAGAAGGCTGTTTTCATTGTTCCTCCCTTTTAATTGAGGTATCCATTCTATGACAGAGAGAGAGGAAGGAGGTTTGGGCAAAGAACATTAGGCAAAGGCTACCGTTCACTTCATTAGGTCAGCACTGGGTAAAAAGCTTCCTCAGAATAATCCAAAATCTCCTGTGAGCACAGCTGCTGTTCACCTGTAAACACCTCTTCCTGTGCACATCCTGAGGCTTCCTATTGTCATGCCCACCCTCTTAGCTTCTAGAAATTTGTATACCAAGCTAGCTATGTCTTCTTAACAGTTTACACGGGGTCTAGTAGAGTCTAAGGTAAATGCTCAGGTCCCATCTATCGCTCTAGGTAACCCATAGTTTGAGTTACTTTTTTCTCCAACCAATTGGCAATTCCCTCTGTGCATTAATTCTGCTTTGAATAATACTGGCCTATTATAAATGAACATTATTCTAAGTACATTACCCAAAGACCTTTAAAAAGTTCTATTTCTTCCCTGCAGTGCCGTACTGGGAATTAATCCTTTAAGACCTAGGCCTTTGGCTGACAGTTTAGTTCCAAACCATAGCATACTACAATGATAATAATGAATAGGTGTGCAGCTTAACCCTTCTATAACTATTTCATATTCATTTCTCTATTCTCAAATCTCCAGATCATCTGGTCCTACCCATTTCCCTTCAGCTGGTGCTTTGCTTCTTATATCACTAAAATATCATAATTTCATAATTACCATAATTTTCATAATATCATAATATTATAATTGGTACCTCCTACCAATTTGCTGCACTCATATCTTTCTATCTTACTAGTCACTCCTTAATGTTGCTTGTTGGTTTCCATTCTTCAGATCTGTAAACATTGCAGCTCCCAAATTCCAGTCATGAAACACATTTCTTCTATTGCGTGATGATTTACACTTCAATTTTCTCAACAGAACTGCCCTCTGAACTCTACTTTTATGTAACTTATCTCCTTAGTATTTCTCCTTTTACTAGTTATGTTTTCCAAAGAGCATATTCCAAACAGAACTCCCAGTTTAGCCTACCACCAAGCTTGTCTTCTTCAACTGTGTAAAGATGAATCTGTCATTTCATTCCTCAGACCTCAAAAATCCTCCTTGATCTTTCTCACATGATTACAGTCAACCAATTAATAAATTAATTTGCCTTTACTTTCCATAAGTGTTTGGTCTAAATGTGTTTTGGTTTAGTAGTTTGCACTGTAAGTCTGTGGACCAAATTATATAGAGTTGGAAATATACATATATATATATATATATCAAACGAAGCAGCCACCATCAATGCTCATCATGAATTTGTAATATTTTCGTGTAACAAAGAGTACCGTATCATATGACACCTCACACCCAATATATCCTTTTTTAGTCGGTAGGAGAACCTGCTTTTTATGTCATACTTGACCGTATAAATAAAAACTACACTTGTAAGTCTTCCATATATCTACATGAAGCCCACAACAAAGTTCTGATCAGCGGCATTTGAGCACAAGTATTATATGAGCTTCAAAGAAATAAACCTCTAGGCGGAGTGTGGATGAAATGGCTAAAACAAAGACATCTCCGTACGGAGAAGGGCAAGGCAACCCGATTTGAAAGCATCAAAACCCATCATTCCCTTTCATCTGTATCAAATAGTGCAATTTAAATTGATTTAATATCCAATTTGAGCATCTACCAGAGATAAATATTCCTTACTCTTCCAAGAAAGGTCTTTAAGATATAATGAGAGGGTGGCATTGCAGGAGCTGTGTTATATTCTTTTTCATGGTATCAAGTTTAGTTTTCCATGAGCTGCACGATTATTATCTACATTTTATGGATGGGATAAACTGAGGCTCACAATCCTGTTGGATTAGTGGACCTCAACTCAACCTCAGAGATTGAGTTTGAGTTTGCTGATGCACATAATTCATTGGTACAACATAGGATACACTGGATTAGTTCTAGTGCCCTGCATGGTTTTGCTCAGTAGAAATGCAGAATTATGCCCATCAATGTGCCAGGATTCTTTAGCAGTGGAATAATGGTATGAGGAGAGTCAGCAAGGACCTATAAAATACAGTATTTTCTTGGTTCATTCAGGTTGCCAAAACAAAATAACATAAACTGGGTGACTTAAAAACAGAAGCCTATTTCTCACAGTTCTGGAAGATAGGAACTACAAGATCAAAGTGCTGTCAGATCTTTGAGGCCTTTTATTATAAGTGCACTAATTTCCTTCAGATGATTTAAATATCCTTCAAAGACCTTACCTACTACCATCACAATGGTGATTCAGTTTTTACATAAGAATTTTGAGAAGATGCAAACATTCGTATCACAGCAGTATGCTTAAGAAAAGCTAATTTGTGACCTCTCCTTCCTCTTCCGAGGAAGACTATAAAAAGCCTTTACTGAATATTTGAAATAAATATATAAATATTTAAAATATCCATACACTTGAAATATCTGTATTTAAGACATTCCCTAGAAATAAATCTTTTACATTCGGTCTTTACAATAAGTAGTGCATTTCAGTTGGCTGGTTCACATTGTAAGCCTATGGACCAAATTATAAAGTGTTGTAAAACAATTCCAAGAAAAATTAAAAGCACAGATTCCAGATAAGAGTATTCATTATGGTTCATCTCCTGGTGGAATAAGAAGAGCAGGGCCACTGTCTGTTCTGGCATGGGAAATACACCTCCAAATGGTCTGGGCCTTTTACCTACCTAGCGGTCAAATTCTTAGCAAGTATAGTGGGCTTTTATGAGTGCACATTTGCAGACAGCTGTGGCAGAGCAGCAGTTCACCCATTGTGCACGGCTTTAATTTGCACACTGCTAATTGTGGCTTTCCTGGCTGCAGGGGAGTAAGTTTGACTTTTTTTTTTTTTTACAATAAGATTCATTTTGAAAAAAATGAAAAAAATGGCACCACAATGAAATCCTCTGTTTCTAGTTTGTAGTATCTATTTGGAATTTGTGAAGAACTTCGTATTTTGATGATGAAGGGGAGAAAATTCCATTTGGCACCCATCAGGATACAGGGAGCATACTTGGGAAATATTCATTAACACGCAGTAATTTAAGAATCCTTAGTGCCTAATTATCAAAGTGAGTTTAATTACCACAGACATCCATTCACTTAATTGGCTGGAAATACAAGAATAAATTAAATGATACCAACTCCAATTTGGCCCCAAAGTCTCATTCCATATTTATTTATCATCTTTGTAAGGAAGGTGTTCACAGTGATTGCTCTTAGTTCCATGTGCTGAAATAAGCCTGCAAAACCACAGTACCAGCTCAACCCCCTCTGTCTTAATAGAGAACCCAATTAAAATGAATAGGGAGTCACATAGATCATATATTACAAATTGGAAATATTCTCTCGCTATTCGGGAGCAACAAGGTAATTGGTTTTATAACAAATCACCTTAAATCTAACCAGTGTTTCCCACAAGGAAATGTGACAGGTGGTGGAAATAGAGAACAGGGATGCCCTGCATTGTCCCTATCATATCACTGTGCTTAGAAATGTTTCTGTGTCCTTGGTTTGCTCCTTCCCAAAGTAAAGAAGATCGCTGTGTGTCAACAACTGCTACTACTGGGTCCTCCATTGAGAGATGTGACTACTTTGGCTCTTTCTTTGTGAAGTACAAACAGAATACACATGGCAAGTATATCTTCACCCACACAGGACTTCTCATTCTAGCCTAGGCATGGTGGCTTACCTAGCAGTCTACTTGGAGAGCTCTGTGCCAGCTGGCAAGGAGAGCTTGGCCAGTTTCACCACCTTCTCACATTTTCAGCTCTTGAATCATTTGCAAAAGCTGCCTCTTGACTGCTAGAGAGATGAGGAGCTCATCCTCTGAAAGAGGGGGAAAAGAAGCATCTTAGACTGTGATATCAACGATCTCTGGACCTGAAAAAATGTAGAGAAGACGGTCAATGAGAATTAGCAATGCAATGTAATCACAGTGAACGCCAAGGTGGCAATGGGACTGAGTAATAATTCTTTTGTATCTGACATTTTGCCCTCTAAATGCACTTTTTCTTTTTATATTTTAATGTAACTTTACTCACCTTTTCGTATTTCTTCTTTTAGTAATATATCACCCTATTTTATTAATATCCATTACACATCTTAATAAATGTTCAAGTATTATCAATAGGTTGTGATTTATTACCTAGAGAAAACTATTGAAAGAAACAGTAATTATTTTTATGAAAAAGCTCTTTTTGATGGCTTAACAAAAATCCGCAGGTTGTCAAAAGGTATCAGTCACTTAAATCACTAGAAATCTGAGGATCATCTCCTTCTAGCTGCTTATTATGAGCACAGTGTCACCAGTTCAATTTCCGAGACTCAGTGTTTGCCAGAGCAACTGCCTTCATCCTTGTGGATCTGGCATTCACTGTGTCTTGCGGTTGGCAAGCCCAGTGATTTATGCAGCACTGAGAGGTCAGTGGTGAGACTTGCATTCTTTCTATCCCACTTTCCAAAACTTGGCGGCATCTTGTTCTCAGAGTGATCTGATGGAATGAGTACAGGCTCCTGAAGATGCTGGGTTTTCCAGCATGAATCTTGTTGAAACTGTAGCCACAAATTATTTAATATACAATATATTGTCAAAGGATTTTCCTTCTTGTCATTATTCAGGAAAGTCAGACTCAGTACAACGTCACCCCAGTCTATCACAGTTTTTAAATGGTGGCACACTATAATAATTTGTTTTGGGTAGCAGGTCCCATGAACTCAAACATAAATGTCATTTTGAAGTAAGCAATTTAGACTAGTGCTACAGCAGAATTTTTTAAAAGTATGATAAAGGTTTGTATTACAATCTTGGGTTAAGTGTTATATAACTAGTGCTAAGTTCTGTGAATTATCATTGCATTTATTATTATTTATTGCATAATGGACAAAAAAAAGCACAAGGAAAAAAGATTATCAAAAGTCCTGTGGCCAAATGAAGGATTTATTTGTGTAGTAAGCCTATTTCTGTTTTAGCACAAGACTTTTACTTCCTTATTTCCTGTCACCAAGTTTATTCTATTGATATTCATCTCCAACATTAGAGGGCTTCCCTAAAAGACTGCTTGCATAGCCAAAGGAATAGCATCCTTTGAACATCAAGATCAGGTCTGGTTACTTCATTTCTCAGACTGATCACCTGATTTTGAGTACTACATGGAACTTTATTTTCTAGAATGCAAAGCAGAAGAGTAGGCAGGTATATTATGAAGATTGAAATAAGAGAGAAGAAGAGCACAGGACAGTAAGCAAGTTCACTAAGTGCACCTTCCTAGCTTGAGCAAGCTAATTATATGTTTACCTAAGAGTCAATGGTGCCTCAGGCTACAGACAATGATAAACAGCAACAAAGGCAGCTACATTTGCTGTGGCATATGTATATTTAAATTTTAAAATATAGATATCCCATCAGAGTGAAGTACAGAGGATATATTTATGTGAAACATTAAAACATAAAACACAACTATTGCCGTTTAACTGTATAAAAGAAATAAATACATAAAAAGTAATAGATATAGTGAAATAGGAAGAAAATGTTCAAATGGGAAGTGAAACTAAGTTGGGGGGGGAAGGAAGGGAAAAGAAAAAATAAGAAGAAGAAAATGGAAACAAAGCTTTTTTGTAGTTAAGAGAGGAAGAGGGGTTGAAGGGTGGGGAGGGGAATGGAAAAAACAGAAGAATCAAGATATATCATGTGCAGGTACAATTCCCTAAGAGGAAGATGATCATTATGTATATCTGAAATATACCAATAAACTTAATTAATTAAAACATAAAACAAACAGTTCAATCATCGGTACCAAATATAAAAAAAAAAACAAAAAAAACAAGTTGTTCTTTCTCACCTACTAATCACTTCAAGAACGTATATGTAGATTGTTCTATATATGTATATTATATATTATGCTATATATTATGTTCTATTTATATATATTATGTTCTATTTATAGTAAGTTATCATTATCTATATGTATATATGTGTGTGTGTGTGTGCGTGTGTGTGTGTGTGTGTGTGTGTATGCGTGAAAATTTAGTGAATGTTTACTATGTACTGGGCACTTCTAACTGGTAAACTTTGCCTGAATACTTGGGTAGTCATCACGGGACTTACTCATTTGTGCGTGTGTGTGTGTGTGTGTGTGTGTATGTGTGAGAAAATTTAGTGAATGTTTACTATGTACTGGGCACTTCTAACTGGTAAACTTTGAATACTTGGGTAGTCATCACTGGACTTACTCATTTGTGCGTGTGTGTGTGTGTGTGTGTGTGTGTGAGAAAATTTAGTGAATGTTTACTATGTACTGGGCACTTCTAACTGGTAAACTTTGCCTGAATACTTGGGTAGTCATCACGGGACTTACTCATTTGTTCTTTTGGCTGTTTCATTATCCTTTTAAAAACTGTTAATATCGTCTCCCTGTCAGGTAGGATCACGGCTTTCCCTCCTGCATCTTAAGTTATAGATAATTTCATATAAAAAATTAGAATATCCAGCACACAATAAATCAATAACTGTGTGATCTAACCTCAAATCTTCTCCCCTCCTTTCCTAGGACTGCACACTCAAAGTAGGAAAACAGTGCACCTGGTTTTACTTTTTCATGCATCGGCTCTTGTACTCATCCTTGCACCTCAAGTATGACAATAAAATGTACGTGTCAACCCGGTGGCCCAAATATTTAGCCAAACGTGACTGTAGATGTTCATGTGAAGGTATTCTTCAGATGTGATTAGCATTTAAATCATTAGACTTTAAGGCAATTTGCTCCCCATAACATGATGATCCATGTCCAATCTGTTAAAAGTCTTGAGAACAAAAACTGACCCTTCCACCTTCTCTCTCTCTTCTCTCTCTCTCTCTTTCTGGAATTTTGTCATCATACTGTTTTTTGGAGAACTCAAATTCTAAGGATTCCCTGTATGTCCAGCCTACCCTGCAGGTTTTGTACTTGCCAGCAGCTGTGATCACGTGACCCAAATCTTTCTGTCTCTCTGCCTATCTGTGTCTCCAAATACGCACATACAGATACAAACACCTACCATAGTAGTTTTTTGTTTTCTCTCAACGATCTTAGCTAATACAAACAACCAACTTGCTGGCTAATTCTGACCCCTTGAAGCCAGAAAATGGTGGAGAAGAGGGTAAGAGACAAGGAACAGGAAAGCTCTTCCTGGAATATCCCTCTGTGCCGGAAAAACATTGACAAAGTGGCCATTTCTCTGTGGAACATTTTCTTGATTCTTCCTATTGCAGAGGCTGGGAGAACCTTTTCTCTGCAACAAGTGACGCATCTCTGTGTTGGGTGGTTGTGTGTGATTCTCTCCAACTTTATTTCTGGGGCTAACTACCCTTCTCTGGCAACTCTACCTAACAGTACTAGTGCCAGGTAATTTTCTCTCTCCTGAGCACTCAGCGTCAAGTTCACAAGAACACCGTCTCATCCTGTGCCCTCAAAAGCACAGATATTGCTGGCTGCCCCTAAGCCATAAGCACCACTGCTACCTCACCACTGCTACCCAGGCACTGAGCTCATTCTTGTTTATTCAGTTCTCCTAGCCAAAGAATCGGAAGACAGATCCTCGTCTTCAGTGTTTTCCAGTCCCAAACACATCCTATTCAGGTCTCAACATGGTCCCACTGAAGTTCTTTCTCATTTGAAAGTTAAAAAACAGTGGGTTAAGTGATAATGGGCCCACACAATGCATCTATCCATCCACTTCAAGGGGAATTTTAGGTACTTGGCACAGCCATAACCTTCATCTCTTTCCAAAGAAATGTCTTTATAAAAGGATCCTCTCTTTTTCCTCTCTTTATATTTTTATAGTTCCTAAGAGTCGGGGAGTTCTAGAGTTTGCATTACTGACTTCTTAGCCTCCTTTGTAATTTCTCAACTCCACTTAATATCTACATATATCACACAGATATCTCGATACAAACAGACATGAGGAGTCACAATTGAATTTTTTGTTACTCATTGTCTTAAAAATTTAAAAAAAAATTGTTTCACTGCTTTCCTGCAGCAAGCCCACCAGGAGATATATTATTACCTCCATTTTGCAGACGAGAAAACTAAGGCAGACCTACTAAACAACTTGCCTGTGTTCACCTGCTTAGTATCTGAGCCAAGCTGCAAACCTAAAGGACCTTATTCTTATTCACAACTGTAACCACTGTACTATAATACTAGTCACTGCATATTTACTTGGCAGTGTTCTAAAATGCAAGTGTATACCCTGATCAGCAGTTTTGCAATTTATTAAATTCTTAAGAGAGACATACATATTTCTAACATTTGGCAATCAATTAGGGCTTCATAATACCTTAACATAGGGTATCTGTGAGCACCTACTGGAAAGTCAGGCTGTGACTGATTTGGGAAGCACTGGGAAAAAGCACAAATTTGATATATTAAACTAATGCTGTGGATTAGAAGAGGGAGGAATGACTCTACTTGGATCTCATCCATTTTAATTCCTTTATTACAGTAAGCTAATCTGTGAAGGTGGTCACACATGGAAAGGTTGAATAAGAAGCCACATTATGTTGTATGGCTTTAAGTAGTTGGCAGACTCTGCCCCAAAGACAACATTCTACTCTGCTGTTGGATAATGAAGCTTCCCACAGCCAGAAATACTCTGTTTTAAGATTCTTTGTACATTAAAATATAACGCTTCTGAGAGTTAACACTACTGCTGGTCTTCTCCTTCCTCTGTGCGAATTCATGAGCTTCCTGGCAGAATTGAGGTGATAAGGAGAAGATGCAACATTTATGTTAAAATGGAGGGGAGAGAAAGGTTTCACCAAAACTGATCAGTTTCATAAGCCAGATTTGTCCACTTAGTAATTTTACTGATATAAAGATGGCTGTTGCTGTGGACTACTGACAGGAATGCTGAGGAATCACCCAGGCCAAAACAGTAGTTTCTGCCATAGTAGTGCAGGGAGGAAGAACTGGTGCGTCATAAGTTGACTAAAGTCTGGGCAGATTGCTCTGACAGAACAGGAAAAAAGACGCATAAAGGGCTTCTTAGGTTAAGCGTAACAAAGCATTTAAAATTTCTCCATGTAATGATATAATGGAGATCTTCAGTTTACCTCTGGTGCCAGAGAACTGGGACATTGACAACCTGATTGCCGTAGTGGCGGTCGCCCAAGATCAAGGGACAGGCCAATCTGAGAGAGTGGGAAAATTCTTGGTTCTAAGATATTAGATCCTGAGAAGAGAGGAGTGAGGAATTCTGAACAAACAGACAGCAGTGTCTGATTTTTCCATTTTATGTTGTCTCCTGGCAGCACCTTTCTGTCACTGCCAGATCTGCAGTGCAAGTCTCACTCATGTACAGTAGTGTGGTGTTGTTAAGTTTACCAAATGGGGAGGAACTTGTGTTCATGTTTGTGGTGATGGGTGAAATGGAAGAAAGACAACCAAAGATATGAGGGAGAATGGCATCAGGAAAGAAGCATCCTCCTTAGGAATATTCAGGCACATAATGACAGTAGTCCATGTTCTATAGATATCTAAAATGGGGATATGAAAATTGCTTTTAGCTACCAAAGGAAAGAATGACCACAGAAGAAAAAATAATGTTTTGCTATTTTTAAATGTATACAAATGCAATTTCACATAAAAATATATGCATCTATAATGTATCTACTATATATTTTTTCTTATGCAATTTTGACAATTATATTTTCTTTGATCTAGGCAGAGTAGACACATGTAAGAGAGTGAAACAACTATTAATGTTCAAGAGGAATATTCTTTCCAGGCATGGTGGTACATACCTGAAATCCCAGCACTCCAGGAGGCTGGAGACAGGAGAATTGTCAATTTGAGCCCAGCTTGGGCAACTTAGTGACATAGCAAGATTGTGTCTCAAAATAAAAGCAGGGAGGAGGGGGATGGGAATTAGCTCAGTGTGAAGGCCTTGAGCTCAATTTCTAGTACCGAAAAAGAAGAAAAAAGAAACATTCTTCAAAAAGATGCCAAGGCAAGTCTGCAAAATCTCTTTGGAATTTTTAACTCACTTATAATAATTTATGTGCAAGAAACGGGATTTTAAATCCATTGGAAGGTGCACTTTCCCATACACGGGATGGCTTCTCCCCTGCTGACTTGCCATAGTGAGGCATCTTCTCAGTACATATGTTATGAGAACCATGTTACTTCAGTTCCTCCACATGCTCAGACCTTGACGTTTAAAAAATGCTAGCGATGAGAAAAATTTATTAATTCTCTTCTCTTGTTTTTGATCATTCTCATTTTAATTTTAATGCACTAGTTTTGTATGTAAGTAAGGTGTTTAGCCAGAATTCTCATTGATTAACTTTTCCCCTTAGTTACAACTCACCCATCAAGGTCAGGCTCCCCAAGGAAGTAGCTGAGAGAACATATAGTGCACACATGTGCCAAATTATTCTCCAGGCTGAGAAATTAGCTAAAAATGAATAATATGCTTCAATTTAAACCTGGCGGGGGGAATTGTACTTTCATCCCCAAATTGGAATCAGATTTCCTCTGCTGGGGCACTTCCAGCTTTTGGCATAGCCAATGAATGAGGCAAGCTTGGCTCCTCATGGCTCAATAGCAAAGCTGGGTTCATGTTATAGCTCCATGGGGATTTGTGGGAAAGGCAGAGATGAAGATAAAGCTAATGGGAGAGTCCTGGATCTTGCTTTCATCACCAAATAAATGAACATCAACAGAGCCTTAAATAAAGGCAGCACAGTCTATTCTTAATGCTCGGTTTTAACATACTCACTACGGATCTACAGTTATGTCTGGATACGTGGTGAGCACATTTCATTTCTCAAGGAGAAATTCCTTTTCTGTTAGATTAAATGTATCTATAAAAAAGCACATTTGGCTCTGGATTTTTCTTTGCATTCCAGGGTAAAATTTCTGTGGCCTTCAGTCCTTTTATTACTAGAGAAATGTGACAAAAGAGGAAGGAAGAGAAAACGAACATGAAATTTATCAGTGATTGGGTCACTGAACACCTTTTAAAAGTGCATCAATACATTTTTTAAAAGTGTATTTTATTTAGGTAAAACTGAAGCTTATTAAAGAGAGATTAAATTTTGTTGGTGTTTTTCTACAACTATTACGAAACATCAAAGCGATTTTCAACAGTGACTTCAGACAAGAAATACCTGCAGTGTTAGTTAATCAAACTAGTATTCAAGTCCCTCCATGGACCAATTAAGTCCCCGTCTTTTGAGGCTGAGGTGTAGACAGGGGTGAGTTTTGAAATCTCCAGATGATTCTAACGCGCAGATAAGGTGGGGCTAGTACATTGTCTTAGTGAGACTAGGTTTCATTTGCTATTTTAAGAAACCATTACATTGTTTTAATCACCATACAACTCCATGAAAACACTATCACTTCACTGATTTAGCAGTTTTTCTTAAATAAATTACCATCAACCTATTCTGTGGCTAATTGGAAAAAAACCTTTGTTGGAAACAAGCAAATTTTTTAAAAAGTGCCAATTCTGTGCACCTCTATTTCATTCCATTTGCCAGAAGTCCTTGAGACTTGCTGATTAAAATACCATGAGATACCTTTGAATGTATGACATGTCCCCACGCTTATAATAAGATTTTTTTTTGAAGAAGGGAACAGAAAAAGAAAATGAAAGAGATTTCTTTGAATAGGGCATTTCTATTTAAAGAGCATTTTATCATGATAAAAATTATAAAAATATAGTTCAAAGGTATATTCATTAAAAGTAATGGAAACTAGTTTCTATGTGTGTTCAAGACTGTCTTCGCATAATAGATGTACAAAAGAGGTGCAAAGCAATATTCCTGTTTCTTTTTGCTTAGAAACTCCCTGGGGAGAGCTTTGGTTTCCTTCTATAAAAGATGGTCATATAGAACCTCAAGGTGACTGAGAACAGTAAATGTCATATTGGAAGAAAAATTGATTTGTGGGTTACAATACAATATTCTTTTCTATAGAAATTTTGCCATTATTCCATCCTATTAACCTTGAAATTTCATATGCAAATACATATATCAACTGGTAAATAATGCAAATATAATCTGTAACATTTGCCAAGGAATTATTACGCTTTGGATTCTTGATAAGTACTTTGTATTACTTTATTAAGCCTCCATGGTGACCCAGTGAAAAAAGTGCAGTTATTATTTTTATCCTATAGGCATGAAAATTGAGGCTTAAAAGTCTTCCAGAAATTTCAACCAAAGATTTTCCTCAGATCAGAAAATACTTAAATTCATTGGGTAAATATTTGTTTAAGAATCCAGGTCTATTTTTTCCTTTATTTTTTTGAGTATTCTCTTACCAGAGTTAATTTGCATGTGGATACACAAATACTGAGCGAGGATCACCATTGTTACTTTTTCAGAGCACTGTACCTGGGCATGCTGGATTCTAGACCAATATAACAATCATTCTCTCTATGACCTTTCCATAGATTCTGACAGGCTGAAAAATGAAAAAAAAACAAAAATGTCCCTCGAACTCTCAGAGTACAGAGTGAACTGTGCTTGCATCCAACATTGTAGGCAGGACAAAGATACTAAGCAAATACCGCAGCAACCACGTACTCTTTTCTTTACAATTCCACCTTTGACTTGTCAAATGATCTCAGTGGTTATAATGAAATTTTACTACACTACTACCCTCTTACTCAAGGTTTCACTTTCTGCAATTTTACCATAGTTACCATCAACAACAACCAGTCTGAAATTATTAATATTTGTCTTTACGCTGCCAAGCAAGAGACAAAGACCACATTCATTAACTTTTTTTTTTTTAAGGTACTAGGGATTGAACTTGGGTCATTAACTTTTATTAGAGTACATTTATAGCTATTCTATTTTGTCATTACTGTTAATCTTTTAGTATGCCCAATTTAGAAGTTAGAATCTGTCATAAGGGCACAGGTACAGGAAAATGCACAATACAATATAGGCAAAGTGCAGTATTTTTTGTGGTTTTATGCATCCCCTGGGGATGATTGTATTCTGCAAAACTGACAGTTCATTGGCCTGTATCTTGGGCACATTGTGAGTGAGAAAGCCAGAAGGAAAAAAGCAAGAGAAATATAATCACCTTGATGCTGACTGGGACCCTTGTTTTGGTTTCCTTTTAGCTTATTGTTAATTTCAAAGTTACTTATCAAAATATTTAAGGAATGCAAATTTTTTCTTGTGAATTCCAAGCTCAAATTCCAGTAGTGGGAATGAATTCAAATAGACTGCCGCGATTTGTTGAAGGGATCATAAAAGATAGCTTGCTACGTTTGCAAAAGCTTTGAGGACAAGAACGGGGATAAAACAATGATATTTGTTTAGTCTTTTCCTATATCCTCTGTTGAAACCACAGAAGGGCCTGGGGGATTTCTTGGCAGAAGCAATATTGTAAATGGCCGATTAATTGGCATGGAGGGCAGTGATATGAAACAGTCAGGGTCTGCACATTTTTTTCAGCAAGCAGTCCAAGAAGATCTGATTATGTCTGCTTATCTGAAATCATCTATGAAATGATTCGTTGCTTTCTGTAAAGAAGTGAGGTTGGGTTAGGATTGTCCATGTATTCGGAGATAGAGACGGAATATCAACCACATGGGAGATAAGCAGGGGCCTTTGCTAAGTACTACAAACCATCACAAGCAATATTAGCTTTGTCTTTGATTACTCCCTAGGTACCAACCTTACAAAAGGTAAATGCTGTGATTACCTTAATCCACAACTGTGCTCTGTACAAGGCCTTAGAAGGTGGCTGGCTCTTAGCCCATGCCATGGAGCCCTGTGTTTGGAACATTTGCGTCAAATCAGTTCACTGCTAGATGCTCTTGACATACCTATGGTGAGGTGGACGAGGCACATAAGGTCACTGAATTTATGAGAAACCCTGGTTTCAAATGTTGACCCCAAGATCTTCCTAATTTGTGACTTTGGGCAACTCTCCTAACTTCTCTGCAGCACAATAGCAGCACTAAGGCCTTTCTGGAAATGACAGTGCACTGCCTGTGATCTGGCCACTCCCTTCTCTGCTGGTGATCCCCTGCCAATCTCAGTCACCACAATGGCCTCAGGGAGCAGTCTGTGGCAAAGCGACATACCACATGTCCCACAGAGCCCTAACCCAAGAGCAGCAGTTGAGTTTTCTATTGTATTAATTTTCTTTCCAGAATCTTGGATTTCAGTAGAAAATGCTTTCACCAAGAGTTTAGCTAACAGGCTAGAAACCACCTCAGGAAAGATAATATGAAAAAAACTTTAAAGAATGAAAACACACACATTCCTTGAAGGGGAATTGTGACATTTTATACTTCTAAAGCATCTATTGATTCTTTACTTTAATTTAATCCTTTACTGTTTTCCAAAATTGTTAAAATACTGAAAATATTTTACAATAAGAAAGATAATACAATTAATGCAAGTAGAGAAAAAATTAAAACATTCATGAAACCATCACCCAGCTTAATAAAAAGAATACTACCAATGTGATTAAAGCCCCATACCCTGCCTGCCCAATGTATATTTTCCCCTCTATGACCACTTACTACCTTAAAAGATATAATTATTATCCTGATTTTTATAATAATCACCTTCTTGTTCTGTTTTTATAGTTTTACTATATTAAGCACTCATCTATAATATGATTCACTTTCAAGAACTATTTTCAGACTAGTACTCCATTGTGTATAAATGCAATGTTTTCAGGTAAACCTTAGAAACAGCCCAAATGCCCATCAACTGGTGAATGGATAAAGAAGATGTAGAGTTTTTAAAAATTAAATACTACTCAGCCATAAAGAATGATAAACCAGAGAAAGCTAAATGGATGCAGGTTGAGACCATATTTTTAAGTGAAATAAATAGGACACACGTAGATACTGAATAGTTTCTCACACTAGCGTAAATGAGGAGCAAAATGTATAATAGCTAGTGTAAAATAGGAAGAAAAGGTCTAATAGGGAAGGGAAAGTAGGGAGGTGTGTGGGGAAAGGAAAGAAGGGAAAGAAAAAAAATGGGGAAAGAAGGAAAAAAGGGAAACAAAATTTTTGTAAATAGGGAGGGGTGGAGGGATGGAAGGGAAGAAAGGAATGGGGAAAAAAGAACCAAGATACTTCACGCTCAGGTACAAATTGCCAGTTATGAATGTAATCATAATGTATACCTAAAATATACTAATACACTTGATGAAAAAACATCACATTCTCTTTTTTGTTTGTTTTTTTGAGACAGGGTCTCACTATGTAGTTGAGACTGACTTGGAACTCACTATGTAGCCCATGATGGTCTCGAACTCACTGTGATCCTCTTGCCTCAGCCTCCCAAGTGCTGGGATTACAGGCGTGCGCCATCACACCTGGCAAGACTTTGATTTTATACCTGTGTCCTCTTCTGAACCACATGGTGTAGACACTCAGTGGTTGTCCAGAGAGAAGGCATTTATTTTATAGACACTTTGATTTTCTGGGGGTCAAATTTCTAGTATTAGTGGGGGGAAATCCCAGGCTGCTCTCACCCATGATGTGGCAGGTGTGAACTTACTGTGAAGAAGGAGCATCCTGTAAGTGCAGAGGCCGAGCCAGAACTCCACGGACCAAGCCCACCCTCGCACTGAGCCTGACACAGATTGCTACGTTGGAGAATTCATACAGAGGTATCCACAAACTATGTCTGTGAGCATCCTGTTGAAATTCCGATGTCTGCAGTCAGAAGAGGTGGGGAGGGCAAAGGACACTGATTTTCTGACGTACTCACATGACATCTTAGCCTCACCGGTAATTTCCTACTATTCATTTGGTGGAACCCTAAGCCGAGTGTTAACCTCAGGACCCACACTGCTATTGGAGCAGGGAGAATGTCAAAGGTTAAGGAAGGCATGGGTTGGAGAATGTGGTTTGACCTGATCATACTCCCCTTGAGGACACCTGAACCTTGAAGAACATCAGACTCAGATCTCCTAAGGCATCCTCTCTTCCAGGTAGGACCCAAGATATCCTTCCCTCTCCCTTTCTCTAATGTTTACCGGCTAACTCTCAATCTCAGCCCTTACTCCAACTCTACTGTACCATTCTCTAAATCCGTGTCCCTTCCTCTAAAAAGGAGTAGGCAAATGACTCTTTAAACAAGAACTGTCTTGCAGTATAATTTATTACAATAAACCATCAGCTTAATAAATACAACTATTTGAGTTTTGACTAAAAAACAATCAAGATATAGAACACATTTGTCTCCCCTCCCCACCCGGTTTCTCTTGTCCTAATAAAATCCATCTACACACTGCCTGTGGCACCAGGCAACCCCTGATCTTCTTTCTGTCATTGATTTATTTTCATTTTCTAAATTTTAAACAACTGAAACAATAGAGCATATACTATTGTTTATTTCAGTCAACATAATTCTGAGGTTCACTTATGTTGCTCCATAAATCACTATTTGTCTTTTTTTACTGCTGATTAGTTATTTCTTCGTAATGATATATGAAAATCTAATTCATTAACTTGCTTAGTTGACATCCAAATTTTTGACTGTTATGAAAAATGCTGCCAGGAACATTGATGTACAATTTATTTTGTGACTCTGTGTTCTCATTTATGTTGGGTAAATGACTGGTTTAAGTGTAGGTAGGTATAGGTTAAACTTTTAAAAAAGCTGCTAGATATTTTTTTAAATTGATTTTCCTATTTTATAACAAACCAGATGTTTCATATTATCACTAGCATTTGATAGTCATTTTAATTTTAGTTATTTCAATGATTAAATATGGGATCACATGTCATCTAAATTTTTTAATCGGATGATTTACTTTGTTGAACACTTTCTCATATGCTTATTATCTGTTATATATTATTTTCTTATTACTTTCAATTTTTCTCACTTATTGAGTAGATTGCCTTAGTTTTGCATTGCAATACATACTTTTTTATCCTCATCATAAATTTCTGAGAGAGATCTACATATTATTAATATTTTTCCCATTTTGTAATTTGCTTTTTCACTTTTATAATGATACCTTTCAAAGAGAAAATAATTTATAAAATAAAATTTATCAATGTAAACAATTTGTAGTTTGTCCTGTATATATTTTGTCTAAAAATATTTGCCTAGGACCAGGGATTTAGCTCAGTGGTTCCACCATCTGCCTTGCAAGAGCAAGGTCCTGAGTTCAATCCCTGCCACACACAAAAAATTTGCCTGTCCCAAAGATGTAATGATTTTTATTCATTTTTAAAGAAACTTTAAATTAATAGTATTAGTTACAGGTATAAATTCTATTTCAGGCTCTATGATATTATTTCAATTATTTACATAATTTTATGTACTATAATATAAAATATGACAATTTTTAATACACCTGCATTCATTCACTCCAGCATGTTGAACTACAAATATTCGTATTTATAACTACTTGTATTTGTGCTAAGATAAGCATGAATTCACAACAGTGCCTCCAACTCCAATCCATTAGTATATGGACGATTTTAGATATTAGCACTGCTAATAGGCATACAAAGGTTGTTGGTGGGTTTTAATTAGTCATTTTATTTGTTTAATACATGCAAATTTATTCATAATTTCCTTCCGTTTTGTCCTGATTTGGTTATTTTTGCCTTTAAGAGAATTTGTTCATCTTGTTTAAATTGTCAAATTTATTTTCCTTCTAGTCTTCTTTGTCCTTCTTATGTTTCAGTCAATCTGAAAACATTCGATTTGACCCCTTTGCTGTCAACTCTTTGTCTCTTCACAGACTGACGTTGTTGTTTGTTTCGTCTCCCTGAAAGAGGGGCAGCATGGCTCTGATATTGTTGGCTGCTAGTTAGAGCGAACTAAAGTGAGGTGGGCACTGAGCAGAAGAGCTCTAGACAACATAGTATTTACATCAGTAAAATCTGTCTTCCGTCCTCATCAAGGCTGGTGGGGCCTCACCTGCACTCACAACTGCTACATCATGACACTGTCTTTGGTGAAAACGTCTTTGTGCATTTGAAAATGTGGTCTGACTATTCTGAGGCTAGCTCTTTAAAAGTACCAGTAACATTATGGTTAAATATTAATATTAGATTAGCTATATTCTGGTATAGTTTAGATACGTTCATATGAAAGAAAATGCTGTGACTCTGTCCAGTGATGGATATGTTGAGTACAGCTCACTATGTGTATGGATATATATATATGCATATAAACATGGATATTTACATGAAAGTACCATGTTTACATCTTAATTATTGACAATACATAAAAATATTGTTTCTGATGGAAAATGAATGAATGAATAAATAAATAAATAAATAAGGTAGTGAATATAACTACCAAGTAACCTAAACTATGACTGTGCATGTATGATATGAATATATATATATATATATACACACACACACACACATATATACACACAGAGTAAAATCTTGATTTGTGAGTAAATTGTTCTGTGAGTGTTCCACAAGAAAAGCAAACACTTCTAAGTTTTAACTGGATAAATAAGCAATATCATGCACTAAGAGTAGTATGTGACTGTGAGCATCATACGGTTACAATGGAGCCAGTGGTTCCTCTCTCTCTCTCTCTCTCTCTCTCTCTCTCTCTCTCTCTCTCTCTCTCTCTCTCTCTCTCTCTGAGTGATCATCTCCCAACAGCAGAGGAGGAGAAGAAAAAAGCAGAGGAATCCCTCACTTCAAATCAGATTAGAGGGAATGTGGCAAATGTGAGAAATAGTGCCAATTTTTGTACAAAAGCACCATTTGAATAAGGCTATAACAGTGTGAGCAATGAATTTGTTTAACAATGCAATGTCACATTTCCACAAAATTCTCAGAAGGAGGCAAAAGCAAGTGTCATTGGATAGAGTCCTTGTTAATGTCTCATGAAAAGAAAACGATTTCATTGAGCCAATACATAGCAGCGATTCTGGTAGTGATAATAATAGTTGTCTTACACAATAACCAACCTTCCTCTTTCTTGTCTTCCTCATGCTAGTCACAAAGATTTTCAAAGATAAGTGCAGGTTAATTATATTTTGTATCTTATTTATAATGTTGAATTATATCACAGCATTATAATCATTTTATATGAATATTTTGGATTGGAAAATGAATCATCTGAGTTTCTATTATTTTGCTTTATCATATGAGGACTTTTGACTATGATCACTTTGCTAGAATGAAGGACCAAGTTTTTACACACATATAGCTATACATATAGTTTTTTAAAAAGTGTTTAAAGGTGTCAAAATCCTCCCTAGATATAAATTCACATAAGCAGAAAAATTTTATTAAAAATTTGATCAGAAAAATCTATTGCTTAGTGAAACAGAGGTATTTATTCAGAATGAGAATCAACAGTCCGTCTTTATATACTATTTATTTATTTACTTACTTATTTATTTTTGAGACAGGGCTTTGCTATGTAGTTCAGGCTTCTCTTAAACTCAATATGTAGCCCAGGCTGGCCTAGAACTCTCAGCAATGTACCTGTCTCAGTCTCCTGAATGCTGGGATTAGAGATGTGTGATACAGTACTCAGTTTTCTCTATATTGACCCAGAGAAAACATATAGCATTTAGTACCATTTCCCTGAAATATCCCTTTTCTGTTCCCAAGACTGGCCAAGTCAAAGGGTCATTATAAGCAAATAAGACTATAATGTCCCCATAGGAATTATATGAGGGACACTGGGAACAGAACCAGCTAGTAATCTGGAAAAACTGCCTCCTCACTTATATGCCAAATTAGCTTTTTTTTTTTTAATGTTAGTCATACACTAGAACTAAACAGTGTAACAATGCTATGTACTTTAATCTATAACACCCACCTCCCACCTTCAGTAGCTGGGTGTGGAGCAGAGCATATGGAGTGGTATAGTCCAAACTGGCCATCACTGGACTGTCTAAACATTTTCTGGCAGGTAAATCCTTGTCTAGCTCATTACCATTGGTCTTGAGTAGTGCTGCTGTTAACCTGCAACCCTTGTAGATTTTGCCAAATAGCAGTGTTAAAGAGCACACAGCCCTTGTGGACCTTTAGAGTAATGCTGTTGGACTCCTGTGTGCTTTTTGTGGACCTTTCCTTGTTAGTAAGTAGAGTATCACTTAGCCCTATTCTCCTCTGTTAGTACTTGTCCACAAGTCTTTATAAATCTCATCTCTTACATCATCTCTAGGTATTTTCTTTGTTCCCTGGACAAACTTCTCCAGTGACCCTGCACACCTGGCCTATGAAAGCCTCTTAAAAACATTTTTCTTAATCTGTTTTGAATCTAACAGGCTTTAAATTATATAACTAGTAGATGAACTATCCTTTGTTTCCCTAAATAAAATGAGTGAGGAAGATATACATATTTTAGTAGGATATCCAATATTTTAGTTATGTTAGTACAGAGAGATTCAAAGAATGAAACAAAAGCTTAGTTAAAATTTTCCTCCTTGGATACATTTGTATTTAATAAAGTGAAATTTATAATGTATTGGGCTACAAAATGCAAAACACTAAAAAAAAATGTAAAAAATAGAATTATTTCCTTTTGCCTACACCCCACCTCCCAGGCTTTCTCCAAAGTCGAATTGAAGGCTTGTACATATCTTAGAGTGAAGAGAGCAATGCATATACCCACCTCTCTCTCTTTAACCTGTATATTTTCTTTATAACAAAAATATAATTTTAAATATAGTATTCCAGATTTGACTTTCTTCATTTACAATGCGAGATAGTTACGTATAATCCTGTATATATCTCATTTATTTTTACAAAAGGCTTTTCTGTTACAGTCCTACAATTTGCTTAATCCCTATAAATGAATTCTGATTGTACTCCGTTTTAATGTTCTGTAAACATTGCAATTAACACTCATTTGTGATGATACTGCTATAGCACATACACACATGTACAATTGTACACATGTAGATTTAAAAGTTTGTTTTATTTATGCAGGAAAATTGTGCTTTAATTTTATGGTCTTCAGAGTTTTTATTAGCATATTTCTGTGTACACTCGTCTTGGAGACTTGGCACGGATGCATACAGCATCTTCATTTTTATCCCTCTTCTTTCTTCCTCCCCACCTTCTGCCTCCCTACCCAAGCCCTTTACGTGTCAAAAAAAATCTAGCTCCTTTTTTTCTACCATTTCTCCTTTATTTTGTTCTTTAACTAATGTATATTTTAGATTACTCAGAGATACAATGTAATACTTAGACTTTTGTGTCTGATTTATTTCAATTTAGTCTCAGGGTTCATCCTTTTGTTTTGTTTTTTTTTTTCTTTTTGCATATGACTCAAATTTACCCTTCTTTATGCCAGAGTAGTACTTCACTGTATTAAATACCACAATGTCTTATCCACTCATTTGTTGATGGCCATGAAAGCCACTTGCATAAAGTAGCCTTTGTGATTGTGCTGCTATAAGCATGGGTATATTTGTATCACTATTATAGCACGAAGAAATATATTTGAGTGAAGTAAAATTTCTATTTTGAGCTTTTTGAGGAATCCTTATACTGATTTCCACAGAGTTGTGCTAATTTACATTCCTGCCAACAGTTTGCAAGTGTTATGCTTTTTCATTACATTTGTTGGTTTTTGAGTAGTTGGTAGTAATCATTTTTACTGGAGTAAGATGGGATCTCAGTGATGGTTTTGTTTTGTTTTGGTTTTTGGTGCTGGAGATTGAAGGCTGGTACTTGAGCTTGCAAGGCAGGCAGTGGAATCACTGAGCTAAGTCCCCAGCCCCTCAGTGATGTTTTGATTTGCATTTCTCTAATGTTCAAAGATACGTAATACTTTTTAATGTACTTACTATTCATTTGTACTTCTGAGGAGATTATATTCATTTCTGTTGCTCATGTTTTGATTGGGCTTTTTATATTTTGTGCTGTAATATTTTTGAGTTCTTTATATATTCTAAATATTAATATTGTTTCAGGGAATAACTATTACCATTCTATAGATTGTCTCTTCACCCTGTTCTTTTCTTTGTAGGGCAGAAGAATTTTAATTTGATATTATCCCTCTTCTTTATTCTTGTAGTCTATCATATACAATTGAGATTCTGTTCAGTAGGCCCTTGCCTATACAATGTGTTCTACAGTTTTACCAATATTTTTTTCTAGCATATTCAGTATTTATGTTTTTATTTCCAGGTCTATTTTGATTTGATTTGAGTGCATGGTGAGAGATATGGATCTAGATTCATTCTTCTGCATATTCATAACTAGTTTTCTAAGCAGTCTTTCTTAATCAATCATCAGTCCAGCGTTTTAAATACTGAAAATGGATGACTGAAAATTGCCTATTTTTTCATTAATTTTTGTAATATAACAGGAAATATAAATATGACAATGTTATCAAATTTATTCAACAAATTTTTCTCTGCATGACATATCTTAAAACATTTAATACACAATGCAACATTGCAACTTGGACAGTAGTGTCTAGTCTCTTTCCAAATTATTTTTGCATTATTTTCTTCCTTGGAACAATGGATTTTACACTGTCTTGTTGGCCTTTCATCTTTTCTGTGGGTGATATAATGTCAATAAAATGTCCAACCAATAAACATAATGGTTAAGATGTTGATAGACATCCTGTTTAGTGTTTTTCTATTCCATATTTTTCAATTATTTGGTCAATTAAGCCTAATCTAAATTGTAAATAACTTTTTGAATCTTCTTTTTTTCTCATTGAATTTATTGGTACATTTTAGGTATACAGTACAGTTACATTCATCACTGGGATCTTGTACCCTCACATGACATGCCTTGGTTCTCATTTTTTCCCCATACTCGAAAACCCCCTTCTTTTGAATAAATAACAAAAGAGTTCCATATTGTTTTGTCCAGAAGGTAAATAAATATTTTATAATAATATCTTTACTCACTTTTTATCACAGTACAGCTTGTTACATGTTGGTCAACTCTCTCAACACCACCCACAGAATTATTATAATCATTATAATACTGTAATATTGTGTTATAATCATTATAATAATGTAATTTTTAGTTTCATTTCTTTTTTCAGGCTCTATCATTTCTCTATTATGAATAGTTGATAATAAGAAGACATCTTTTTTGTCTTTCCATTTCATAACAGAGGTTTTTCTTCTCTGATATATAACATTTCTCTTTCTTTCAGGTTTTTCTTTCTGCAGGTCTTTTGATATTTCCCTCTTATTTGTCCTCAATGTGTTGTTTTGTATTATAAAAGAGTATCACTGAGTTCTGGAGAAGTATAAGAATTATTATCTAAATAGGAAGAAAAGGGCTAAAGGTGTAGGGGATGTGTGAAGGGTAAGGGAAAGGAAATAAGGGAAAAGAAAAAATATGAGAAAATGAAAAAAATGAAAATAAAGTATTTGCAAATGGGTAGATGAGGAGGGATGAAGGGAGGGCAGGGACAAGGGGAAAAAATGAGAACCAAGACCTGTCATGTAAAGGTACGAGATCCCAATGATGAATGTAACTGTACTGTATACCTAAAATGTACCAATAAACTCAATGAGGAAAAAAAAAGAATTATATCTAATGTGATTACTATAAGAGTTTTTATAGATTGTCACACCAAATTATAGATTATTTTTTCACAAATTAGTAAAAGAAAAAAAAGAACTTATTATTTTTAGATTTCCTAGAAGCAAATATTAAAGGTAAACGTAATTTTCTAAATAAAAAAGTATGCAAAAAATAAAACAAGTGAATAGACATACAAGTTCATCTTGTGCAAACAATAATTGACTGGTTGATATGAGACCTGCCCAAGTGATTTTTGGGCTAGTCGGTGCATAACAAGTGCACTCCCTGAGAAGTGTTTGAAGTAAGCCGATCAGTGGTGAAAAACACTGCCTTTTTCCAACATGTTTTTGGCCTCTTCATCAAATGGGTGAATTTTGGGTTGCCGTCTTTATTCTCTATTCTATTACATTCCCAAACATGTCTGTTTCTGTGCCAGGGCCATACTGATTTTATTTGTTTGTTTGTTTGTTTTGGTACAGGGGATTGAACTAGGGACCTTGCGCTTGTGAGGCAGGCAGTGGAACCGATGCTAAATCCTGGTCCCCATGCTGTTATTATTGGTCCAGTTTCATACTGTAACTTGAAGACCAGGATGATTTCTGTTTTACTGTGTTGCTCATGATTGGCTACTGCCTTGGCTATTCTGGCTCTCTTCTAGATCCATATAACTTTTAAAAATATTTTTTTCTTTTTATTGAGTTTATTGGTACATTTTAAGTATACAGTACAGTTACATTCATTATTGGTATCTTGTACCTTTACATGACAGGTCTTGGTTCTCATTTTTTCCCCTTGTCCCTGCCCTCCCTTCACCCCCTCCTCCCCTCCCCATTTACAAACTTTATTTCCATTTTTTCATTTTCTCATATTTTTTTTCTTTTCCCTTATTCCCTTTCCCCTACCCTTCCCACTTTCCCTACACTTTTAGCCCTTTTCTTCCTATTTCACATTGTTAATTATCTCATTAGGATCTTGTGTACTATTATACTTTTTCACACTAGAGAAACTATTCGGTATTTACACGTGTGATTTATTTAAAGCTATTTTTTTCTACTTCTGTGAAAAATGCTATTGATATGTTGATTGAAATTGCATTAAATCTATGTAACATTTTGGTAATAGGGCCAGTATGACAATATTAATTCTGGCTCTTGAAGAACAGGAGATGTCTTTCCATTTTCTAATGTCCTCTTCAATCTCTTGTTTTTAGAGCATTATCATTTTCATTAATTTTCTGTTTTTTCACTTGCATTGTTAGGTTAATTCCTGTGTGTTTGTTTTTTTAAGGCTATTGTGAACAATAATATATTTCTGGTTTTTTTCCTGGTGGATTCATTCTTGGGGGATTCATACATTGCTATTGATTTTGAGGAGGTTTATTTCATAAACTCTCATTTTGCTGAATTTGTGAGTCTTTTGCTGGAGGTTTTTGGATCTTTTATGTAAAGAATCTTGTCGTTTTTAATAAGGATCATTTGTTTTATTCTTTTCCTATTAAATCCCTTAATTTCTTTCTCTTGCCGGAGTGCTTTAGCTCAAGTTTTGAGCACTATATTTAGCAAGAATGGCGAGAATGCAAAATCTTGTCTTATTCCTGATTTTAGAGAAAATGCTTTCAGCTTTTCCCCACTTAGTATGATGTTGACAGCGGGTTTGTCATAAATGGTTCTTAACAGTTTAAAATGAGGTCCTTTTACACCTATTTTTGTCAGAGTTTTTGTCATGACCACAGTGGGATTTTTATTCTTTTTGTATGGTGGATTATATTTGTTTATTTTTTTTGTATGTTGAACTATCTTTGTGTCACTGGAATGAAGCTGACTGTGTCATGATATATGATCCTTTGATGATTTGTTGCTTTATGTTTGTTAAGTATCTTGTTGAAGATTTTGTGCTTATGTTCATTAAGCTTTTACAGTTTTCTTTTTTTTGTTGAGTTATTTTCCGATTTTGTTATCAGGGTAATTGGTAGTTTCAAGGAATATGTTTGAGAGTGTTCATTCCCTTTCAATTTCATGGAAGACTGAGAAATTCTCCTTTAATTTCTTGTAAACTCCAGTTGTGAATCTATTGCATCAAGGGCTTTGCTTAATTCATAGGGCTTTTATTACTATCTCTGTGTCATTACCTGTTATTGGTCTGTTCAGGGTTTTTATATCTTCTTGGCTCAGTTTGGTAATTCGTATGTATCATGAAATGTACTATTTCTTCTAGATTCTTAATTTATTGGAATATACAATCTCAAAGTAGTTTCTTATAATTCTCTAAATTTTGGCAGTTCTATCGTGATTTCACCTTTCATTTCTAATTGCAGTGACATCAGTGCCCCTTGGCTTCTTTTGGTAAGTTTGACTAAGGGTTTATCAATCCTGTTTATCCTTTCAAAGAGCCAACTCTTTGATTCATTGATTCTTTGTATGATTATTTTAGTTTCAATTTCATTATTTTTCATTCTGATCTTTACAATTTATTTCCTTCTACTAGTCTACTATTTTCATTTGATTCTATAAAATTTAAAAATTCTTCCTTGATTTCTCTTGTGACCTACTGATTATTCAAGAATGTATGACTAATGTCCATATGTTTGCATGGTTTCTTCACTCTTTATTTGAAGTTTCAATAATGAATGAGCCTGAGCACCCTTTATAAACAGGTTGTATGACTTTCTATAAGTTATTTCCGTATCTTTTTCATTTTTTATTTTTAGTATATGTCATTTTTATCAGGTTAATTTGATGAAATGTAAATCAAAGAGTTTTATAAATATGAAAAATACTTTTATTGGATATTTTGAGATTTTTGTATTTTAGCATAAATGTTTTAAATTTTCATGTTATAAATGACTTCAGGAAAAGAATTTACCTAGCCATGTATAACTGTGTATCTCCCAAGGAGTGTCTTAATTTCTTTCTCTGAAGTTATATCTTATTATGTACATAAAGATTCTTCTCCTGTGAAAGGATGGCTCCATATTCTTTTACCAAAGGAAAGGAAGGGAGCAATTTCTTGGACAGGTTGCTATACTCCATGTAAACATCTTGACCAAGCGAATCTGGTTTTCTCCTCATGTTTGGATAAAGAATTATTTTTAGACTTTTCCTTGCTTTCCATTTAATTTGGGTCAAAAGAAGTGTGAAATAAACACTAAAGAAATGTGGAGGCTTTTTGTTAAAATTTCAAAATTAGTATGTAGATAACATGTAACGTATTTTAAGACTCTAGAAAGTCTTGGTAATTTTTATTTTGTATAGGTGTTTAAAACTTTCTGTATGTTTTCATCTTCACTTAAACCACCTTACCAGCTTTAGTTTGGGGCATTTGTACTAAGGATAACACTTTTTTTTTCCATTTCTGGAGAAATCAGTTTTATCATAGGAACTCTTTCATAAAGAAATGAGCATATTTTAAGATTCCCAGACTTTATTTGCTTCCTCTTAGCTGAAACTGTGATAAAATGCAATACCATTTTTTGGAGATTTCTGGAGAACTTTAGAGAATATAGAAATAAGTTATTTAACCAAATGATTCCATGAAAGGAAGATTTTTCACAAGAGACAAAGAACTCAGTATAGGCCCAGCATTAATTTCCACCTAGCAATTCTTGGCCATGAGATTGCATTGCATGCTCGTTGGAAAATCATCCAGACCCTGGCAGAGCTTCTAGTCTTTTCCTCACAAGCTGCCTTGCTGTCTGGGGCTTCTGAGTCATGGATCACCAAGGGATATTTGGCCAGGCTCCTACCCAGCAGAGAACCTAACTAGTGGTTTGACACAAATGTCCTCATTTTCTAGAGTAGTACAACTTTGTAGGAATTTTTTTAAAATCTACACTTTGCCTAAAGAAAACACTCAAGTGAGATCTTAGGTAAATTATATTAGGTGATCATATTTTTCATCTTATAAATCTTCAGAAATTAATGCAAGAAAATTGTGGGTGACCTGCCATATGTGCTGGCTGTTTTTTATAAGCTCTGGTATGACTAAGAAACAGTTGTGATTTTTATAGTTCTTAGTGCTTCCATCAAGGCTGAATCAGAGCATAATTTCTAACTAAGCCAAATGTTCCATTGGATTGTTCCCATTCCCTTTTTTGTCTTAGTCCATTTTCTGTTGCTATAGCAAAATACCAGAGATTTAATACTTTATAAAGGAAATAACATTATTTTGGCTAAGGTTTCCAGAACAAAGCAACATCATCTGGCGAGGGCTGTATGCTGCTTAATCTTATGGCAAAAAGTGAAGGGGCAAGTGAATGCATGTAAAAGAGAAAATATTAGAGGAATATTCTTTTTATAACAATCTACTCTCAAAGCAACTAATCCAGCTCCTTGAAAATGCATTAAGTCTTCTTAAGAAGCTAATCATCTCTTAAAATCTCACCATCCACCACCATCACAAGGGCAATCAAATTTCAACATGAGTTTTGAAGGGACAAAAAATATTGAAACCACAGCACCTCCTGACTCCCCTTGTGGTTACCGAGATCACCAGCTTCCTTCTGATTGGATCAGATCCCTACTCAGCTGTGATTCCCATGCTCAGAAATTTCCTATGCTCCAAAATTACCTTCCTTTTCTTCCATTCAGAAATTACAAAATTCACTATTTTTCTTCTCTTTTCTATTTCACTTTTATTTTTATAGAATTTGGTTCTATTTGGTATTGAAATTTCCTTCTTTCTCCCTAGATTTGCATCTTGTAAGTTGTGCTCTTTACTTAGAAAAAAATAAATAAAACTGTACTTATAACCTTTCCTATGTTACAGACATCGCTCCTTCTCCATAGCTGTGATGAACCAGCAGAAGAGGAGGGAGCAGTGTGGAGAGCACGGTTTTATTCTGTAAAATTTGAAAATATGCGATCTCATATGTCTCATATTAGAAGATCATTTCCCAAAGGGCAAAGGTTTCCTTCTATTTTATTCTTCTGTATCCTCAGGCTCTGAAAAAGAATCAGTGCATGTAGATGCTCAGCAAATATTTCATGAATGAATGAATGATTTGTTCCCCTCTCTATCCAATTCTCACACATAATCCTCAATCCCAGAACCTGAGAGTGTTGGTTATCCTGGACGTTGTGTAAGTTTTCTGTGTAGTGCAGCCTAATGGTTTAATAGTTCCCACTTTTTAGTTTTTTTAGAGGATATAATATATGTAAAGTCTACGTAGAATAATCACTGAAATAGTAAGTCCTCACTATATTAACTATTATTCTTAACAAATTCTTTGATGGTAAAAATTCAATTATTATTGTTTGTTCATTTATAGTACCAAATGCTAAAATGTGGAGACTTGAAAAACAATAACTTTAAAAAAAAATGTAAGGCAGGGTCTTGCTTTGTAGTTCAGGCTCACTTTGAATTAATTACATAGCCCAGCCTGACCTGGAACTTGCAGCAATCCTCCAGCCTGGACTTCTGGAGTACTGAGATTACAGGCGTGTCGTCACATTTAGCCTAAAAACAATAATCATTTATTATGGCTCACCCTTTATGTGGATTTGGGTGTGGTATTGTTGTAGACAGGTAAATTAATTAGCTATCTTAAGAGAGTTAGACAGGGCCTCCCTTAAGGTGCCAGCCCTCAAGGCCCCAGTCCTCTAGGTGCCAGCCGTCCAGTAGCCAACACAGCAAGGAGCCAACATGGAGAACAATTGAGGCACATTCACTGGTTAGCATTTTAAAAAGAGGAGGCACTACTTATTCTTGAGATAGATAGCAGTGATTGATATTCTAAAAGGAAAATTCCTTGTAGGCAACTTATTTTCCCATTTGATCCCCATTTAGTCAACATTACCTGAGTGACTGTACTTGTAATCTTATTGGTTGGTCATGGTTTTGTCCCACCTCATGCCCACCTTGTAAATTTCCATTGGTTGTTACAGTTTTGTCCCACTTTTTACCCACATCACCACATTATTTTGCTGTATAAAACATTTCTGAAAAGTGGGGTAGGCAGGCAACCCACTCTCAGGTCCTATTTCTGTCTCTCTTAGACAGAAACTTGCTTTCTCTCAATAAATTTTTCCTGCTTTTAATCTCTGTTGTTCCTATAATTCATTCTTTGATTTTAGAGAACATCAACTCATGTTTTGAATACTTAGAAGGACTGGGAGTTACATCTCTTCCCCCTATATCAGTATGACTGAGTGCTTCTGAGTAAGGGTCTTTCTTTTGGAGTCAGACAGGGACACATGTTCAGCTGGGATTCACGGCCAGAGCATCCACTATGGCTTTTCCGTATGGCCCAGTGATGCCAAATGCTTTAGAGACAAGTGCCAAAACTGCAATGTAAAACCCAGTTACTTATTGCAAAGTGTCAACAACACAATTAAACACAAATACTGAGTATTTAGTTTAGAAAAAACAACTCACACATTAACATATTTTGTTTAAAAAAGAAAACACAGGTGCCATAGTTTTGCCACCTTATGCTTTTTTTTTTAAATTGAATTTATTGGTACATTTTAGGTATACAGTATAGTTACATTCATCATTGGGATCTTGTACCTTTACATGACAGGTCTTGGTTCTCATTTTTTCCCAATACCCCCGGTCCTCCATTCATGCCCTCCACCCTCCCCTATTAACAAAGACTTTGTTTCCATATTTTCTTTTTCTCATATTTTTTTCTTTTCCATTATTTCCTTTCCTCTACCCTTCCCACTTCCCCTACACCTTTAGCCCTTTTCTTTCTATTTCACATTATCAGTTATACAATTTGGGTCTTATTTCCACTTTTGGTTTTTCACACCAGAGAAACTATTTGATATTTGCACGTGTGTCCTATTTATTTCACTTAATATTATGGCATCTATATGCTTCCATTTTCCTATGAATGACTCTAGTTTCTCATTCTTTATGGCTGAGTAATAATCCATTTTATAGAAAAACTACATCTTCATCCAGTCTCCAATTCATGGGCAATTGGACTGTTTCCAAGTTTTAGCTACTACAAACTTTGCTGCTATAAACATGGGTAAGCATATAGCGTTGTGGTATGATTCTTTTCTTTTCAAATGATACCCAGCAGAGGGAGAGCTGGGTCAAATGGAACCTTTAATCCTAGTTATTTGAGGTATTTCTATATTGATTTCCACAGTGGTTGCACCAGTCTTCACTGCCACCAATGGACAAGGGCTTGTTTATCCCCACAACCCCACCAACATTTGTTTTGGGTTGATTTCTTGATAGGAACCGTTCTTTCTGGGGTAAGGTGAAATCCTAGTGTTATTTTCATCTGCATCTCTCAAATGACCAGTGACATTGAACATTTTTTCATATATTTATTTGCTGCTTTTACTTCTATGTCTGAGAAATGTCTGTTCATTTCAGATGCCTATTTTTGAATTGGGTCTTTATATTTGGGGGTCTGGATTTTTGAGTTCTTCATATATTCTGGATAATAGTGATTTTTCTGAGGAGCGGCTGGTAAATTTTTTTTCCCACATTGTAGGATGTCTCTTATCTCTGTCAGTGGTTTCTCTTGCACTTCAAAAACTTTTTAATACAATGAGATCCCAGTTGTTGATTCTTTGTGCTAGTTTCCATGCTACTGAGGATTTGTTCATAAAATCTTTTCCTATACAAGTGTCTTTCAGCGTTCTACCTAACTAATCTTCCAGAAAATTTAGTGCTTCTTTTTTAGTACTTAGATCTTTAATCCACTTGGATTTTGGTTTAGTGCATGGTGAAAGATAAGGGTATAGTTATAATCTTTGGTACGTTGAAATCCAGTTTTTCCAACATGAATTATCTTTCCTCCATTGAGGATGGTTGACTCCTTTGTCAAAGATGGGTAGCTGAGTACAATTGGAGTTGTTTCTGTATCTTCCAATCTATTCCACTGATCCTCGGGTCTGTTTCTTTGTCAGTACCATGCTGTTTTGATCACATAGGCTTTGTAGTGTAGTTGTAAATTGGGGATTTTTGATACTCTCTGCATGTCTCTGTTGCCTAGAACTGCTTCTGCTATTCTAGGTATCTTCTTATTCCACAAGAACTTTTGGGTTGTTTTCTCTAGTTCTGTGAAATGTATTGTTGGAATTTCAATCAGGATTGCATTGAATCTATATAGCAGTTTTCTATTTTCTTATATCCTCTTCAATCTCTTTGTTCAGAGTGCTATAGTTTTCAGTGGAGAGGTCTTTTTCTTCTTTCATTAGATTGATTCCTAGATACTTCATTTTTTGGGGGTACTATTGTGAAAAGAATTGTTTCCCTAATTTCTCTCTCAGTGAGTCTGTTATTTGTGTATAAGAAGGTTATTGATTTTTTTAGTGTTGCCCTTGTATCCAGATACTCTACTGAAAGTGTCAATTAAGTCTAGAAGTCTTTTGGCAGAGTTTTTTTGGTCTTCTATGTAAAATATCATATCATAAGCAAATATTGACAGTTTAACTTCTTCCTTTCCTATCTTTATTGCCTTAGTTTCTTTCTCATGTCTAATTGCTGTGGCTAATATTTCCAGGACTATATTGAACAGGAGTGGTGATAGCTGACATCCTTGTCTTGTTCCTGATTTTAGCTTGGAAGTTTGCAGTTCTTGTTAATTTAATATGATGTTGGCTGTTGGATTTTCCAAAGATAGCCTTTATCAAGTTGAGATAAAGTCTATCTATTTCAATTTTCTGCATGGTTTTATCATAAATGGATGTTGAATTTTGTCAAATGCTTTTTCTGCATCTATCAAAATGATCATATGGTTTTTGTCCTTAACTCTATTAATATAGTGTATTACATTTACTGATTTATGCATTTTGAACCATTCTTGTATTCCTGGGAAAAATATGGTTTGCTCAGGGTGTATGATCTTCTTGATGACCTTCTCTATTCTGTTTGCCAGTATCTTATTGAGGATTTATGCATCTATGTTCATAGGGAGATTGGCCTGTAGTTCTCTCTTTTGGTTGGGTCTTTCCCTGGTTTGGGAATCAAAGTAACACTTGCTTCCAGGAATGAATTTGGAAGTATTGCTTCCCTTTCCATTTCATTGAAAAATTTAAACAGTAGTGGTGATAGTTCTTCTCTAAATGTCTTGTAGAATTCAGCAGTAAAGCCATCAGGACCTGGGCTTTTCTTTGTTGGTAAATTTTTAATTATGTTTTCAATTTCACTGGTTGTAATTGGGGTATTTAGAATTTTTTATCTTCTTTGTTCATCTTTGAGAATTCATAACTATCTAGAAATCTGTCCATTTCTTCTGTTTCCCATTTTATTAGAGTACAGGTTCTCAAAGTAGGTATTGATGATCCTCTGGATTTCTGCTTAATCTGTTGTGACTTCACCTTTTTCATTCCTAATTTCATGGATCTGAGCCTTTTCTCTTCTTTTTTTGATAAGTTTGGCTAAGGTTTTATCAATTTTAGTTATTGTTTCAAAGAACCAACTCTTCAATTTGTTCATTTTTTTTTTATTGTTCCCTTAGTCTCCATTGCACTGATTTTTGTTCTGATCTTTATAATTTCCTCCCTTGTACAAGCTTTGGATCTTTCTTGCTCTTCTTTTTCTAAGAGTTTAAGATTCATCATTAGGCTTTTATTTGAGCTCACTCTGTTTTCCTACTGTGGGCATTCACTGCTATGAATTTTCCATGTAGCACTGATTTCATTGTTTCCCATAGATTCCTGTATGTTATATTGGCATTATCATTTATTTCTAAAAACTGTCTAATTTCTTCATTAATTTCCTCTGTGACCCATTGATTGTTCAGGAGAGTCTTGTTCAATTTCCATGTGTTTGTGAATTTCTTGCAGTTTCTTATGCTATTGATCTCCAGCTTAATTGCACTATGGCCTGATAGTATACATGGGATAACTTCAATTCCTTTGCATTTATTTAAACATATTCTATGAGTTCGTATGTAGTCTATTTTGGAGAATGAACCATGTGCAGCCGAAAAGAATGTATATTCTAATTTTGTGGGGTGGAAAACTCTGTAGACATCTATTATGTACACTTGTTCAAAAGCTTGGTGCAGTTCTTATATTTTGTTGTTGAATTTTTGTATTGATGATCTGTCTATTAGTGACAATGGGTTATTGAAGTCCCCCACTATAGTTGTATTAGTGCTTATTTGATTTTTCATGTCCCTTAATATTTGTTTTGTATTATTGGGGCCATTAATATTTGGTGCATATGTATTTATGATTGTCATATCTTCCTCTTTTATTGTTCCCTTTACAAGGATGCAGTGGCTCTCTTTGTCTCTTTTAACTTGTTTTGGTTTGAAATTTACTTTGTCTGTGAATAAGATAGCTACCCCTGCCTTTTTCTGGGCTCCTGTCACATGGAGAACTCCTTCATGTCCTTTTACTTTCAGTCTATGAGTTTCTTTTTGAACTAGTTGTGTTTCTTGTATACAACATATTGTTGGATTTTAGTTCTTAATCCATTCTGCCAGTCTATTTCTTTTGGTTGGTGAATTAAGGTCATTAACATTGATGGAAATAGCTGATACATATTGACTTATCATTGTCATGTTATTTTCCTATTGTTGGCTCTTTTTAATTTCCCCCCTCTCCCTTTAGTTTCTTGCCTTACCTATTTGCACTGTTGAGCCTCATGGTGTTATAGCCTTCATTGTCTTTTTCTAGAATATTGTTTAGAATTAGTTAGAAAGCTGGTTTGGTATTCATGAAATTTCTCAGGTGATCTTTGTCATGGAAGTATCTTATTTTCCCATCCCTTTTAAAAGAGAGTTTTGCAGGACACATCAGTCTAGGTTGGAGGTTGTTTTCTTTTAGGGTTTGAAATTTCTCACACCAGGCTCTCCTTGACTTGAGGGCTTATGTTGAAAATTCTTCTGGGCTTTCCTTTGCATGTGCTTTGCTTATTTTCTCTAACTGCTTGTAGTATTTTGTTCTTCTGTTGGGTTTCAGGGATCTTGATTGTTATATGTCTAGGTGTAGATTTTTTTTTTTACATCATGGCTAGTTGGAGTCCTATGTGCCTCGCTTATCTGTATGTCAAATTCTTCCCCTCTGTTTGGGAAGTTTTCTGTCATTAATTCTGTGAACATTTTTTTTTACAACATTTGTACTTTCTCCTTCTACTTCATGGATTCCTATCAGTCTTATATCACTCATTTTGCATTGTTCAGGAGTAATTAGATCAATTTTTCATGATCCCTTACTGTTTTTAGATCACTGACCCCAATCCTTTCTATATCTGAAGTTCTATCTTTACATTCATTCATTCTGCTGGGAATGCTTTCTATGGAGTTTTTAATCTCTTCTATATCTATTTGAATCTGTTTCATGGATTCCATTTCTTTCCTATGTTGGGCATTCATGATTTTCATTTCTTTCCTATGCTGGGCATTCATGGCTTCTGTAATGGTCCTAAACGCATCTATTTTTTTTATATGTTTCTGTTCTAGAGTCTTTAATCATGTCTTTCTTTGTGCTCATCATCTCTATAGTTATCTGAGAAATTATTTCTGTTTTGAATTTTTCTAGAGCCTGATTGATCTGTTTTGTTACTTCCTGTGCTATGAGTTCAGGATGTCCTTGTTGTTGATTGTCAGACTTTTCTACCTCATTTCCCCTAGAATTTCCTATTGATGAAATGGAAGTCTGTATTTTTGCCTTGCTTAAGTGTTTTCTCATTTTTATTTTTGTTGTTGGGCTGTCCTTGGTTTAATTCCTGGGTTAGTACTTTGATCTTCCTGATATAGCTACTTTTTAGGTTTTTAGTTTATAATGACTCAGAGACACTCTCATTTTCATAATTTCAGGAAGGACAACTGATTAAATCAATCACAACACTTTAGCCCACTTGACTTGATACGATCAGCAACACAATAGCATCAAGCACAGCTTAGAACTTGACAATTTGTGGTAGTTATTAATGTATCACCTTTAACTATGTGAATTAAATCAAAATTGAGGACCAGTCCGAAACATGTTTATAGTGAATAAACTCTTCAATATAGCAACTTTACCCTTCAGGATGGTGACTTAGAGTCAGGAGGAAAGGAATAGATAGGTAGAAGGATAGGAAAGAAAAGGTTTCAAGTGAAGCCAGAGGACACAGGATGATCACACAAACTCTAGAAAACTGTTGAAGTCAAGAGTGAAAGACAAAGTTCAAGAACAAAAACAAGAATAGAACTACATCAGTAATAGGGCAGCTATAAATTGTACTCACTTTTCTTTGAAACTAATGACAATCAAAAGAAGGAAAAGCAGAAAAGGAAAAGAAAGAAGAAATCTGAATTAGGACAGGAACAGGAACAAAAAGGGAGATGAAGAACAATATGGGTGAGCAAGAGATTGAGTGGGAAAAAGAAGGAAGAATAATCAAAATAATTTGAAGAGTGGGGAAAAAAATAAAATTTTAAAAGTTAAAATTAAAAATAAATGGGAAAGAAAGAAAAAATAGAAGGGCTTCTTTCAGGTTATATCTCTGCTGTCACAGTAGACAATGTGGGAAGCAGTGTATAGAACTAAGGCAATTTGTCTCAGCTAGGCAACAGTAGACCCCTGAGATTCAGGCTGAATTCTGGCCACAAGGCCCAAATTGACCTCCCTGCCTTGCTGCAGGGTTAAACTTTGCAAAGTTCTATGGCAGGTCACAGCTGCTCTTCCCATGAAAATAATCCAAGTTCTGATGGAAGGTGGTGATCCCTCCAACTTACCAACTACAGAGCTCTAGTGTGCCTTTATTGCAGTTGTTCACTTCCACTCTATCTTCTGGAGCTCAGTACAATGGCCTTTATGACCACCTGTGCCTCTGCAGTGTGGATCTAGGTACCAGCACAACTAGGAGGCCTGAGAGTACAGGGTGGAGGGATGCTGCAAAGGTGCCCACACAGCTGGGCAGTCCTCACTGGTCTGCTCCGATGAAGGCCTGGGGCTCTGGAGGGTGGGGAAGTGGCTTAGCTCCCCACTTTGGCTGCACAGTCCTCAATAGTCTCATGCTGGGCTTCCTTGTAAGGTGATATTGAAAGAAAGACAGTGACACAGAGCAGCAGAGAGAGAAAAATATGTATTGCCTTTTACAACTTGGGCTGAAAATTATGCAGCACCACATCTGCCACATTTTATTTGTCAAAGTGTATAAAAAAAGTCGAGTTTACAAGAAGAGGAAAAAGAGCCTACATCTTGAAGGAAGAGAAATAATGTGCTATCACAAAAAACCTGCAGCATGTTATAGAGCCCCAGCTCTACACAACCAACTGGAGACAGGCCAGGCTATAGTCCAGTTGCATCATGACTGAACATCATCATGTTCAGTCCCTGAACACAAACTGAGATCAACCTACAGGTTGTTAGAATAGCGGAGTTCAAGCTAAGAAGGACTCATCAATTTAGACTGCAACTAGAACAAGATTGTGGGAGCCTTCTGAAAATGTTTGCCTATGGCAATAGGAACTGTTATGTACAAGTGCACACAAAGCTTTCACTGAATTGCTATCTGACACCATTTGAAGGGTGTTTAAAGAAAAAGAAGACTCCAAGTCAAAATTGAAAGTGCAAATTGCAAATGCTTCCCTTCCACAGTGGTAGAGCTATAAATACCAAGGATATTTCTGTTAAACAAGGAGTAAAATACTACAGAATCAATGAGAGGTGTTAGCACCAGGGAAAAACAGCATCTTAAATCCTTACACTAACAATTAAATCAGACACTTTTGACACTTTATCTGAGACACTCCCGGCAGTACTTTATTCTTCATGGCATGATTCAGAAACTCAGTGGGTGACAAGAAGATTTTGGAGGGTCTTCAGTTTGGCTTTCTCAACACACTTCCCAGAATATTTCAATATATTATCTTCAAGCTTAACAAAAGGTGATGGGTGAAAATGAGAGTTTCCATAAAAGTGCTCCATGGCCTCAAGAAGATAAAGAATTAACCTGCATGATCATAGTTGAATATCAACTCAATCAGAAAGGAAAGCCCTTCTCCATAAAACAAAAAAGGACTGTTCAGTGAGCTTGCTTGTTGCAGGAGATTGCAATATTGTGCAGAGGACAATCTGTGCTGCACAGAGCAATGGTAGAGAGGCAGGTGGTCAGTTATAGGACTAGTAAATGCAGTTCACAGAAGGCTATCTCATTGATGATTGTTTCCATGGCAGCAGCCATCATCACACTGCCAAAAATCCATGCTTGATCTGACACTGACATAAAAGCAGTTTTCAAAAGTAATGATGGCACCAGGTCTGCCTCAGATTCATGATGTAAATGCTATCACCTTTCTTTTTGGAAATCAAGGCTGGTAACATTTACAAAGGTTCGCACTGTAAGGAATTTGTACAGACCCCCTCTTTTACCTCCAGGACATCAAGATCTCTGGATATTTAGAAAATTCATCTTTAAGTTGCAACAGGAATCCAGCACAGTACAATACAAACTTGCTCTGTGCAATGGCCAGAAAGTTGATGCTCACAGTTTTCTGATTTTCATGCTAGCTCAGAAGGTTTTAAGTTTTTAAGTAACTGTGGTTAAGGGTCCCAAGAGGCTTATTATAGAAATTTAAAATAGACAAAATAAATGGTGTTCTGTATATTTTAAATGATTCCCAAAGTAAGTATAATCCATCATGATATATTTAGACGTGAAGAATGCAGTCAGTGAGATGGAATCCAGCTATCACTGACTCACAGAGCACCTGTCACTTGTTCCACAGCTGTCTCATGCTCTTTGTGTTACTGACCTCCCTTGCTTGACATTCTTTTCTAAGACTTGGAAAGAATGAGACTATTTGCATACTTCTTTGCTTAGATGAGGACAGGGAAGCAGCTACATATAAGTGATGGGAATTGCCTGGGAAAAGACTGAGGAAACAATGCTCTAATCAGATGATCTTTGAATGATTCCAAACATGTCATGAAATAACAGAATTAAATTGTGAAAAGCAAAGTGAAACAGAGCTTAGGAATGTAGTGTCCTCTTTTTATCCTCTTGAACAATGTTTTTCCTTTGGGCCACCCAACCTTTCCATGTGTTAACCATTATGGTCACGTGTCTCTGTAAGATCATGCACGCCGTCCTTTGTCTCTTGTGCAAGGGCTAATTTTATAATGTTGTAGCCAGCCTTCCTTAGAGAAATTTACAAACACATATTGCAGGTTTTAATTTAGATGAGCTTTATTTCATACAGACTTAGTGCTACAACTAGAATTCATTGAGCATAATGCTATAATATTTAGGAACACAGAGTTGGATCCCAGATCTATGCTTAAATCTATATTCTATCACTAAAGAGCTGTGTGATTTTAGCTAAAAATATTTTCTTTGTGTGCAAAATGCGAATAATTAAGATTTTACTTTTCAGATTTTGAAGATATAATGTAAGGTAACAGATACTAGCTCATGATCTAATATAAAATAGGTGTTAAATAAGTGAGGAATATTTATATTACAAATTATTGTATATCTATAGCAATGCATAAAATGTTTGTCAAAACTTTTACACTATTCTTCACCAGTCTTGATTGTGGACAAATGTTTATGCTTCCCAAAGACTTAGAGTCACGCTTCAGGAGTTTGAATGTCAGCTTCAGAAGCAAAGAAGCCTTCACCTGCTTTGTCCTCTCTGAAACTCCAGTGTCACAGCACTGCCTTATATAAGGTGCACTCTTAGTAAGTGTGTGCAAGGAATTAAATAATAGATAAATGACTATATAAGTTTAAAAATATGAATGGATTATGACATTAGACATCAAATAATAGAAAATAAGAGTAATATATTTGCCACATGGGACCAAACTCCATTCCAAAATTAAATCCATCTTTTTTGTGGGGAGGAATTTTGCATGACAGAATGTTAATTTAAGCCTGTAGTTAAAATATTTTATGATTTAAAGTACTGTGTTAGGCTTTAGTCTGGAGGAAAAAGTAACTGAGATAATCAGCTTAAAAGGAAGAAAAGCTCATTTTGGTCTATGGTTTCAGAAGTTTTGGTCAATGTTGATTGGCCTATTGCTGTGGATCCCCAGGGGCAGAGGACAGCACAGTGGGAAAACATGATGGAGGAGGCTGTTCCCTTTATTGTGGCTAGGAAGCAGAATAGAGACAGACAGGGACCAAGAGACAAACAGGCAGATGGACACACAGAGAGACAGAGAAAAAGGGACCAGAGTCCCAAGACCAAGGACAGATCCCGAGTGACGTGATTTGCTTCTACCAGACCTCACCTCCCAAAGGTTCTATCACTTTCTAATTGCATCACAGTGTAGGGATCACACTTGTAACATGTGAATCTTTGTGGGCTATTTCACTGGCAGGTATTGAGTGTATTTAATGTTAGGACTGGGAAAAAAGTTCCCTGTAACAGTTAATACTAATTTACTTCTTGTTGGAATTATGCTTTGAAATGTTCCTTTTCCTTTATTAAAAATTATTCATTAATTTCATTTTAATTTTTATTACCACATGTTTATAGTGCACAATGACTATATTCATTGTGGGAAATTAGTACATGTACACAACATGTTTTAATTCTTTTTCTATCCCTTTCTTCTCCCCTCCCCCCTTCCATCCCTCCATCTCTTGTTCTCCCTTCCACATGCAAAAGATCCACCTCCTTGTTTCCTACTACCTATCTTTTATTTTTGCCCTTTGATCTATTTATACTTCAGGTTTCTCATGTAAGAGAAACCATGTGATATTTAAGACTTGGTGTCTGATTTATTTCCCTTAAAATTATGTTCTCAGGGTATATGCATTTTTCTACAAATGACTCAAACCCATCCTTCTTTTCTTGGGGAATTGCTAAATGTGTAGCTTTGATTTTAAATTATATAATAGTAGACACATATGCTATCCTGAAATGGATAAATGACTGTGAACAGAAGCTTTTGGATACATTGGTAACGTGGAATGGGTTGAGACAGCAATGATGCATTTTACAAATTGATTTCCATTTATCTTTCTAAATATTTCTGCCTGTATAAGTGAGTTAGGGCTAGGAATTATTATTTTATATTGCTAACTAAATTCATTACCCAAATTAGTAATATTCTTTAATCATAATATCTGAGGTCATGTAAATTTTTAAAGCTAGTGAATGAAAGACCATGAAATGAATTGCTTATAGTTAGATGGCAATTGTTGCAGGGGAACAATCTTATATAAACAAAGAATAGCCCTAAAATGACATAATAGGTCATAGGTATATCAAACTTCCTCTCTCTTTGGGGAACCACAAAAGGACGTCTTCAATGTTAAGAGAAATACCATTTTTTTCCAAACTTACAAAAACAATAAGCAATAAGACTTAAAATTATAATGAATACTGGAAAATCTTGGTTTATATTTTTATGTTCCTGCTGTGAAGACTTGAAGATATCCTAGAGTTTTAAAATGTTGTGAAATTAGACAGTGGAGAGAACTTGTTTACTGAGCATGTATTATATTTGAAGCAAGGTAGCCTGGCACCTCCCCTACTTCTTACCCACCTGCTTTCCCTGGGGCTCATATGGGCACCACATAATGTATTATAAGACCTGAAGGTAATTTCAGTGCACCTGAGGGTAATTTCAGTGTTCTTAATACCCATACACAGAGCCTAGCACAGATTTTTTAAAAATACTTTTACACTAAATATTTGTGTGCCTGTAGAATGTTAGTCCTGATCAAGGCAGAAAGAAACAAATACATATTTCCAAAATGCAATAAGTGTAGATATGAGAAAACTGTAAATTGCCTCTCGCTTTCTTATAAAACATGAAATAAACCCATGAAAATATTAGAGAAAAAATGTTTATCAAGCTAATTGTTTTTATTATCTCTAAACCATGCCTACTTATTTAGCATTGTTTTAAGTGCTTTACGAGCATGAACACATTATAACCATAACCCATTACAACTCTTATGTGACAGACCAGGACACTGAGGCACAGAGAGGAGCCATAGCTTTCCCATGGAGGTGGCTGAGCCAGGCCCCAGCAGTCTGGCTTTCTTCTCTAAAGGAATCTGGTCTGGCTTTTTAAAGTGTGCACAAAACATAAGTGTGCACAAGGAAATGACTGCCACGTGTGCTGTCGGGTACCATATGTCCCTTATATGTTTTCCTATTGAATTTGTGCTCTGCAGTTGTTCCATATTTTCTACCAGCTTTGCTTTCTATCAAACTTTTTTTTTTTTCTCCCATGGGTATTTGGCCTAGCCCTAGTGTCTATTAAATCAAACTTGTCTTTCACAGATAATTTATATAATTTATTGGAATGTAGGAGTCTCAAAATTGTTTCTGTATCTCCAGTGACTTGGTATAAACTGGATGGTGATTGGCCAGAAAATTATTCTCCCACCCTGCAAAAAATGATTGTGTAGCTCTTACCATGATTAACTTGGAGGCAGCTTAACTGTTGTATTTAATTCTCTATACAGTTGCTGTCAAGCCATTCTGAAATAATTGTAATAACCTACAGACTGGATGTATACTCTCAGCATGTTTTTCATGGAGCAGATTCCTTGTAGAGTTTATATTTCATAACTATTCTTTACTGTACACATCACCCCATCACAGCTGTATCTACATGTGTCAGAAGGTGTGTGTTCATGTGTAACACCAAAAGTACATCTTTATCTTTATTTTTATTGTATTATCTGAAATTCACTCCTGAAAGGAATAGTGATGCAAAGTAATATATAAGCAAGACACTGAGCGATAATTTGGTTAATTTTCATGAAAATGGTTATCTGATGAATTCAAATTATTAGTAAAGAGAGGGTAATACTTTTGTTTTAAGTACCTGCACAGTTGCAATTCTTCACATTATAACACCAAGAACACTTTAAAAAGTGTGACTTTGTGGTATATAGGTGCACAAGTGCCACTGATTGATAACTAGTACACATTAAATTAACAAAATCAGCATTATAATTTGCTATATCCCTCAGGTTTTAAAATACTGGAATTTAATATTTCTTCTTAGTTATTTTTCCCAAAAGTTTGGAAAGCATAGATGCCATGATATTTGGTCTCTAGAAAAAAATATGAGAAAACAAAAAAATGGAAACAAAGTCTTTGTAAAGGGTTTAAGGGAGGGCAGGGGTGTGGGGAAAAATGAGAACCAAGATATGTCACTTAAAGGTACAAGATAAGTAGTTGGTAGTTGTATAGCGGTGCTGTGAAATATTTTGAACAATAGTCACGATTTTTAAAAATAATCCTTATGGCTATTTTCTCTGCTGCCAGAGCACCAGAATATGTTACATAGAGTGAAAGTACCTCCAGCTACAACCAGGCCTTTTGAATTGCGGCAGGATTCAGGCAAAGTCTGTGTAAGAAATTCTTAAGATCTATAAACCTACTTAACTTCCCTCCATTTTTCTAGAAGGTGTGTTTATTATTTCCTATCTGATTTTTCTCAGAATGTGGCAGTAAAATTCTAAAAATGGAAAGAGCCTCTAACATTTATCCCCAGGTCTCTCCTCTAAATCCCTGATGCACGAGCCCAGCTATGCACATGTGCTGCCCGCTCAGTGGCCTCCAGGGACCTGGGTGTGAACCCATCAGCCTGGGTTTCCTGATTCCTCCCCTCCCTTTCTTGTCCAGGCCTTCCCAGCTGAGAAAAACGCTGTGGTATCCAACAGTTTCCAAGCCAGACACTGTATTTAAACATTTTTATTCACACATGGCCCACAGAGAATAAGGAGGTATAAACTATATGCAGCTGAAGAATGCAGTTCAACCAACTTCCACTTACTTATACATGCACTGTGTAACCACCACCCAGACCACTTTCAAGAGGCCACACGTTTCTTTTGTTCTTTTAAAAATCAAATTATAGTTTTAGTCATTTGTTTACTTATTCATTTATTTGCAATATTAGAGGAGTTTTTTTTGTTTGTTTACAGAAAAACATGCATTAGTACATTTTAGGCATATGTAATAACATTCATAGTAGGGAATTTGCACCGGGATGACACGTTTCTTTTGTGACTCTCTGGGAGACATCAATTCCTTTCTCTGTAGCCCTGCTACTCTTCTTCGTAATCAGCCTGAGACTTTTCCCTTTTCCATCTCTACTTCTTTCACCATGATCATCTTTCTCCTGAACTACCCAAGTTCTGTCCCTGTTTCCACCTCTGCAGATTTATTCTCTCTCTCTTTTAAAAATCCTAACTCCGATCATCATTGTCCTTACTTTCACCACGAACATTCCTTTACACTTAGAATAAGACAGAAACTTGTTACTGAGCTTTAGAATGAATATCCCTAAAAGGCAGTGCCTGACACCCTTTTTTGCAACCTCATCTTCCATTACTGTTTGCCTCATCATGTTCCAGGTATGCTGTTTATTTGTTGCTTGGTTACAGTTGTTGTTATTCTTTTAGCTCCTGTAAAGTACTCGCGGGGCCCTTTGCACACGCTTCCTCATTGTTTGAATGCTGTTCCTCTTCTTTCTACCTGTCCCAACCCTCCCTGACTCAGAATCATGCCCAAGCCTACACATCGTCTTCACACGGCTGCTTCTTTCTTACCCTTCTTTTTCAGCTTACATAATAACATCCCTCTGTAAAGCTAAAAACTCAAACTAAAAACTAGCTCCCATTCACTCAGAAAGTCTTGTCCTTTTTCTTTAGAGTATTGAACACAATTTGCAATTTATGTATTCAAGAGCTGTCTCTAGTGGTATATTGCCTCACCACTAGACATCATCATGGAAGGACAAAGGATGTGATTTCAATCCACTGTTCTAAAAGCTGCACCTGGCACACAATAAATTCATAGCAAATAATTTCTGAATGAATGAATAAGTAAGCGTGTTCTTTCATCTAAGAACAGTGCAAAAGGGGAAAATAAAGAAGAAAGATAGGTTGAGTGGACAGACAGGCTTTTTGAGGAGAGAGCAGTTTAACCTAAGAAAGAAATTTGTTCTTAGTGGAATACATTTTAGAAGCCGATCTTGGAAGATGTTGTTTTCCTGAGCCAAGCATTACCCTGAGACCAGCACATCCTCCTGGGATATCCCGGGAGAAGAATGAATACAATTTAGGGTCTCTCTTGGTTGACTCATGTGTCCTTTGATACCACAGCTAATTTCATTTCAAGATGTTGGCAAATATCTGACTTGTGTTTTCCTATTATTCCTTTAGAATCAGTAGATGATCTGAATCCAGGATGCCATCATAATTGAAGGCAAGAGGCTGGGCAGATTGACAGACTTATGAGAGAAGGCAGGAAATATTTTCAGGAAAAGTATGACACTGGATTCTATGTAAGCAGTGATTTTGAATTTTGTCTTTTGGAGCTTTTTTTATTTCTATTTTTTGCAACTCACTTCTGGTAACCTCGAGTCTTACTAAAATTTTGTTAAATACCATAACTTGTGTTTGCTGTACTTTGGGGCATACAGAGAGGATTCTGGTTCAACATTTGGTGCCTGGTCATACAAGGCAGAATGGCAGCAGCCCAGGGCAAGGTAACAGAGAGGAAAGAGGTATCCAGCAAAGGTGTTCAGAGCAGCAGATCCAAGCAAGAGCTGACAAATCATGACAGGATGGATTTGTCCCATGTGTCAGCATTCTAGGATTTGTAGACATATGAAGGAGGGAAAGCTGACTTCCCCTGGTTGTACAGGACAGGGCACATTCCATGTCAGTTGGAATTAAAAATATGAGTGATCTCTGAAGCCTAAAGAGCTTGGGGAGATTTAGTTTACACTTCTTGGATCACATGGCTTAAAATTCTCACTTAGACATTCCTACTTAGCAGACCAAAAGTCCAAAACTCCATTAGTATATTGGGCTGAATGAAGTCTTCTTTCTTTTCCCTCCTTTCCTCCCCTCCCTCCTCTCCTCCCCTTTCTTCCCCTCCTTTTCCTCCCTCTCTCCTTCCTTCTCCTCCCTTC